>NC_068546.1:10951873-11295873 GCF_026212275.2 Microplitis demolitor
GGTAATTAAGTAAATTTTAATAAGGTTTTATTATAAAAGACAAAACCTATGAGCAGCCGTTTCGGTAATCTCGTTCTTGGCTTCCTTATCTCGCGAGCTCTCATAATGAAGGATTGTTTAATTCAGCCACCTGGCCATGGTCGGTTATTCTCAGAATCGGAATATTATAACAACCGCATTCTTCAGTTGCGTTCTTTTACCCGCAGTGAGTCATCATCAGCCACCCTATGTTTACCGAGATTTACCAGTACTCGTCTTTTTATTTTTTTTTATTATTAAAATTCAACTCGGTATAGTCTTTTTCTTTACTCTATGATTCTTTGTTCTGGTTATAGATAACAGCTACTCCGTGTTTTAACGTTGATGCGTATAAATTATAATATTACCACTGTATCTATTCTCTAAAAATTTTAACAAGAGGCAGCTGTGTAAACTTAAACACAAAGCCGAGATTACAATAAAATTTCTTATAAATCACGATGTCCAAGGTGGCCATTGTTACCAGCTCCCGCAGCCGCGAGTCATGCCTTATCGATAACTCCTTATCCCCCTGGCCTAGCTACACATCTTATTCTACATACACTTCCCCTATCCTGCTTGGAACAAAGGAAATCTCACCTATTATTTCTCCACCTTCTCGTTACCCCATCTTGTGATATCTCATCCCACCTCCTCCAAATTTCTATCAAGTACAATTTCGGGGCCCACCTACTTCTCTCCTCCTTGTAAATTGTATCTCTCTTTAGTCTAAATGAACTATGTATCTATCTCCCTTATCAAGGGGCCAGGTTTTCCACCCACTCACAACCAAGTTGAGATATATTGGTTCCCTTCAAAAATGGGACCACCCATGCCCCTGTTTCTGACTCAAAAAAAAAAGAACTTAATGCCCCCAGTTGATCGAAATATTCTCCCAGTAATTACTCAGTTCGAGGGTATGTAAAGACCCATCGGTTACCACGCGAGCAGTCGCCGTATTCCATATTTTCTTTTCTTCTTCTCAGAGTAATCTGCAACTTAGAAATTCTGAACAACGCTCCAGAAGTATAACTCGTTCGTCTACATAAATCAGTTAAACCAATTTTCAACCCATTAACCCGTCATTGGAGCCAATGTTTGCTCGATTTTCGTGAACTTTCTCGGTCGATTCGGGAGTCATTAAATTACTAGGCAATTTCTTGAACAGTTTCATTTTTTTTTATTTAATTTTTTTTATTACCGTGAACCTCGGTTGTGCGGGACATCTAAGTCAGATTCGGTGACTCATACTAAATTCTAACCCCGTTATTTCGGCCTGATTACCATCCGAAGGTTCGACTATCGACAATCTTTCATTCGAGAGTAGTTCTAAAATTAAATAAAGGTAAGGTGATTAGTGAACTTGCAAAAGAAGCAACCACACCAGCAGAACGTAGAACGCCTCCAATCTACTTGCCGCCACGCCACAGCAGCGAAAACCGGGAGCATCCGAGTGTATTGTCCAGCCACCACTGATCATTGTGATCGTCATCAAATTGTACATCTTCAACCTAATTATCAATAAACCAGCAAAGTAGTAAGTCCTGACATTTTTATGACTAATCTTAAGAACATACACTCTCCTCCTATCCATATCCATGCTCGGCACCAAATAACGTGGTCCCCGTTACCCGAGTAAAGGACTTCGGTGTCTTGACTCAAAATAAGGGACTAAATTCTATGTTATGTCATTTCGGACGTAACATTATCTGCCAAATCTGAAAGATTGTATGTAGCATGTTATAACTCGTTTAAAAATTGGTTTAAAGGCAAGACTAATTCGTTTTGTGAGGATGTTTTATTGGCTTATTTTGCCTATCTTGCGAAAAATTATGCACCATCTAGCTTATGGGCCACTTATTTGATTTTAAAATGTACTATTAATACATTGAATAAAATAGATATTGGCAAGTATAAACGGTTAACGATATTTCTAAAGAAAAAGTCTACAAGATACAAATAAAAAAAATCTCAAGTATTCTCAAAAGAAGATGTTAATAAATTTTTAAATGAAGCGCCCGATTATATTTACTTAGGCTATAAGGTAAGTAAAATTGTGTGTTTTTTAAGTCATCGATTCATTGATTAATCGGATGTATTTATTGCAGACTGCAGCTTAGACGAGCAGAGTTTATAAATTTAACAGTAGACGATGTCAGAAATTTGGATCAATCGGTGCTTTTTGTTAAT
Organism: Microplitis demolitor; assembly: GCF_026212275.2. Lineage (NCBI taxonomy): Eukaryota > Metazoa > Arthropoda > Insecta > Hymenoptera > Braconidae > Microplitis > Microplitis demolitor. Next base: position 10,954,082 of record NC_068546.1, read on the forward strand.
ATTAACGAAACTAAAAATAATGTTTCACGATCATTCACAATAACAGGTGAATTTTATAATGTGTGTATGGAGTATATACAATGCAGGCCAGAAGTTAGTAAGACAAAAAGATTTTTTCTAAAATATTCTAACGGAAGATGTGTCAATCAACCGATTGGTATTAATACGATCCCTAAAATTGCAAAAGGTATAGCAGTTTATTTAAATTTACCTAATTTTGAAGGATTTACTGGCCACGTTTTCGCAGAACTTCCGCAACGTTATTAGTTGATGTTGGAGGTGATTTAACTACGCTCCAAAGGTATGGTGGATAGAAATCTAGTGGGATCGCTTTTGGTTAGGTTGCTGACACTTTGAATAATAAAAAAAAAATTTGTGAACAAATTAGCAGTGGAATCGAACTAAATAATCGAGTTAAGTATCCAATCTCTGCTTCTAAGAAAATAACTAATCCAGCAAATGTCGTAGCACCAGTTCAAACTTTATCTACATTATCTACCAGTTTAAGTCCATCTTCTTCAGTTCGAGAAGAACGGGTTTTAAAGTTAAAAACAAAAAGCAATATTTTTTTTGTTAATTTGAGTTCTAAAATCTCAACATCATGTCAGGGTGAAGAAGTTATCTTAGCTAATGAAGAAAATCAAGAAAATTTTTCAGTTTCAAAATTAAAGTCACCATCTAAAAATTTAATTTACCCGGACCAAATGTGCAACAAGACTCAATACCCAGAAGTTCCATACGATCCAAACGTTGGTTTATATGCGTACGATCCACTAATCATCAATTCAAATACATCTAATGCTTTTAGCAATTGCAATGTTACTGTAAATAGTAATGGCAATTGTATTTTTGATAATTGCACTGTAGAAAATGCAGCTCAAACAAAAAATATATAAAAAAAATTTAATGTTTTATTTATAATTAAAAATATTCTAATAATGTTCATAACATAATCTAATGTTTCGTTTATAATTTCAGATATTCTAATAAATGTTGCCAATTAAAACTCTTATGTTTTTGTATTTATTATTGATGTATTTTTATTATGTTTAATAAACATTAGTTTCCAAATTTTAAAAAATTCTCAAAATTTCTTCAATTAAAATGAAAAAATATACTACTCTAAATTTATCAAAACAAAAGAGAGCATTAAACTGATTTTTTCAATGCTAATTTCAGCCAGTATGTATGTTTATACATGTTTGACAGTTTCCATTAACCATAAGTATGAAGATATAACATTAGTATTATATTGTTTTCTGGTGCTCCTTTGAATAGTTCCATGATATTTCTCCTCTTTCTCCTCATTTATATGTTTAAAAAAATTGTTTCATAGTTCATTGTCTTTATATATAATCAAGTGAAGTAAGTAAATGCGTGATTTAAGCAAAAGATAGTGTACAATATTCGGCTAGTTAAGTCCCGCGCAAGCGTAATTTAAATGTAATTTTAAGTCACTGAGTACTATAAAAATATAGTAACAGTGCGTTTAAACTTGAAAATTGAGCGTCAAAGTCTAGTTGATCTACGGCCATCTATTGTGATAATTATACCTTAATTTACACTCATCAGGCACCCGGGGCCATGTCAGAGGCCCCCTAGATAGCATTCTGTTGAGACAATAGTGGGGTAGTTTCACACCCTCAGAATTTTCCTTTAAAAGAGCTAGCAAGCAGTTGCTCGAGGACTTAGGCTCTGGCTACCACCCAGAGTGGACCAATAGGGTAATAGACTGATGACGGCTAGCGAAGTCCCTACTCTACAACCAGAGCTCATTATAATTCACTTGATCCGGCCTAACGATAAGTCTAGTCACATCTAGTCATTTAGTCCAGTGATCATTTTATTTAATTTATTTTATATCTTTGAGTTTGTTTGTCCGTTATTAATGGCCGCCGTAATTATTTTATAAATCATTCATTTGAATAACGTTTGAATTGACCACATTTCGAGTCAAATTTCTATACGTGGTCATTAAGTAAAGTTAAAGTTAAATTGAAATTGTGACCATAAAATTTGTGAGTGTTATCACACCATTGCTGTTCATTTCCTGCGATTTCCTATCACCGAAGATTGGGCCTACAACGTTGCTGCCACGTTTGCTGCCTCCGCTTATTGAGGGTCATTTTCCACCTGCAACTACAGGAATGGAACACAATGGAATACAACAAGCATGTTATTGATTTTAAGGCTGCTGTTGAATCAGTCCCTAAGGATCAGAAAGAGTTTCGAGCAGTGATAAATAATGACTGAAAGCTTTTTGGAGAACATAAAAGCCGTTTTAATACTCCTAGAGTTAAAGAAGTGGCAGTTCTTATTGTTGGACAAGATTTTGAGGGAGGAGATATCGTTCTCAATAGCAGAGATAACGGGTTGATGTGAAGCAGTGAGATGCACCGTGCTTATGATGTTTTGCAATATCCGCTGATGTTTTGTCGTGGAGAAAATGGCTATTATTTCAATATATCTAAGCGTGATGAAAAGGCTAAAGATTCTCTCAATGAAACCGTGTCAGTTTCAGAGTTCTTTAGCTATGGGATAATGGAGCGTGAAGGTAAAGAATGTCATTTATAGTTATTTCGTACTCTATTAAACCAATTTTTGGTTGATACTTATGCAAAAATTGAGTCTGAAAGACTTAATTGGATATGTAACAACCAGAAAAAGTTGAGAACTGAAGAATACATTCACCTTGATGATGCAATGCTTAGAACTGACGGACAGTTATCAGAGCTTGGTAAAATAGTTCTGCTGCCATCTTTTTGCACTGGTGGATTCAGCTACATGCATGAGCAAACTCATGATGCTATGACATATGTCGTTATTACGGACGGCCAGATTTATTTATTACATTTACTTGCAATCTTAAATGGGAAGAAATAAAAAAGCTTTCAACTCAAGGACAGAAATCTCACGATTGACATGATATAATAGCAAGGGTTTTTTCATCTTAAACTAAAGCGTATGATTAGACATAACACATGGTTGCATTTTTGGCAGAGTAAAGGGTATCATGCTTACCGTGAAGTGACAGAAACGTGGACTCCCCCACGCTCATATTCTTATGTCGTTAGAAGAAAAATAAGGCCAGAGTCAATTGACAAAATTATAAGCGCTGAGTTACCTAATCCCGATCTAGATCCGGCCCTGTATGGAACTATAAAAACAACTATGATCCACAGTCCGTGTGGATCTATTAATCCAATATCTTCCTGTATGCTGAATGGTGCTCGAAAAAATTTCGAAAACCTTTCCTGGAGGAAACTCAAACAGGAGAGAACGGGTAACCTAAGTATCGTAGATGATGTCCAACAGATGGTGGAATAGAAGCAATGATTAATGGAGTTAATATAGACAATCGGTGGATAGTGCCATATAACGCAATCCTGTCCCGTACTTTTGAAACTTACATAAATGTTGAATTTTGTAATTCAGTAAAATTAATAAAATACATACGTAAGTATATCAATAACAGATCTGACCAAGCGATTGTTACGATTGAGAATCTCGGTGAGCTGACAAGGTACGAGACAGGACGATACATTAGCACTTCTGAAGCGGTTCGGCGTATTCTTAGTTTTCTTATTCATGAGAGGTTTTCTTCTGTTATGCACCGTGCTATAAACCTAGCAAATGGACGAAGAGTTTATTTTACCGATGACAATGCCATTGATGAGATCGATTACCCTCCCGAGACAACACTATAACCGGGCAGCGTTGGTACGACGTGAGAGTGCGGCTCTCTCGCTGTCTTTGTTGGTTTTGGTCTTTCTCTCTCTCTCTCTCTTGTTACAACCCGATTGCTGAGTTTGGCTGAGTTAGGTGCTAGACCACAGGGGATGATCTCGCGCAGCAGGTGACCGTGAATTGGTCCTTTGCGCATAATTAGGAAGGGGTCATCAGAGGTTGGGACCTAAGGGAGTTGAAACTGAATCGTCACTCGAGTGGAAGTGATCGTCTTGGCAATCACGCCAAAATAACACATAAAACCTAAAGTTTGTAGTCGTTTTCTTCTTGAAAATAAAATTTATATTGGAAGTGAAGGATTGGTGCCAAGTTCCGGTCAGCCAGCAGCCCAAGAACTTCCAGAATCAACGGCGGCAATCAAAGATGAATCGACGCCCGATTCCACCTGTATGTCGTCTGTACTAAACCAGATAAGATTTATAATCAATTTTCTTATATATATTTTTATACTCTCTCTCTCTCTTCAACGTAATATTTTACTTTAAATAATTATTTAATTTATTACCCCGTGTCCATCAAATATTTGCGCGTTAAATAAAATTGATTTCATTGTCGCTGGACATTTATTATTTTATAAGTAAAGGGGAAATTTTGTAAATATTTGGGACTTGGTTAAATAAAAATTCATTATATATAATAATTGAATTAAGTCTTTAAAATTTACTCTCATCACCAGTGTCTTTAGAATAAGTTAAATTTCAGCCGCGTGTCCGGTCAAAACGAGTCGACCCATCTCTGAGATCTATTTCCCGCGTTCAGAACCAGCAACATCATAATTCAAATTTATATTTATTATTAATAATTAATTATTTAATCGGGAAATTATTTAACTGTGGTTCGTGGCTACTGGACACGAAGTAGCCAAAGGTCACCGTTATAACACTTATGGCTTTTTGTGAACTGTGCAAAAATGTTTTCGCGAGAACTCTTTTGTATAGTGAAGTGCCGGCTTATTATGTATTGAAATGCAACCAGTTCTGCAGGAGAAAAAAAGGACAGGTCGTGCCAAGATATCACAGAATAAAGAAAGATCATTTGTGAGGTCAAGTGTATACTGTCAATCCTGGTATTGCTGAGTGTTATTACCTACGCCTTTTTGTACATGAGGTTCGTGGTCCAGAGTCATTTATGGCTCTAAAAAATGTAGTAGATGTAGTCTATCCAACATTTCAAGTGACTTGCAGAGCACTTGTATTGTTGGAAGATAATGTTCACTGGGATCGCACCTTGAAAGATGCCTCAATTTTTGATTCTCCTTATAAAATACGTGAGTTGTTTGCTATCATGATGATTTTCTGTCAAGTTGGAGACCTAATGAAATTATGGGAGAAATACCGAGACGATATTTCGCAAGCCATTAGAATGAAAATGGACACAGAAAAAAAAGGTTGAGTTGAACCTTGAAATATTTTACAACTCATCTCTGATTCTCATTGAAGATATGGTCATTTCTGTGTCAGGTAAAACACTGTCACAATTTGAATTCAATTCACCATCACGAACGCAAGCAACCGTCGTTAGTAACTGTCAACACTTAGCTGAATTAGCTTATGCAATAATTCAACTTACCGAAGAAGTCACAGCAAATGTTTTAAAATTAAATCAAGAAAAAAAAAGTTTAGAATGAAATCTTAAAAATATTGCTTCTAATTGTGGGCAGTCGTTCTTCCTCGATATTTCTGGTGGCACTGGAAAAACATTCTTGATCAATTTATTGCTTGCTAAAATTAGAAGCGAAAGGAGTGTCGCATTTGCTGTTGCTTCTTCAGGAACTGCAACTACTTTAATTGATGGAGATAAAACAGCTTATACTACTTTTAAATTGCTTCTAAATTTAAATCATTCTGATTCTGCACTTTGTAATATCTCTAAGCGAAGCGACATGGCACATGTTCTTAGAGAAGCAACAATCATTGTGTGGGATGCATGCATTATGATTCATAAAAATGGCATTGAGGCTCTAAATAGAACTCTAAAGGACATAAGAAATTCTGACCGACTTATGGGTGGAGTAACTATTCTTTTGGCTGGTGACTTTAGGCAGACCTTACCTGTTGTATCACAAGGGACACATGCAGACGAAGTCAAGGCGTGCCTAAAATCAATAATTTTATGGTCTTATGACAAAGATCTATCCTTGCGAGTCAATATGCCTGTTCGTCTTAAACGTGATTTAAAAGCAGAAAAGTTTTCAAAATTACTGATAGATATGGGAGATTGAAATGTTCCAGAACAAAAAAGAAGAATAAATATACCGAGTAACCTTTGCGAGAGTGTTGAAAATTTGGTAACTTTGACTGACAAAATATATCCCAACCTCCATCAGGCTGGATTAGATATATCTTGGTTAAAGCAAAAAGCTGTTTTCACTCTAACAAACGACTTAGCTAATAACATCAACAACTTTCTGTTGGAAAAGCTGTCAACTGAAAAAATAAAGTATGAATCTGTGGATACTATAGTAGAGGAAGAGGATAATGTTCGTTATCCTATTGAATTTTCCCACACTTTAAATTCACCAGGGGTACCAACTTATACTCTCTATCTCAAGATTGTTGCACCAATATGACTCTCACGGAATCCTCCAAAACTGTGCAACGGTACCAGGCTTCGGGTGAAAAATCTCAGTAACAATTTAATTGAAGCAACGATTTTTACTGGGAAATATGTAGAAGAAAATGTAATCATCCCGAAAATTCCTTTGGTTTTATTGGACTATCATTTCCAGTTAAAGCGTCTACAATACCCTGCTAGAGTTTGTTATGCCATGACAATCAACAAAGCACAGGAACGAAGTTTAGAAATGGCTGGAATGGATTTAAGAGCTAACTGTTTTTCTCATGGTCAGTTGTGTGTGGCATCCTCAAGAGTCAGTTCATCAAACAACTTGGTTATTCTTCAACCAGAAAAAAAAAACCAATAACATCGTTTATAAGGATGTTTTAAGTAAGTGATATATCTTAAAGAAAAATAGTGTTCTAATCGATTTTAAGAGCTTGACATTAAAATGGAAATCACGAGAAAGTTATACAGAGTTTGAACAAAATTAATTTGAAATAATTTGTAGGGAATCAAATTCTCTATAAAAAATATTTCATGATATTTTGTGATATGTCTGATAGTTTCGCCGAAAAAGTAAAGAGATTTCGATATTTACCATAAATTTAACTTCAAGCTCCAATAACTTTTCAACAGGCGGATTTATTAAAAAATGATAAGGTACTTTTTTTTGTAGAGCGTTTGATTCCCTACAAAAATAAATCTTGAGCTTACCTGTACATTGGTCCAGATTGAATTGATTCGTTTTGTTTTGAGCAATCGATATAGTACAATGACGCTGGTTTCAAAAATTTCTTCCTTGTTAGCAATGGCTCAGGTTTTTTGTTGTGGTAAGAAATTTGGAAATTTATATATATGTCATACAACAGAGCATATTGATTGTTAGCAATGTTAAGATTTAAATTCCCATAAGGATAACTATGAGAGTTTAAAAATAATTTTATGTCTTTGATGTTGCAATGATCAAATACGCTGGCATTTTTAGTTGCATCATTTTTTCTTGCTGTTTGAAATCTAAGGATTATTTATCTGTGGTTTCTCTAACTGCGTAGAAGTTTTGACTGCCCAAGTGTGCTTCGAAGTATTCGGTAATAGTGGATACTCATACAGCTTCCAAGCACAGAAACTAATTGAGATTGCTGGATCACTTGTGATATAATTCAAAGCTTGAATTTTTTGTTTGTCTGACATAGTCACATATGGTACAATCCACTCTATTTTTTGCAGCGTAATTTCAACAGCTTCAGCATAAGCTCCAGCAGCAGGTGTGGCTACAACGTAGGCATTCAAATCAGCATTTGATCTTATTAAAATTAATTCATGCTTTGCATTGATGACAACGTTATGATAATCTTCAGCATATCCATGCAAAAGACTCAGTGCTATAGATACATCAAAGTAGCCATTGCCATTGTGTAACTTGTTTACAGCTTCATCCATAATCAAGCCTGGATTTTCTAGTGTATTTTGTTGAGCTAGACTCAGTGATGTGTATCCTTTCATGAAACTTGTGATGCCGACATTTTTATTACGATGAGTCGAAACACCATTGAGTTCGTAGCGTATTTCTTCAAAAATATGACAGACTGTCATGTTGACCATATGAGTAGTTGCATTTACAGCTGTACCATTAGACTTTGGGAATTTTCCGTACACATGAAGTGTACTTTTACTTGGAGGTAGACACAAATCTTGATGTTGGACGGCAAGTCTTATTTCATTGCTGTTAATGAATGTTGAGGAAGCATATGGGAGATGAGCATAGGCTTCATAGTGCGCAAATGACTCATCAAAAATTATTTGTTGTTGAATATTTAAGATTTCCGCTGCCATGGTCGTGTACACGTCAAAAAACGAAAATAAATTTTTATTTTCTTAATTTTCCCTTTTATTTTCTTTAAGAATTCCCTCATATTACAACTCTACCTGATTACAACCCTCTCAGTAATGAATTCAATCATAGCAATATTTACAATAAACATATCTACTACAATACAGGTCACCCTAGGGTTCTTTTTATTTTTCGAACATTTTTTTTTCTTAGCCTGTATGAAACTTCTATTGTAGATGATAAAAATAAAATTTCCTAAAAAATTTTTTTTCCTATTCAAAAAGCATAGGAACGATATTACATTGATTTTCTAAATTCCTATTCAGGCAGTTTTTGAGCAATCGACTCGTTCTTGGGCTTGATTTGTAGAGGATGAAGTCCTCTGTAAAATTGCTTTGAGTGACATAGATGCATTTTCAACGATTCAAAAGTTATGAGACTTTTAATATCCAAAATTTTCTACAAAAAAATCATAATTGCACGCCTCATAAGCGAAGCGTTGAGATTGTGCTCTACTCTCGACATTTTAAAAAAAGCAGCTTTCTCGAACTGGACGATTTTTTTTTTTTATATCACACTTACAGGTTAATATGGTTGTACTAATATCAAGTCAAATAATTTGTCAGGCACATAAAATATAGTTCAATAACAATTGTTGTGTTTAACATAGTAAGTAATAACATTGAATATGATCTTTCCGATTTGTCCGTGTGTCTGTGCTTATGGATTGGTGTATGTGGTAGGGAAATTGGTCGAAAAATTATCATACCGGATACCAATGCACACCAATGTTTTTGAGCTCAAGGAGTTCGGGGAGCTCGAGAACATTGGTGTGCATATATTTTCGAGTTGTTCAAGCTCGAAAATGCTATCACACGCAATTGTTTTTTTTTTATCGTTTCAAGCTCTAACAAGTTTCGTTTGATGCTAGAGTTTGAAAAATTAAGAATCGAAAATCATTAATGAAGAAGCAGCTTTTAAAATTTAATTCTCAATTAAGTTCAATAAAATAATTGTATTGAAGCATAAATCGATGTCAAGGATCAAAATCAAGATTTTAATAAGTTTTGACTCATGTCAGAAACAATCAAATATGAAATATCCGAGAAACATATTATGAACTGTGAATTTTTAATTTTCTTGTTGAGAATATGACTTACACTAGAGAACGAGTTAAATGACATTATATGATAATCTAAAGAGACCATGAAAAGAAAAAGTTTGTATGATTTCAGACACATTTTAGTACATGATATTATGATTTATCCGAAAAAAATAACATGAAATGTTATTTTTGTGACTTTTCAACGCTGATATCTTTTGAACTAATTGACTGATTTTGACGTTTAAGGTATCTATCGGCGTGCTTTATTGAATTCTAGAGCTGATTTAAATATGAAATCGATCGAGTCAGTCGTTTCGAAAATATTTGGAAAAAACCGTTTCTCACTATTTCTTTCTCCAACGATATCGCTCGAACGCATTAACCGATTAAGATGGTTGAGGCGGCGGTCGATTACGTTTTACCTGGACCAGCTCCTCAGGCTGGGTTAGTGCACGAGGGCGCCAGCATGTTTTTACAAAACGTACAAAACCAATAACAATCAGGGGAGAGATCACAGGACAAAATCTCGAGCGAGAATATATGCTCTGAGCGGAATGACAACCAAACAAATATCCCTTACGACTTTCAACCCAGTCTAAAAACACTCTGGAAATATTCTGGTAACACAATGCAACCATACGGACTCCAGAGTATTTCCAGAACGGTTTTGTGCCCTTTTCTGAGAGTGAACCCAGAATATTTCCAGAGCGGATATGGAGCAAATCCAAAGTGTTTCCAGAAAGTATCCAGAGTGGATACATACTGACACCGTTATCCATCCACATTGAATACAAACTGATACCAGAGTGTTTCCAGAATATTTCCAGAGTGGGATCAGAATGAATACATACTCAAACCAGAGAATATTCAGAGTAAGTAAATACTGAAAAAAAAAAAAAAAAATTTGCCGAAATATATTTTTTTAAAATATTGAACAGAATTTATTGGATACAAAAATGAATTTTTGACATTATCTAAAATATATTTTATGTTTATGGATTGTAAAAACAATTTTTTCAAGAAAACAAAAATATTTGACATTGCTGTCACAATGTTATACAGCATCTACTATATGACCATCGAAACAAGCACTTGTCATTCTGTCAAATAACAGAGAAGTACCCGTGCCAGAATTGTTTTCAAGTATAGAATATAATAACTCTGAAATACTTATATAACCAGGGACAGGACAATAATAGGTTGGGCGCGATCTAGTGGTGAACACTGAACTACTTCCACTACTGCTCAGCACCGGTGACTTTCTCCTCCTCCACATATATCTTGTCCCAGCAAATTTTTCTCTTAAGTCTTTTACATTAAAACCCGGGTCAGAAAGTTAGATCTGTTTTAAAATAAATGATAAATTCAAATATTTTTTCTTTAATTTAAGTTCACAAATCGTATTTTTTTTATATAAGAATTTAATCTGTTTTTGCCCATACTATTCCTCATCCAGGCCAATATCAGACTTATTTTCGTATAATATTTAGTCTGTTTTAAATCAGGTTTAGACTAAAAACAGACTTTTTTAACAGAATTCATGGTCTGTGTTCAATTGTTTTTAAAAACAAAAACAGACTTTATTGACTATAATTTTTAGTCTGTTTTTAATAGCTTTTAGATCAAAAACAGTACTTTTTACAAATATAAATAATAATAATAATAATAATAATAATAATAATAATAATAATAATAATAATATAGATGCATAAATTTATTTTAATTTTCTTGATAATTAAAACATGCTACCCTGTTTAGAAAATCTTATAGAATCCAATAGTTTCTTATAAATTCCCATAGACATTTTATAAGAATGAATAAGTTCTATGAGAAGTGCTATAGTTAAGTATAGGGCCTTATACCTTGGCTATAAGAATCTATCAGATTTTTTAAGCAGGGTAATGCGCTTCCGTAACAAGATGTCACAAATATTTTGATAATTTCTAATGCCATAATATTTTCGACTTTATTCAGTAAATAAGGAAAATTTCTTAATATTTTAAGAGTTATTTTATTACTTTTATTCAATGCTATGAATATTCAGTTAATAAGACAGCTAAAACATAAAGCTGTAAAAACTTTCATCAACTGTCGACATTTTTAAACAGAAGACACTAAAAAAATTGTAAGTGAAACATAATCGATTTTGTCACTTAATATATTTTTTATAAATATTAACAATGAATAAAAATATGACAAGTCCATGATATAATCTAGTTCAATCCTTGCAAATTTTCAGGACTAAAATTTTTTAAAGATCAAGAATTGATCTAGTTTTGTCTGCCCGTAACGCAATTGTTTTTTAAAACAACAGATCAAAAACAGATTAAATAATTAACTAATTGAATAATTAATAATTAATTTTTACTTGTTGAAAGCTTACATAAAAACGCTGATTATTTCTAAACAAAAAACCCCGGGTTTTTTTACTGCTCGGAGCTATTCTTGAAAGGGTTTAGAAAAGATCGCCTTTAGAAAAATTAAAAAATTTCGATTTTTTACTTCTTTATTAAAAATCTAAAGCATTGAAAAATAATAAACGTAAATAAAGCAATCAAGAAATTTTATTTTTTTTATTTTGTTTTTTTGTTGCTAAAAGCTACACAACAATAATTTCTAAAAAATTGTTACTTGCATTGTTTAAATAATTGTTATAAACAAATGCATTGTTAATCAGATTTAATACAATTTTTTTTTGAGAAAAAAATTCTTAATGAAAATACCGATGTTATGTCCGAAATTGACATAAATGAATGTTGTATAGGTATTTGGCCCAAGCCGAAGCCTATAGACCGGGAACCCCAGAGACCTTAATTTAAGGAGAATAGGTTTATTTTTAAATTAATAACACGATGTTAAAATGTTTGATCTTAATTATATTGCCAACTTAATTACAAAATTTTGAGGTTTGAAGATTGTGTTTTTTTTTTTTTTTTTTTTTTTTTTTAAAATGTTGGATTTAACCCCTAATCGTAACAACTACAATTCAGATATCTTTTAATATATTCCGAAGATCACGGTTAACGGATTAAAACTAGAGAATAAAAAGTAATCACGATTCTAAATTGCAGTTTCAAATTAAATTGTAACTTAATTAGCGCAAGATGATTTTTAAAATAATCTATTAATATGGCGAAACTATTTAAAACACCTTTGGAAAAACAATTTGAAGTAAATCGGAGACGAGGTATATTATCAATTGATTTGAGTTTATATAATTAAAAATCGTACCTGGATTTTCTTTTTATGTAGTACGCTGGTTTACTTATCTAGTTTTCGCTCACGTTTTTTTTTTTTCTGCTCGACACTTATTCTTTTCTATTGCTGAACTTTACACTAGGCTGGTCAGGACACGAGAGAGCGAGTACATGTGAAATCTGCCTAGATATAGCGGTTTTTTCGGGTGGACCCAATTTCGTAAGTTTGGGGGAATTTCCACGCCTACGCTCTGCCGTGTCCATCCAACTTTTTCCACCTCCTTCCGAAAACCCATTGTTTCGGGGCCGCACTATCCCTTCCACATTGTTTTTCCCGCTGACGTAGTTGCTTCGGACCCCCTCTACATGGGTCCTCCACAACCCGCCCTTTAGCCTTATTGGATAAATTATTATTTTTTTTTTTTTATATTGTTATATTATTGTTGAATTATACCATCTTGTAAATCTTATAACTATATTATTTATGAATGATAATTTTATAGACTATATTATTTATAAATGATAATTTTATACATTATGTTCATAAGCTATATCATTCTGTGGGTTTTATAAACTATATTATTTATAAATGATAATTTTATAAACTACATTATGTTTTCTAAACTATACTATTTTATCGTTTGTAATTTATCTCATTCTATAAACGGCATTTTGTCAAGAATAGTATTAATTATAAATTACACCATTTTAAGAATCGTGTAAATCGTATTGGTCGTGAGCTGCATCATTTTATAAACAATATAAGTTTTACCACTTACAATTTATATCACTCTTATAGAATATATAATTTGTGGATTAATTTCCTCTCCATTAATTAATTGATTAATATTATTACCTATGGTCATTTTATATTTTTATTATTTTTATGTTTTTACTCATTCTGGTTACTTAATAAATTTTGTTTGAATGTTTATTATTTAGATTTTAAATTTTATTCTATTATCATTTTTGTCTACGTCGCTTTCTCTTTTAAATGGTTTTATTATCTTAATGGAAACCTTGTTGCTTGTTTGTTTAACTATTCACTTGTTCAAACACCATAATTTATTTTTAAATGTTTTTTCAATTTGGAAAACATTCAAAAATTCATTACAGATATGTATTATTTAGTTTAGGTCTTATTTAGAGTGTGCTGGCGATAAGAAAGTGCGTCAGCAGCCACTCTGACCCTGGGTGAGGATTAAAATTCCTTTTCACCCAATATAATATTGAAATATAGATTAGGTGTTTGAACAAGTTTCCTAATGTCAGCCAAAATGTTAAGTAAAACATAAGATGTAAGATTTTAATAAAATAAAATAAGATGAAATAATATATAAACAAACGAAAATAGTCTGGACGTAACAACGATTTTTGAAAAAAAATCGTTTCATACACTGAGAGAAAAAAAAATTTTTTCAAGTATTCTTAATTACCCGCTAAGACAATTATTAATTTTCGAAAATTCGGGAAGTTATTGTTTTCATCCTGATTTTTAAAAATCGAGTTTTTATCAGATGTCGACTTTTGAGGTCCTTAGGAAGCTATTCTGACTATTTTCAGAATGATGTGTGTGTGTGTGTGTGTGCGTGCGTGTGTGTGTGTGTGTGTGTGTGTGTGTAAACTCTTTGTAACTTTTTAACTAATGAATTGATTTAGATGGTTGAGGTGGCAATCGAAAGAGCTTGAGTCACAACATTTACATTTATAAAAAAAAAAATTTATTAAAAAAAAAAAAAAAAAATAAACACAAAAAATATAATCCGTGTAAAAAACAAAAAATAAAAAATTTTAATAAATAAAGAGAGAGAAAAAATAAGGTGAGTGAAAATAACAAAGTGCAAAGACGCAGAGTGCAACAGAAAAAATTAGTACCAAGAATCACCGCTAGGCGCAGAAGAGCGCTGCAACATTTTCCTAATTGGACAGTTAGAATAGAAGTGATAAGCTCCGCTCAAAGAAGTAAAAAGTCGCGTTGTCAACTACTCACCTCAGGATAATATCCTAGTTAAAGAGTATAAGTACCCTAGGGAAAAATACCCGTGAGTACATTTTTGGAATGATTCTCAGGCATATCCAACAGCGCAGAGAATTCCGAAGAAGCATCCATGCGGACTATTTTTAAATACTAAATATACATGTTTACCTTTTGAATTTGGGTATTTTACATACTGAATGAGAATAGTCAATTATTATACTTAAGTATTTTAATTACAAAATATGAATTTTGAATTATTGAACTTGAGTTGTTCAAATACTGAATGAAAATTTTTTATTATTTTAGTTCACTGTTCTAAGTAATAAATGAAAACTTATAATTATTAAATTTAAGTATTTTAAATGCTAAATTAAAATATTTAAATACTAATCACGATTATTTTAAATACTAATCTTCAATTTTTAATTATTGAACTTGAGTATTTTAACTACTAGATCTGAATTTTTATTATTTAATTGGACTATTTCAATTACTAAATTAAATGTTTTTAACCATTTCTTTCAAGTATTTTAAATTCTGAATTTTAATTTTCTATTATTTAACATTAGTATTTTTTTAACTAAGCATAAGTTTTTAGTATTAATAGATTTCACAAGTTTTTTTACTAGAATTAAGAAATTATTTACTTGACACTATTTGAGTATCTAAAATACTTGGATCAAGTATTTTTACTTGAAAATATGCACTTTTTTCTCTCAGTATAAAAAATTTTTTTTAGTGCCAAAAAGCAAATTTGCTAATTTACAATTTTTTTATATTTATAACAAAGTATTTATAAAAATTACTTTTATTCATAATTCATTAAGCAATTAACTCAGAGCTTTAATTAAAAGTTCAATTTGTTAAATGATCAATGGAGAATAAAAAAGACTTGAAGTGTTGTAGTCGTATCTTCAATAAGTTATTTTAATAACAATGAAGAAAAACAGGAAGATAGCGACAAGTCCAAGTGTACAATAATTTAAAAACTTATATCAAAAATAAAAAAAAAAAATTTTTTCACAAAAAAAAAGGCATAGTTGTTTTTAGTATTTAAAAAAAACATATTGCGTAAAAATTTATTTGTTTATAACAAATTGTTTGCGTACGAAACAAATAGTAAATGAATGAAGAAATTTTTTTTTCTAATATAAGAGAACATGATAAATAATGATTTAAAAAAAAATTATGGTTGCTTAATATTAATATTGAGTCAAAAAAAGAAATTGTTAGTTAGCAAATGCACTGTTTAGCAATAAAAAAATTTTTTTAAGAAACAATTTTTTTCTTAAAAATCGTTATTTTCATTAAGCGTTTTTTTTTTTTTTTAAATTTTATTAAATCTTATTAACAATGCATTTATTTATAAAAATTATTTAAACTATGCAAGTAATTTTTTTTTCAATTATTGTTATGCAGCTTTTAATAATAAAAAAAAAAAAACAAAAAAAAATAAATAAATTTTACTGATTCCTCTATTTACGTTTTTTGTTTTTCAATTTCTTAGATTGTTAATAAAGAAGTAAAAAATCGAAATTTTTTAATTTTTCTAACGGCGATATTTTCTAAAGCCTTTCAAGAATAGTTCCAAGAAGTATAAAAAAATCCGGAGTTTTTAATTTAGAAATAATCAGGGTTGTTATGTAAACTTTCAACAAGTAAAATTAACTAATTAACAAAAGCATAGTTGATTGAAAAATCAGGATAAAAATATTTGTTCTCTAGATTATTATTGGTTTATGTGTTTAGAAAGTACCAACTTTTTTTGATTCCTTAATATTTGAATTTCATCGACTCTGAGTTCATTCTGAAAACACTCGTATTTCATCCTGCACTCATTTTGAGCCCATTTTGAAAAAAATTTGATATCATTCTGGACTCACTTTGGGTCCATTCTGAAAACACTTCGATTTCATTCTGGATTCACGTTGGCTCCATTCTGGAAACACTTTGATCTACTCTGGATTAATTCTGAAACCACTTTGGTTTCACTCTGAAAAAAGGGCACAAAACCACTCTGGAAATATACTGGATTTAGAATGTTCATATTCTGACTATGATTTCAGAGTGTTTCCAGAGTGGGTTGAAGGTCGTAAGGGATATAATAAATAGAAATAATAATAAGGAATAATTACTACTAAATATATCCAGGTAACAAATAAATAAACATTGGCTATCACTGGGTTCCTTTTACGAAATTATTCAATTCAAAATATATTTAATTAAACTCAACAAATGATTACACTACCCAAATAATTAATATAATTAATTCTTTATAATAAGATTTTATTGAATAATAATATGCTCATAGAAGCCAACTAATAATAATAGTCAATTCAATTTAAATAATATTATTAAATTAACCACTGGGGAAACCAAATTACAAACTATAAAGTTTTACTCAATATAATTAATATAGATTGTAAACAAATAATATAATACTAATCTTTTTCTTTGATTTATACTATTTACTCTGGGAAGAGAAAGACGCGAGTACTCAATATATATTTGGCAACACTGGGTTGCATACCATTAATTTATAAAATGAATTTTACCCAGAGAAATAATATTTTAAATACTAAAATATAATATTAAAATAAAACGTGAAATACTAGCGTAAGACAAGGAGCCACACTTGCTATCCTTGTCTAATCCTCTAATGAATTTGTTCGACGCGTCTACGTACTGATGCACAAAACTTATGGGACGTACGCCGAACAAATTCAACTTATTATTACAAAAAAAACTCAGTTTCAATTATTTATCAATTATTTATCGCGATCAACTCTAACGAAGGTCCAGCGATAGCCGATGCAACAAATGATAATATAATTGACTTACCGGCGTTGACAAAAATTTACTTCTGGAACTTTCAATAATAAACAATACATGAACTATATTTTTATTATCCAAATTAAATAAACTCTCACTATTTAATTATGTTATTACAGCAACTGGGCCAGAACAATTTCCTCAAAAATAGTTATTAACTAAATATTATACGGCATTTTCTGGCGATATGGCCTGGTCTACCGCACTTATGACATATAATTACCTGTCTTCTATCTTGACTTTGACTTGAGGCTCTGTTAATCTGATTCGGTGCCTTATAATTTTTCGAGTATAACGCTCTCTGTGAGTGAGCTGTGTCCACCATCTTGCCGTCTTGTCTATCATACAATTTTACTGTTAACGCGTCCAACTTCGGCAACTCATCGTGTGATTCTATGGTTTCTTTAAACACTGCAAACGACTCTGCTTAACAACAACATAACTAACATTTGGTCCGGAATTTCAGTTTTTGTCTCTTTTAACTTTTTAGCTGTCTCACAAAAATCAGCCACGTGCTTTTGAACATCATCTTCTTCATTCATTTTTGTATTGATACATTTTTTCAGTAACGTTGACACCCGTGTTGCTCCACTGGACTCGAAATTTTCTATCAGCTTATCCCGAACTGCCTTCGTTGATCTCAGGTCCGCGTACTGTCTCACTTCACTGGCTGAGATGGCCAACAAAATGTCGACTTCAACTTTTCCATCCGCTTTCTTCCAGTTTCGCAACTTATCTGCTGCCATTGATCTTGTTGCATCACCATTTACATATTCTAATAAGTCATTCTTCTTTAAAATGGCCTGCATTTGAACTTTCCAGGCATCATAATTATCCGCTGTTAAAGAATCAATCTTGATCAACGCCATTTTACTTCTCAAGTCGTCTTCCGGCTTGTTACACACACTGAACAAAATTTTTAATCACGTTATCTTGGGCCTATAACCTGTGAAGGATATGAAATAATGTCCAAAAGAATATCCGGTAGATTAAATGTTTATCTAGAATAAATAGTAAATTGGTAAAAAAGTATTATAATTTTTGATTACAATGTGAACACAGACGATGCCACCCGCTTGGCATCTGATTACAGACTAAGTGAATAATTGTAAATGCGCTGATGAGTCACAGCTAGTATAGAATGTTCTAGAAGTAACTTAGTATACACATGCACTTTTGAAAATCCAACACTTTTCCATTAATATTCAAGGGTCGCACGAAAGCGTCCAGGAGACAGCACTTGGAAACATTCAAAACTCTCGAGCGAAGTTAAAATATTTAACTTTTGGGCTTAAATTTTCGGCGTAGTCATAATTTCACAAATATAAACTATTGCTGGCACAAGAATGAATAAAATTTGGAATCAAAAATTCAAATCTCCATCATTTTTGATATTTTCAAAATTCGTGAGCGACCTCTTGAAAATTATTCATCGAGTTGATTTTCTAAGAGACTTCTTAAGGCATCGTTAACCAGCAAATTTTCATAAGAGACTTGAAAAAAATAGTCGGTTTTTTTGGGTTACCCTTATATATATATATATATATATATATATATATATATTTACATATATATATTGAGACTATATATATATTGACTATATATATATATTGAGACAAACCACTTTTATTTTCGCGATTTTTACCAGCAGCCACCAGAATTCGCGGGTTGAACCCTGGCTTAGGCTGCCCTCTAACAAATTTTTATTTTACTTGGACAAAGCAGTGGGCTTGGGTTCTTGCAAAACAAAGACCCGGACTTATTCAAACTCGACAACGTACATGAAAATTCATTATCTCACCTCACGGCTTATTATTTATAATTTATTTCTTATAATTACTTCAATTGTCTTATGTAGCTTAATCAATAGGTATTGTATCTTATTCAATAATTTCACCAGTATTTTAGAGTATGAATAAAAGGTAGTAGGTAGAGAGGAAAGTGTGCAAGTTTATTGCCAGTTATAATAATTTCAATTGCTTACAATAAATGTTTTCGCAGAATACAATCGATATGATCCAATTGATATTCGATGGCCACGTGAAAAGTGTCAATTATCGCACTGAATTTAGGCTTTATAATTAATACGCTGATACTACAGATGTATCAGCGGTAACGTAATAATCAACTTAATAAATTAAATATATTTTATATTCAAATAATAATATATGATATATAATGTAATCGCAAGCAGAGTTGCCAGTATAATAATAAAAATAAGTAAGAATAAATTGATGTAATGCAAGTGAATTGCCAGTTAACAATCAATTAATTCAGAATATTCAAATACGTCTAAACGCTACTAGATCTAAGATCGAAGTCATTGACTCATGATTGAGGGTTTAGGACTTGCCTCTGAACTCTGTCCCCACTTCACCCTTACGGTCATGCGTCAACGTGAAAATTAGTCATGTGACCACGGCACTATGACTTGAGTAGTTTCAGACGGCAAGAAGACGGGGGAAAATGGGAACCGCAAGGCTGAGGACGACGAAGACAATTCACATTGTCTCAATATATTTATATATATATATATATATATATATATATATATATATATATATATATATATATATATATATATATATATGTGTATATGTATATATATATAGATGTATGCATATATATATTTAGCGGTGAAGGGTAATAATTAAATGGAATAAACAAATTATTTAAACCAACTAATAACGTTAAATGAATTTTTTATTTAACAAATGTATTTAACACAGTAATATTTGAGAATACAATAGAACTGCTCCGATGCGTGTATGCAGTTCAGCGGTAGAACTAATTGTTTGATGTCTCTACGAATAGGATAGAGACGGAATATGTAAAAATCGATGTTCGGCGTGAATTGCCAAAATTGATCGATCGTACTTATTGTAGCAACGCTACAGAACTCCTTTTTTTTTTTTTAAATTCAATGCACGATGATTAAAGTAATAGAATATTTACAAATGATATAATTACATAAATAAATAAATAAATGAGGATAATACAGTGATAAATTGTTACTTTGTAAAAAAAACTTTCATGTAAAAAAAAAATTAAATCGTGTAATTTTTCAATGTTAACCGGACTCGGCGTATTTGGGTCTTGGTTTCAGTGTTATTCGGCGGGGAGTTTGCTGTTATTCTCACCGTGTCGACTGAATTTGCCTCGTAAATATGCTTTAATCTATATATTGAAATCGCGATTTGTCGTCCTCGGAAATCGACGATGAAGTATTTGTCGTGTTGAGTTATTACACGATATGGACCTCCGTGCGGTGCTGTGAAAGATGGTCCAACCTGGTCATTCCGTACCAGTACATGACTGCATGTATTAAGGTTCCTAAAACAGAAAACAGAATGCTTGCCGTGAAGCGACATTTCGACCGGTGCCAATGAATTGAAATAACGTTTTAAAGTATTTACAATGTTATGAGGTGTTGTTTTATTGCTGGGAGTAAGTGACTCACCAGGCAAACGAATTGGCTTACCGTATACTAATTCAGTCGGGGTCGTCTGGATGTCGTCTTTCCAAGCAGTGCGTAAGCCGAGCAAAACGGCTGGTAATGCGTCATACCGTGACTCTCGATGACACAAAAGTACTGCCTTTGGCTAACGATGTAAACGTTCGACGAGACCGTTGGCTTGCAAATGATACGGTGTAGTATGTAGGTATTTTATTCCACACATTTTTAGTAACGACTGAAATAACGACGATTCAAATTGCGGACCTTGGTCCAAGGTAGTGCGTTTAGGTACTTCGTGGCAAGAAATCCAGTGCAGTGACAATGCATGTGCTACCGTCTCTGCAGTTCCATTGGATAACGAGAAAGCCTCAGGAAACCTCGTGGATCGGTCGATGATCGTTGAGCATTGATTGAAGCGTCTTGACGTTTTTTAAGACACTAGATCGATATAAATGTACTCTAATCGTTCAGTTAGAGTTTGAAAACTTGCGATCGGCGATGACGCGTGCCTTTAAACTTTTTTTTTTTTTGGCAATCGATGCCAGATTTCGACCATTCACGGCAATCTTTATTAATCGACGGCCAGACGTATCGTTTGGAGACGATTTTAAGCGATCCTTTGATTCCAGGGTTAGCGAG
The DNA here is from genome assembly GCF_026212275.2 of Microplitis demolitor. Classification (NCBI taxonomy): domain Eukaryota; kingdom Metazoa; phylum Arthropoda; class Insecta; order Hymenoptera; family Braconidae; genus Microplitis; species Microplitis demolitor. Next base: position 10,975,427 of record NC_068546.1, read on the forward strand.
CGTGTGTAGCGAGTCGAACACTTTTCTCCAGAGCGGTCCTGGAACGTATGGACGCACTGTACCTGACGCAGTGTCACAATGCCGTGCAGGTCCATTATCGAGTTGAATTGTTTTTAAATTCAAAGCAGTTGTCTGACGTAACAACTGCTGAAGTTCGTCGTTGGTTTGTTGAGCGTCGGCAAATTCTCGCGACGTGATAGCAGTAGAAACTGCTTCGACACGTGGCAATGTGTCAGCGACAATATTGTCGTTACCTGACACATGTCGAATATCCGTGGTGAATTGACCTATGAAATCGAGTCGACGAAATTCCCAAGGTGATGCTCTTTCGGTGCGGTGTTTGTAAGCGTGCTGGAGCGGCTTGTGATCGGTCTAGATCGTGACATGCCAGCCTTTGGAAATATGCCGTAAGTATTTTACAGCCTCGTAGATGGCATCCAACTCACGGTCGTGCGTCGACAATTTTTGGATCAACGGGGACACTTTTCGACTGAAAAATGTCAGTGGTTGCCAGTTGTTATCCACTTTTTGTTGTAAAACGGCTCCAATACCGATTTCGGATGCGTCGGTAAATATTGCCTAGTCAGCATCGATTTTGTGGTGAACCAACAATGTAGCATCCGCGAAAGCTCGTTTAGCTGACTTAAAAGACTCATGAAGTTCAGATGTCCAGTTGACTGAATAAGAGCCTTCGACTTTGGGTCCTTCCAAAATTTCATTGAGCGGTGCTAAAATTTCTGTAGCGTTCATGATGAACTTTGAGTAGAAATTCACTGTGCCGAGAAATTGACGAAGAGCTTTTACGGTGGTAGGAGACTCGAAATTGGCAATAGCCTCGACATTTTTCGGTAACGGCTTAATTCCATCTGTGGTGATGATATGGCCGAAAAATTTTACTTCCGGTAAACCAAATTGGCATTTCGGTACGTTAATTACCAATCCGTTTTCACGGAGACGCTCCAATAAAATTTTCAGATGCTCCATGTGTTGCTTCTCGTCGTTAGATGCGATTAAAATATCGTCAACATATGAAAAGACGAAGTCAAGGTCGCGAGTGACCTCGTCGATGAATCTTTGAATTGTTTGAGCGGCGTTTTTAAGCCCAAACGTTATAAATTGGAACTCGAATAGTCCGAACGGTGTGATGATCGCCGTTTTCGGCACGTCTTCCGGTGCAACGGGTATTAGCAAGAATGGTTTTGCAAAATCGACGAATGAAAATATATTTTACCATGTAAAAATGCTGCAAAGTCGTCAAGATAACGCAGCGAGTTTTTATCGATTAAGGTTCACTCGCTGAGTGATCGGTAATCACCGCACGGCCTCCAATCTCCGGACTTCTTCTGTGCTAAATGAAGTGGTGAAGCCTAGGCTCTGTTAGATGGTCTGCAAATACCTAACTCAATCATTTTTCGGAACTCGGCTTGTGAAATTTTCAATTTGTCTGGAGACAGGCATCTTGCTTTGCACGAAACTGGTGGTCCAGGTGACGTTCAAATGTGATGCACTGTTGAATGTTTTTAGCTTGACGCTGAGTAGCGTCAAGTCGTGTAATGTCGGTAAATTCTCTTAATAATTCCATATATACAGAATTATCATCGACTGCTTTGATATTTGTTTCTGCCGATGTCGTGTAAGAATTTCCGGCTGTCAATAAACCCGTGATGGTATCACCAAGGCATTTTTATTTTAGGTCAACTAGTAAGTCATAATGACTTAATAAGTCTGCACCTATAATCGGTTTAGTGACGTCAGTAATTATAAAATCCCATGAGAATTCACGACGAAATCGAAGGTTTAATTTTACGACTTTAAACCATCGGTTTAAATTATCGAGCCGTTTGTAGCATACAATTGATAACCTACGGGTGTACTGATTGATTTCAGCCAGCCACGTGCAAAGATGGACAAATCGGAGCTGAAATCGACAAGATATTCCGTTCCTGTAGTTCGAACTCGGATAAATAGGCTCCGAAAAATCGATTGAGAATCATTAGCCACCTCTACTGATTCTCGTTTAAGTTTCCCTGCCATCTACAGCCGGAAGCGCATGATCGGGCATTTTTACCATGTTTGTAATGGTACCAGCGGAAGTCAAACTTCTTCGGTACACGTGACCGTGATCGACTTCTTGATCTGCCACGTTTAACTCCCAAGTTTTTCACTTGATTCGTGAGTTGCGTAATTTCTCTGCGCAGTGCGGCAATTTCACCGTGCTCGATGGTTGATGATGATGAATTTGCCGTGGTGGCGGCAACTTGTGGTTTGAGCGATATACGCTTAGCCATACGATCAGCAGACTCGGCAAGTTTATCAAGCGTTAAGTCGCTGATTGCTTCAAGACATACTTAAATCTCATTTGGCATGTACGAAAACCAACGTGCTTTAATTATAGCGTTATCAATGCCGGGGACTAGTGTACGCAGATGACGTAAATGTTGCAAAGGAGTCCGGTTGCCAAGTCTTTCTCCGTCGAGGAGCTGAGTAATTTGTGGTTGTTCGGATCTCGTGAAGCATTTTATCAGAGCCGTCTCGATATTGTTGTACGGGGTTGCCGCAGGGGTCTTGAGAATTAACCGCTCTACTCATGCGGTGTCGCGAGTGTCGAGTAATGGAATCACCAGGTCAAATTTGGCACGCTCGGTTGTTACCTGGTGCGTTGAAAATTGTGCTTCGACCTGCGCAAACCACAGTTTCGGATTATCCGTGCTGAACTGGGGTGCTTTGATGTTCACGGCCATATTTAATTTTGCTGACGTAAATGATGATCCTGATAGTTGAGATTTGATTTGAACATAATCAGGAACTAAATTTTAAAAACCGCTTCATTGATGATTTTCGATTCTTAAATTTTCAAACATCAGCATAACAGGTAACTTGTTAGAGCTTGAAAAGATCGTAAAAAAACAATTGCATGTGATAGCATTTTCGAGCTCGAAGAGCTCAAAAATATATCTACACCAATGTTTTCGAGCTCTTTGAGGTCGAAAACAGCGGGAAGTTTTGGGGCTGGCCCGCAGGGTTAACCGACGCTCAGATTTTTTATTAATCGTTCAACATGAGATTTTTCGGCCATTGCTAAATAATCTAATCTTAACAGAGTTTTAATTTCGTAGAGTCCGTTTTCGTCACTGTAAGTTTTTGTGATTGAAAATATTATTTTCGTTATTCACAGTTTTTCACTAACGTCTTTCGTATTATATTGATCAGTTGATATAGGATCATGCACTGTTTCGATTTCTTTTATAGTTAAGGTGGGGATTTTTATTCCCACTTCATCCTCTGACGTATTAAAGATTCGCATCTACGCCCGATCACCGCTTAATTTAACCATACAATAACTAGCGAAAACCCCTTTACTAATTTTTAATTTAGACAAGTATCCTTCCGTTATTTCTGGATTTTTTATTTTGACAGAAAAAGTAGATTCGCAACGCGATAGTATATACATAACTCCGTTCTCGACCCGATTACCTTTATTAATAGGATATTTTTTATGTTCAATTTCCAAAAATTGATTTTTAAAGTGAAGCTTGGCACTGTGAGTTGAAAAAAATTAAGACCCGTTGATTCCTGCATGGGAAATACCCATGTTATCGGATACCACGTGGCAAATAGTTTCTTTCCTAAATAATTTAAACAATGATTAAATTATGAATAATAAATATTTGTCGTGCCTGGACCAGCTCGTCAGGCTGGGTTAGTGCACGCAGGCGCCAGACCGTTTATCCGAAAATGGACAAAATTTATTCAGGAGGACAACTTACGAGGAAAAGATTCGAGCAAGTGACTCACGACGAAGTGGATAAACATTCAAAAGAAATGAAATAATAATAAAAACAAAAATTAGTAAATATGTGATAAATAAATACATAAAAATAATAAATAAGATCAAGAAAAATGAAATTAAGCGGTAGGAAAAGATCCAGGGGAAAAATAAATATTAAATTTTCCCCGACAGCTGTTGGTTTCCGAGTTTTAATTACTAAACAATAATTTACAATATTTAATTTTGTTAAATTAATAACAATAATGCCTGGTTATTTTGCCAAAAATAATATCACAATATATAACAATATAAACTGAGTTGACCAAAAAATAAATATAATTTAATTTAATTACTAATCCTGATTTAATTTTAGATAAAGGAAATAATTATTTAATTCTTTAGGTTTTCAAATATTAAGAATAATATATAATATAATCTTTGTTTATTTCCCTTTTAAAACTTATCTCTCAGCACTTGTGAGAGAGAGAAAGATACAGAATTTATACTCACTCACACTCAAAATAATAAATTCCTCTGTATTAAACTAATTTATAATTTAAAAATAAAAATTCCAATGATAATTTTTGGCCGCTGGGGTAAACAAATAAATCAAAAGTAACAAAAAAAAATGTAAAGTCACTCAATTATTCTAAATAATAACAAATATAAATAATAATAAATATACATAATAATGCTTAATATTTTTCTGCAGATATTCTGAGTGAGCACAAAAAAAGAAATGATTTTAAATAATTCGGGAATTCACCCAAGTGATGATGTCAGTACTTGAGGAATTTACTCAAGTACTGTATGCGCTCTATAGATATATATACTATAGGTATATATATATATATATATGTATATCGGCAACGTTTCACTACGTTGTACTTAACTTATATATACATATATATATAGATAGAAATATCAGAATATTTTTACCAATAATAAACGAATTATCTAACAATAATTAACGACAATTATTTATAATATAAGTCATGTATCATTCAGTATCAATTATTGCTATATTAATTTTCCGCGCCGCGGCGACCAACAACTACCGGGGGGGGGGGGGGTTATCACGTGAAAAATATATGCCGTGAAAGAAATCCAAAGTACTTACTCAAAGATCTCCAATAACTCAGCAAAACTAATGACGTCAACACAAGTATTAACTAATTCACCCGGTTAATTCTAGCGACTATATTCTTTTTCAGAAAATAATATAAATGATCGGTTATACAAAGGATCGCGTCCACACACAATGCTAGCCCGCATCTTTCTAATTTAACTTTCCCGACCTCCACCTGTTGGTCGTCGCCCACCTGGCGCCACCGTCGTCCTGAATTACTATTCTAATTATTTTTACTAGCCCTGGGCCTAGTTTTAAATTGAAAATATAAAATACAAAGACAATCCTTCAATACCTGAATGAAACATGAATAATTATTTAATGTATGAACTATCTATTTATAAATTATGCCTATTTTGATTTAATCCGGTAACTGAAATAATAATTATTTAAAAATTATAAAATTGACGTCGGGGATGTAGCCAAGATATCGATTTACAGTTATCCGGCGGTCAATATTTTTCTAAACCAAAACTGACATCCTTAGTCGGATGACAAGTTTAAATAAAATAATATATTAAACAAATGTTGGGGCATAATGATGCACTGGATTATGCATCCCAACTGTACCAAAATCATAAACAAAAACTTAAAATTAACAAGATCAATGGTTTGTATTTTTAAATTATAAAATAAAATTAATTCACACACGTGCTCTCTCATACTCAGCGCGCACGTGCTAGCACCGTGCACGGACCGCTATCTCCATCGGCAAAATGGCGGAATGCCCGCGTAACGACTCAAATTCAAATATATAATCTAAATATTTAACTTATAACTAACTAAAAATTAAATAATTTGAATCGTTACGTGACAAATTATTTATTCGTTTAAATGTTTATATATCATTATTGAAATTACTTCTTCGTTTTAAATTTTTATATGTTGGTATAAATTTTATGCACGTACGACCTGCATGTATTTCTTTATAATTAGAATGTTGATATATTATTTTAAATTTTTAATATTTCACTTTAATTCTTGCATTTTAGTAGTTTATTAAATTTAAGTTTACTTATTTAAGAATTTGTGGTACAGAATTATTTATTGCTTTTTTATTTGTTCTGAAGTATGATTTTTTCTTCCTATAATTTCTTTGCTTCAATATTTTACTCTTGATAATATGTAAAAATTATTAAATTTTATTATCTAACTGAAACTTTCATTTTCTTATTTATTCAAACAGCAATTAGTCTAGACACAACAATTTACATTTAGGTGGATTTCCAATTTCGAAAGCATTCAAAAAATACATTACAATTGTACTGTTTATTTCAAGTTTTATTTCAAAGTGCAAAAGAAATTAACTTAACGGGACCGTTAGGTCCACCTCCGTTTGACGGGAGGCCGATACCTCGCCCTTTCGGGCATACTCGCGCTGCGTAACCCTATTTGTATATTATGACTCCACCATATATTATAAAAGCGAAATATGAGTATATGCTCACATTAGCTTACCCATTAGGCATGCAGTGCATGTGGGTGCCTTACGCACAGCCACCAGGAGTCCGACCTCACATGGACCCAAACACTCCTCCCATCTCAGGAAATAAAGAGACTCTGGTCGAAGTGGGGCTTGGAATGGGTCCCCCATGGTACCAATTCCATGTATTGGTGGACATGCTGGAGATTAGTGGTGAGTTACAGCCTTCACTCATTACTCCAAAAAGAGTTTCTTCTACATTATACTCACTCGGATTTAAGACAGCAGTTGAGTAAACTTGCCCTCAATTATTATTACCGAGAGACTATCACTATATGCTAGTGATAGTATTGTGTACGAGCTAGTGTCCCTTAGAATTTTTAGACAGTCTGAAGAGTTGGAAGCACTCGCGAAGCGGTACCTATTGGCTTCCTGCAACCACGGAGTTGCCGCATGTTACAAGGTGCAAGACATGGGGGCACCGCTAACGGTTGGAGTACTGGTCCCAGAACCCGCGGAGAGGGTGGTACCCGCCAGTTTTGACGTCCCCTAGAGGGCGCTAAAACTACTTCTGGGGATTTTAAAGTGCAATTAATTAATGTAACGGAACCTAAGTTCACCTCCGCCATTCGGAGGCCGATACCTCGCCCTATTGGGCAAACTCGCGTTGCGCAAATCCCCTATTTTCCACCATAATATTATAAAAGCGAAACATTGAGCAAGCTCAATATTGGCGGAAGTTATAACCCTTAGGATCGAAGATCCTTTGCATGTGGGTGCCGAACCAACAGCCGCTACGAGTCCTACCTCAAATGGGCCCATGCACTCCTACCGTCTGAGGAAATAAAGAGACTCTTGGTCGAAGTGAGCTTGGAATGGGCCCCCCATAGTACCAATTCCATGTATTGGTCGACATACCACAATTGGTCAAGAGGGGACGTGGTTTCTTCCCCTGCCTTCCTAAGAAGACACCCAGTTTGTTTGTCATTCATTCATCCATACTTCAACACATTCACACACACACCTAACTTCGGACTGACACCCGGGATGTACAGACTCCTCGCAAATCGTGAGTTCTGTACACCCATGCCCAGAAGCTCCGACAACAACTGAGTGGATGCCAGTTGAACCGCGATCTAGTATTCTTCTCCTCCTTCCTCTCGGTGTTGGAATTGGCTGCTGAGCTTGTGGTGGAGACAATCTTTGCTGAAACCATTGAAAATATTAAAGGAGTCTGAGGATGCGGCAAGAACTCGCCCGATTTGTGGCCACTCCGCGACCCACCCTTCTATGCTTTGGAGCACCTCACGCTGAGGCTCGAACTCGGTGCATTTTAGCAGTAAGTGCTGAACGGTATCCCACCCTTTGTTGCATTGGGGGCATTCGCGATTCTTTGCGAGTCCATACTTGAAGAGTCTATCCTTAAAACAGCCGTGGCCGGTTAAAATCTGGGTAAGCCAGAAATTAGGGCTGATGTGTTTGCTCGCTAAACGTTCAGTAACGTCGGGGGAGAAGTTGAATGTTGTTCGTCCTGTTTCCGCTGTGGACCACTGTTCTTGCCATCTGTGAATGGTTTCTTTCCTGAGGGAGACAAGGCTTTCTTTGTCATCTGGCTGCACGGTCACGTTTCCAAGGGTTGCCTGTTTGCCAGTGTGAAGATTGTAGCGGGCGCAACGTTCATCAATCACAAGCTGAATGGGCACTGCCCCCGCAACTACACAAAGTCCCTCATACGATGCCGTCTTATATGAAGACGTCATCGTAATCAGGGCTCGACGTTGCAAGGCCCTAAGAGCCTTCCATTCCTCTACCCCACATAGGTCACTCCAGCCTGCTGCCGCATAAGTGACAGCAGGCAGGAAGTAGCCCTTGTCGATAGTGGACATAGCCAGAAAGCGCAGTTCCCATTCAGTCCGTGCGAGACGGCGTAGACGACCAAAAGTTTTATCTAATTTCGCGCGCCTTGTCTTTATGTGTGTTGTTGGTCTGAGGTCCTGGTCGAAGTGTACCCCTAGGTATCTAACGCTCTTTTTAAATGCTATTTTTGTTTTACCTATTACGATTTTCGGTGACTTTGAATAATACTTGGGCTTTTTCTGTCTTTTCGCTTCATAGGGGTACGGACGTTTGTCCTTGCGTGGACCGAGTCGGGTGTACTCTCTGTTGAGGAATATCGCCTCGGTCTTAGACTCCGACAATGTAAGCTTCGCGGAGCGACACCATTCCAGTATCGTGTCTACTGTCCCTTGCCCCTTTCTCTCAATATCGGCACGTGAGGTGCCTTCTATGATGACGAGGAGGTCGTCAGCATAGGCTACAAATTTTCTCCCGTGTTCTGTTGACTCTAGTTTTTTAAGTAAATCATCGAACATAATGTTCCAAAATAAAGGCCCTAATACTGATCCCTGTGGACAACCCCTTGTTGGTTTTTTACTCTTTTTCCCAAATCCCCATGACAGTGAGACTGTCCTATCTTCAAAGTAACTCTGAACTACCCTATACACATTTTTGGGGCACTCTCTATTCTTCAATCCTTCGAGTACTCGCGGCCACCACACGTTGTCAAAGGCGCCAGAAATATCGAGAGAAGTCCGATTGCCAGATTCTCTGTTGTTGAATCTAGCAAGCGACGCATCTCAACGATTGCATCTTTAGTCGACCTTTTGGCCATAAAGCCAAATTGTTGACTGGAGATCTTATCCCCAGCTAAGACTGTGGTGAGTCTCGACTTAATTAATCTCTCAAATACCTTCCCGATTACCGAACGTAAACATATTGGCCTGTATGATTTAGGGTCACTCGCGTCTTTGTCACTACTCTTAAGGAGCATGATAATCCCACCCTCTTTCCATGACGTTGGGAAAACTCCTAAAGCTAAGCATCTGTTAAATAGTTCTAAGAACTCCCCTGATAAAATTACTCCCGCACTTTTCATCACCTTATTCTCCACTAAATCTGTTCCGGGTGCTTTTTTATTTTTAAGGGTCTTTAAAATTCTGTATAGTTCGCGCGGGGTGAATAGATCGGCGTCCGCGGTGTCTGGTGGCGTCTCTGAATTAACTCGCGTTGTTAATTGCTCTTCCGTTTCTTCCTCTGGGTTATCGTCAACAATGTGTGTCTTAAGAAAGCAGCTAGCTGTGTCCTTAAAGCTTTCTGTGGATTGTCCGTCACGCCGGAGTGTGGTGAGCACTCTGTTAACTCGGTGTTTGTCTGCCTGGAGCTTGTAAACGATGCCCAGGGCTCCTTGTTACCGTTCGACGTGACAAACTCTCGCCAGCTCTTTTCTCTCTGTCTTTTTACGTGTTTCGAGTATGTCTTGCAAATTGTCAAGTAAGTCTTTCTAAGTTCAGTCCTTCTCTCTACTTCCAACTCTCTCTGAAGTTTTCTCCTGGCTTTGTAAACTGCTCTTTTTTCTCTTGTTAGCTCTCTGGTCCACCACGGGTATGATTTCTTATGCGGCTTTTTACGTGGGATAGCAAATTCACATGACTCTATGATCGTTTTAGTGAGTGCAACAGCGTACTTTTCGACGTCCTCGACCGATTCCAGCGCCAGGCCTTCAAGATTCACTCTTGCGAGTTCCGGTAGTTTCTCATGGAACTTCTCCCAATCGGCCCACGCAATGTTGAAACGCTTGGGATCCGCCCCATCGAGGCCCTCCCGGTCTCTTGGAATTCCAAGGCTGATCTCAATCGCATAGTGGTCGGTACTTTGCACCCACTCGCGTTTGATGGACCAGTTTTGTACATACCGTGCAAGTTTTGGGGTAGTTAATGTGACATCTATGTACGACTCTCCTGAGGTTGATGAAAAAGTAGGGCCCTCCCTCTTTTTGTTCAAAATCTCTAACTCGTAATCATCTATAAAATCCTCCAATCTCTCTCCTTTCTCATTTGTTTCAGGCCTCCATCTAATAGACCTAGCATTCGCGTCCATCCCAAATAATACTTTCTTTCCCCTTAATGCCTGAGCTACCTTTTCTAGTTGCGTGATGTGAATTTCTATTTCTTCGCGACACTGGAAGTATGACGATACCACGTAGAGAGAAATGCCTGGGCCCACAATTTGAGCGCATACGCAGTGTGATGTACTTAGTTGTGAGATGTGAATCATCTTGTATTTCGAGTTAGTTAAGCAAATGGCCGCAAGTGGCCTTTCCCCAGTTGTAGCAGCAATTTGTACATTGCTGCCAAAACCAGGTATTCTGAAACACTTGTTATTCACCGCTGCGTATGGCTCTTGCAGAAGAAGGACATCAATACGTTCTTCCTCCCACAAGGCACCTGTCTCCAGTGTTCCCGCCTTATCATTTCGCAAGTTTACTTGCAAGACTCGAAGACCGTTAACGTTGAATCCTCTCTCTCCTCCTTCTCTCTCTGTCAGATTAGAGTGGGGTGGAATTTCGTTTCGCGTGCCGAGCCCGTCTACTGTTTCTCCTTGTGTTGCGAGCCCACCGTGGGCAAAGTTACTCGACCCCGGACACTCACGTCGGTTTGTGCCCCGCGAACAATTTATCCCGTCTGCTAATGAATTTACTTTAGTTGTTTCCCGTTTCGCGTTTTCTCATTCGATTGGTCGCGTGATTTTACCCGTGCGCGTCCGCGTGGCCCGATTCTCGTGCCGACGATTTTTAGCGGGGGTACCAGGGGGCTTAGCGAACAAATTGGTAGCAAAAACACGGCTTGCCACTCTGGCACTCCTTCGAACGAACGTGGTATTGGTTGTCGTTGCTGATGGTGATGTTGTCGTGGAACTCCCAGATTGGTAATTTCCATGACCTTCCTCTCCCTTGAGGACCGGTCCCGCACAATCCGAACGCCGGTCCATTAGTGCGGATAATTTTTCAAGAGAGTGAACTGCCATGTTTTTTTTTTGTTGCTGTTTGAGTCGCTAAACTCCTGGTAGTACCTATAGGGAGAAAAGTTATAATTAGTGTTGCTGCTGCTATCTGTGGAAGAGAAAATGCGTAATTAGTGTTTGGGAGAGGGGGGAAGGATATGGGGTTTAGGTTTGTCTGGGAGCTGATACTTGTCCGCTTTTGCATGAAAATTTTATACGTATTGCTTTCGCAAATTGTATGATAATCAAAAATTTTTGCAGGGCCTGTGCCTATTTGCGGTGGTATCAGTCCACTGTCGACATATAATAATAGTTTTTGACTATCATCTTTGCGTTCAAAAAAAAATCGATTAAAGTGAAAAAAATGGCCCTGGGTCCGAGGACCCCAAGACCATTTATTCACTTATAATCATCAGTCGTTCAAAATCGATTAAAGTGAAAAATTTCGCTTCATGGTGCAGGCCATGAAGCTAGTTAATCACTTATATATTCAAAATCGATTAAAGTGAAAAGCCCGCTTTCCCAAAGGGAGCAGGCCTTATCACTTTTGTATATAATCAACAATCATTCAAGTTTTCCATTGATTTTTAAGTGATTGGCATCACTTTTAGGGGTTGGCAGCGTTGGGCTACCACCCTAAGCCGGTGTCCTTTTGAATTCCGTCCCGTTGGAATCCTACTAGCACACAAGCTGCTACATCCTACAACATGGCTTCCTGCTCGTAGTTTCGGTAACAGAGGTCCACAGCGTTGTACAAGTACAAATTATAACACATCCATTTCCGGAACGGGACGGCCTAAAAGCCTCCGAATCGAACGTGCGCTGCTTTTCCTGAGTTACTTCCGCCAGAATGATTTGCGTGGAAGCAATGAGGTAGAATGCCTTCCTGACCCTCATCCCTCCTTTCAACTCAAGGTTGTTCTTTCTAAGGAAGAGATTTTGGGACGGCTGCGAAGTACCCGCTCCGGCTTGTGTAACCCTAAGGGTCCACAAGATTGTGGTACTATACGAGGTTTTTAGACCTCTTTACATTCAAATGAATACCATCTCAGGTCTGAGTAACTTCTTTTGAGTTCACAGAATCGTAGTATTCCTTGGAGTCTTTTGCTCCGTTAGTGTAGTCACTCCGGCTTGTGTAGCGCCTTGGCCCACAAGATTGGACTACACTTCACTTTGATAACCAATCAAAGTTGTCTTTTTGAGGAACATACATGTGTTGAGATTTTTGAAATTCTCACGCCAAACTTAAATGAGCCTGATTAATTATAGACTTAAGGGCATCTGCGCGCACACACCCTAGTGCATTAATTCTCTTCCCCTTGTGGTCTTGTTGGGAAGAGTTATTTGCCCTCTTTGAGAGTTTTTGAACTCTTTATATTTCGAGATCCAGCATGAACTTATATTCTCAAGGACCCCGGCTTGTACTCCGACCTGCTGAGACCTATATCAGCTAAGTTACCTTGTCCACGTGCAGTCCACTTATGAACAAAGTGATCCTAGCCGGGACTATCCGAACCATCGCCCCGTAAGTAGTGAGAACCGAAGTCCCTGACCTAGAGGTTAACACCTTAAACTACAGTTTGATGTCTGAGTCTCTTGGGCTTTTCCAAGCGAGCACGACTCTCAGTTAGTTTGTCCCTGCGGTCCACCGGCTTTCGAGCTGCTCTAGGGAATGGGAACATTCGTTTTGCTTTTGATCTTTTTGTACTCTTGTACTTTAGTACTCTTTGTACTTTGTTCTTTCTTTTGACTGATCCTTAGTCAAATCTTGTGTCCAAGAAACGGTATTTGAAAGTCATAAGTTGCTTAGACGAAGTAAGCAACATGACGTCTTAGTTTATTTCCTGATTCACTTTACTCCAGGGTGCGCACATGCGAACGCCCAATATTTGTCTGTTCTTTTTGGTACTTTGTACCATTGTGTGTATATGTGTTTATGTATGCATGTATGTATGTATGTATGTATCCCGAACCCTTGGATACTTGAGTCGGTTCTCTGAGAGATTACCGCTCATTCATTCTTTCTTTCTTTCCCAAAATCACAGTAATGTCCCTCTGGATCGGCAGTGACATCGTTGGTTTCCCTTACGGTACTTATGGTGGTACCGCGAAAAGGTCGATGTATGCTTGCCTGGCCCATTTTGGCCACTTTTGGGCCAAACCACCATTTCAAAGTGCAGTGGTGATAAGAAAGTGCGTCACCCAATGAGGTTTTTTTTTTATTACTATTCATTCAGGCTCGTTGTATTGCAGCCTAATAATGCGCCAACTGCAATCTGACCTGGAGTAAAATGAAAGTTTTATGAGAATCGACTAAGAGATAATAATTTTTGTTTTAGACACGAAAATATAAAATTCTTTAAAATAATATTTGAAATTTAAATAAAAAAAAAATACATGTCTGAACTGTCAGACATAACACGGTAATCAAAGACAAAAAAATCCTTTTTTATTTGAAAGCTGATATCTCAGCAGCAAATTGTTGCACAAAGAAACAAAAAAAGCCAATTGTAGCTGAATAAATTTCCTAAATGAGCCACGAATTAATTTTTTCTGAAAAAAAATTTTCTAGCCCCATAGACCCAAAAAACAAAAAAAAAATTTGGAAAATTTTGTCTCGTGCTATTTCCTATGATTCCGCGAAACCGTGGCTCAAATAATTATTTTGCTGAAAGATCTTCAAACTAAAAATTTCAATCTCCAATTTGCTTTTATTATTTTTTCGATACGATCATTTTTTACGAAAATACAGCCTTCTAAAAATCACTAAAAATTTTAGGAAATTTCCTTCTTCTTTTAATTTTTTGTATAAGTGTGACAAAATATAATGAACAATTTATTTTGTAAGATATAATAATAAAAATTACTTACAATTATTCGTAGCAATAAATTTGGTAATGATCGTGTCACTTGTCCGCGGCGATGGTTTCAACATTATTTATATGGACGCGTAGCACATATTCTTTGTGGATTTTCATTTAACTAATTCACCTTATATTTTAATATAACAGTAATAAAATTTAATAATCATAATTAACAAAATTTAATTATAAATAAACTTACAGTACATGTGTAACGATTGTATGGCTAGAATAATATATATTATAGATAGGATTTCATATGATTATTGATAGCACGTGTGCGCTTGTTATCATCCAAGATCGAAGTTCAACCACCACAGGGTCTTCGGGCTGAGTTTTTAGGCTCACCCCGTACTTTTCCTGACAGTCATACGTTGAGGTGATAATTAGTCATGTAACCAAGACTATATGGACCTAGATTTAGGTCAGTGACACGACGATAGCTGAAAAACCGTAAGGCTGAGGACGACGAATACAATCTGTAATGTCTTAATCTCTTCTACCAAGCCAAAGTTATCCTCTGATGTTCTTGTCGGTGTTGAGCGACTGTCATTACACGAATTAGCGTAATAACAAAGAGAAGATGAATAATAAATATTAATGAATAATAATAAATAAATAATACAATATTTACGAAATTGCGCATCGGCACGTCGTCAAGTAAGTTGCTGTATTGGAAACTGGTACAGAGGCGTGGCTTAAGAAACATGTCAGACGATAGCTTACATTTTTAAATGCATAACCCATGTGATAGTGAAGTAAATAAATGGAATGTTATTAAATTTTACTAATTATCTTGGATGGGTAAAAACCCAAAACAGAAAAATATACATGATCGTGACCGGATTTTATTTGTCGGCTATTTGATTACATGTGAAATAAACCGCAAAAAACATGATAAGTATGTGATCATAGTTACTGCGCTTTGTTTATAAATGTCTCACATGAAAGTAAACCCCACGAAAATAATGCAAAAATTAAAAAAAATTACAGAACAATAAAAATATTATTATTATTAATATCTATTTACTTGAAAAATCAAAAATAATATTTTCATATTTTAATCTTTAGGTTAAACTTTACAAACGTATGGGGCAATATATAATCGGTTTTTTTTAATGGAAGGAGCAAATTTTCATTTAGGGAGTAACTTTATTTGTTTTCAGTAACTTCTCCTGTTATGTCCGCCACTGTAATTAAAATTAATTATCCGGGATTTCTCCCTTTGGTAGCGATAGAAAATTAAACGAGCGATATGGAGGTTGTGGACAGCAGTAAAGAATACGAGGAAGATTTTCACTTCCTATATTTATTATTTAATGTGGATTTTTCGAGGAGAGTGAACCCAAACGCCTTCGAGCTTGATTACGATGCATTCAATAATCGATCAACGGAAAACAAAGATATTAATATTGTCTCTCACTTACCTTTAGCTGATTCTTTGTTCTAACACGGCAGGCTTTTATCCCTCCAGAACTTTGCAGCTCACTCGGCCTCCTCCGGATGGATTTGGTTCAATGAACGCGGCTGGGGTTGTAGGATAAAGTCTTATGAGCTATTTTCAAATGAACTCACTAAATTAAGATATTGATCTTTTGTCTTTTTATTTAAATTTTCAATTACAGCACTTATATACTATAATTGTTACAATGGATTTCACTTATAAAGGATGTAGAACCATTTCATTGATTATTCATATTTTTAATTACTTTTGATATATATATACGTCCTTATTTAGCCTTATGGTTTTTTATGCGCAAATTATCTTTACCCGAAATCGAAATATAATTACACTTGCTTTTTGTGTCACTATTCGATCGAGCGGGACTGGTTTTTATAATAATTGTAAATAACAAAATACTACCGCTACACGATATGAAAATATCGGCCTAGTACCTTTATCAATTTACAACTTAACTGAATTTAAATGTAAAATAAACCGCTGTTAATAAAATAATACCGCTACACGATATGAATATCGGCCTAGTACCTTTTATTAAGGACGGTTACTTATTGCCTTCTCTAGGACAGATTTTTGCAATATGATTACGGGCTATCGACGCCGTTTACGCGGACCGTAGGACTCGGAATTTGAAGATCTGATCAACAACCACGAAACTGTATTACGCGGATCGTAGGACTCGAGATCTGAAAATCTGATCAACGACTAAGGCCCTGAGCCATGGTGCTCAGGTTATTTAAAAACTCTGATTGATATTTGATAGGAGCAATTAAATTGTTGTCATTGGTGGAAAATGACGACAAGTTCTCGATTATTCATCCATCGTTATTGCAAAAATCATCGTGCTACTTTTGTATGCATAAATGATGGTAGAACTGACACTGCATTTTCGCGTGCTTTTGTGAAAGAGGATTTTTTTAAATTTATTTATGAAACAAAATAAATTAATAAAAAAAAAAGAATTTTATTGCACATAACACTTCCACACTTCTAATTATCAATTCAATTTAAATTATCAAAAAAGTTTTCTTCTAACACTGAACGATCACTAGCCTCCAGAAATTTATAGACAACCGCGTTTAAATTTTTATTTGCTTTACTTCGACAATTTCTTACTGCACAAAAATACTCAATTTTTTTACTTTTTACGTTCTCTAGATACTCCAAGTTCAATTTTGATTTTTATTTCTTAATTAATAATTTGATATATAAAATTTATTAATGAAGTTAACAGCATGCATTTACTCGGCTATGCGAGATATCATTAGTTTGATTTTTCAACGCCAGACTGCGTGACTCAGTTTGATAGTTCCCAATATAGTAAAATTGAACACCTGAGAGTTGGGCCCACTTCAACTTTGAGACCTCGATCTAGATCTGCTTCGATTGACTTAATTGACTCGTAAAATATTTTTTAGACTTAAGATGATAATAAATTAATATGTTCATAAATTTTTTTTTTCAAATATTTACAACTTATTTGTAGAAAATAAGCTATCTGTGCTATAAAATTTCCCTTACGGTTATGCATTGAGATGATAATTAGTCATGTCATGAAGGCATTATGCTTCTAGTTTTAGGTCAGTGACGCTATAATAGCAGGAAAACTGAAATGCTGAGAACGACGAAGACAGTCTGCATTGTCTCAATGTATTTATCTATTTGATTAATTTACTGATTTATTGTTATTATTACGCTTTTTGTAATCATAATTTTTTAATATTCAATTAATATTAATATTTTAATTAAATCGATTGCCTGATAAAGCTGAGAATAAACAGCGAAATGTTGGAAGTTTTAAGAAATTGATATTGTTATAATTGGGTCAAAGTTCGCAATAACTTAATAACAATTATTTTTATATAATACCATATGAAATTTTGTAATTTAAAATTTATTGGATGGCAAAGCAGATATACCTGTGTTGACTTAACCCATCGCGGGACATCAGGTACTGTGCATCCTAGAAGGGTGTAATAAAATATGACCCCAAAAAAGTGCCTGATACAGCGGAAAACAACAAGTAATTGAAAGTTTAGGTAATTTTAAAAATACAATTATTTGGGCAGACACTTTTAAAGGGGTTTATATTTAGTAAATCTCCCCCAAAGTTGATTTTTTTTTTTAATTTCATTTGGAGTCTTCGATCCACGCTGAAATTTTAACAGCGTCTAAATTAAATTTAATAAAAATTGATTCCAAAAAGACGGACATTTTTTCGGGGGTTTAATTGCCGGAAAACATAAAAATGAATCTTATTTACAATAGAAAGAGATAGGCTGCGCGTCGCGGTAGATGTGAGTGACAGCGCCAATCACCGCCGTTGCTGTGAGTGGTCTTTCTCTACGCTCCCATTGGCTGTTGGTCACGTGTCTTTGTACAGCTGTACATTTAAAATGCTTATTTTGAAGTAGAATTAATTAATATAATTAGATTATATGTGAAACATACGCACATATATTTTACATATAAAATATACATACCTTAGATACATAACTTTTGACCGTTTTTCGTATATAAAATATATATTTCTTATATAGTCAAAATGTATATCACATATATTTTTTTGTACGGTAAATGTATACAATGAAATGTATTCAACATATATGTAGGATATATTTTTAATTTATTTTCGTTATTTAGGCAGATCTTTGGTGTGTGCGTGAGGGGGGGGGGGTTGGCGCCGATAAATAATGACTAAAAAACTGGTTCAGGTTAGACTACCAAGGGATCTTGCAGTCAGATTATTCAATGATGGAAGGGGTTTTTGTGGGGGGGGGGGGGGGGGAGAACAGAGCAGAAAAATTCGAGCGCGTCCATCATCGTATAGTCTGATAGCCAGATCCCTCGGTGCTCCGGCCTGAACCAGTTGGATTTGTTAGTCATTATTTATCTGCGCCAAGCCCCCCTTCCCTCATTCATACACCAAAGATCTGCCTAAAAAACGAAAATGTATTTAAAATACACTACTGGAAAAAATTAAAGAATCAAAAAAAAAAAATTCGAAATTATTGGGTAATTTTCCACAGGACGTAACTTCGAGAGAAATGGTCGTATAAGAGATAAAAAAAGGAAATTATAGCTCCAAGTGTCTACTTTTGTGATTAGAACTTTAAGATTTTGTAGCGTCAGCAGTTTTTGAGTAATCTTAGAAAAACCAGCGACAAAAAAATGTTCAAATTTTTTTTATTTGTTTTTTTTGGTCTACGAACGTGAAAAAAATTTGTTTAACTCGACCACTATCAGGATCGGGTACCTTCGTTATTCAACTTTTATTTCATTTTTTATGGACCTTGATACGTCCATTTCACGCCGATATATCGGTTTTCAAATGGGAAAGGATCATTTTGTCTTTAATTTTTTCTGAAACCAATGATCGCACAGAAAGTGAATGGTGGGCTTCAAAAACTTAAATAAATTTCTTTTAATGATAAGCCATCGCTTATTCGAAAAAAAAAATTTTTCCTATCGTCACATGAATTTAAAAATGTAACAAAAAAAGGGATTTTGGGGATTTGTTAGAAAATCGAGCGCTGAAACGAAAATATTGTGGAAATCGATAACGTTGAGTGTGCATTTTACAGTTTAATATGTATCCAAAAACCCTACAAAGATCGAGATTAATCCAACCAGCCGTTTTTTTGTTAATTCACTCGATCAAATTTTTGAAAAAATTAAAGGATCACGTTTTTTGCTCTGGAAAGATTATAATCTTCAATAAAATAAGAAAACAAATTTTCATTCGAGCTTTGAACATATTTTTATTATAGGTAGTGCTTAACTTTTCAAAAAAAATAAGTTCAACCAAAAATGTTTCAAAAAACTTTTTTTCGAATTTAATGAACGAGAAATCAGTCAAATTAGGGGGCGCAACGGAGAAAACGTACTAAAAATGATTGAGCATTTGTTTTTTTTAATTTCATAAAGTTATTCCGAAAAAAAATTTAAAAAAAAAATTTTTTTCTAGAAAAAAAATTTTCCTTTTTTTTTTTGAAAACTGAAGCGCTGTCTACAATCGAAATGTGGACAAAGCTTAGAAACAAATTTGCTTTCTCGTTTGTTTGAGATTATTAGCTATGCAAAGCAAAAACCATGATCCTTGAATTTTTTCAAAAATTTGATCAAGTGAATTAAAAAAAAACGGCTGGTTGGATTAATCTGGATCTTTGTAGGGTTTTTGTATACACATTAAACTGTAAAATGCACACTCAACGTTATTGATTTCCACAATATGTTCGTTCCAGCACTTGATTTTCCAAGAAACCCCCAAAATCCCTTTTTTTTTGTTGCGTTTATAACAACCGATACACATGAATTACTTTTAATCCCAAATTATTTAAAATTTTTATTTTTAAAATATTTCTGCTATTCAGAGCAAATCCAATAAATTCCAGGAAAAAAGGGGGGAGGTGTTCGACTTGCTCTGAATCAGTTGAGGGTATTCTGAAATGAACAATAATTATTAATATCAAAATATAATATTATAAGGCATGGAGAAAGAGAGAGTGAAATAGAAGTAAAACAAGTGGATAGACAAATATCTGTCTCTCTCTCTCTCATAAGCGCATCTGCACCGCGATTACCGGTTTACTAGAGGAAGTGTTCAACAGCAAACCTATATATAGAACTATACCGATCTCTTTCTTAATACCCCTCACTTGAGCCTTAAGTAAATTTTAATGTCCAAACTAAGTTAGCTTAAAAATTCTCCCACAGACTTAAAATTTTATTACCCGAGCACTTAATTTAACATCATCTAACATCGATGAATATTAAAGTTCCCACGAATTCTCTGTTGATATTATTTACCCGGAAAGTAGAGTAAAGAGCTCCTGTCGTTTAAATCAAAATTTTATTTCTTTCTGTCTCACTACTAATGGAATTAAAGAGTTCATATCCGCCCGCTAATGAATTCAACGGTTTCCATGGACTCTGGTAGTCAATAATTTTCTACGATATAATTTTCAGAGGCCCAAATTTGAAATAAATGTCACTTAAATTTACGATTTCCTGTTATTTTCTATCATCTTCATACTATTCTATAATACGGAGATCAGAGGTAAATTATAAAATCTTTTCTTAAAAATTAAGTTATCGCTCGTAAAAATATGTACCACTAATGGATTTAAGTAATTAATAGTAGGTTGCTAATGAATCAAGCGCTTGTATCTCTGAGTCTCCTATAATTAGTAAAGTTTCTAACATGACATAGGTGTTCGAGAATGCAAATAAATGTCACTCAAAATTATGACCTAACCCCTTTATTCTCACACTTTCAATATTCTTAGCCCCACTTTTCCCACGAACTTTTCATATATAAACCCAGGGAAAATAATTACAGTCAGTCATTACTTCAGCTACGAAAACCCTTGTAGGATCTATCCGCGAGTAAGATTCCAACATTCGTTCTCGTGACGCTCCACAGCCTAGGCAATCTGGGGTCCTAGATCGATATTCGGACTTATCCACGAATAAGACTCACTGAGTCGACTTTAAAATTCGTTCTCGTGACGCTCCACACCTAGGCAACCGGGGGTCCTAGATCGATAATCGCAACTCGATTCTTTTACTTAAAATATGAATTACACGACTTGAATTTTATTCTCAAAACCTTTCCTCGTGAGGTCCTACGCCTCGGCATCTGGACTGCTAGGTTGGATACCTAGAGCAAAATCATTTGAGTTTGCAATAGAATTAACCAAACTCTTTCACGTGACGTCACCGCCTAGGCAACCGGAGTCCTTGTTCGGGAACAGTTAATCCTGTTAATAAAAATCCTAAAAATCATTATAAATTCACTTGAAGGCAAAGCCGGCCTCTCGGTTCAGCGTGCAGTGCGTTCGTGTGAATAGATTCAACCTGTGAATCTCAGTTAAAAACTGTCATAAAACATTGTAAAATTCCTGTGTACACAAATTCAAATTGGTGAATCTGGAGTGAGTGTGTGTGCAGATATACTAACCCATTGGGGTAAGTTCATTAATATAATATTTTGTAAAACTCAATCTGTCAATACACTACACATGTTTTTGTATCCATTTGTCTTTTCATTTACTGTCCTTTTTCCTGGCATTCGAGTGCTGGTGATTTAAGTCATAGTAACTTTAAAGTAAGACAGAGAAAGAACACGGTCTTCTCGAGGGCCCATATTCACCGACCCAACATCCCTCTCACTCAGAAAGTCCCTGACCTACCCTAACGCCACGCAGGTCATTGAACGGGACAGTCTATAGTACATCCGCTCGGTACGAATAGACACATAAGTTGTAGAACAACACGAAATTATAAGATTCTTATATTAGCCACGTGATTAAAGATCCTTGGTTGGATGACAGAATAAAAATAATTCCATATCATAATTTATAAATTAAAAATCGGTGCCTGATCCCTTATACGTTCTCACACTAACCACGTGACGTTCAATCGAACTCCTTGGCTGAGTTATAGAATAGGGAAAATCGGCATTCTGATATTAAACAATAAAGTAAATTACCCTTTCGCCCGTCGTCTTCACTCACTTCGATCGTGACACATTTTTAAATTCATGTGACGATAGGAAAAAAAATTTTTTTCGAGTAAGCAATGGCTTATCGTTGAAGAAAATTTATTCAAGTTTTTGAAACCTACCATTAACTTTTTGTGTGATCATCGGTTTCTGAGATATCGATAATTAAAGACAAAATGATCCGTTTCCGTTTGAAGACCGATATCTCGGCGTGAAATGGACGTATCAAGGTCCATTAAAAATGGAATGAAAGCTGAATAACGAAGGTATCCGATCCTTATACTAGTGAAGTGAAAATATTTTTTTTTCACGCCCGTAGACCAAAAAAAAAAAAACAAAAAATTGTTTTAATTTTATTAAAATTTTTAATTTTATTGTCGCTGGTTTTTCTAAGATTACTGAAAAACCGCTGACGCTACAAAGTTTTGAAGTTATTATTTAAAAAATAGACACAGAGCTATAATTTCCTTTTTTCATTTCTTGTACGACCATTTCTCTCGAAGTTACGGTCTGTTGAAAATCACCCAAAAATTTGGAGTTTTTTTTATCCTTTAAGTTTTTCCAGTAGTGTATATCCCACATATATGTAGATTACATTTCGTTATATACGATAACCTTACAAAAAAAATATATAAAACATACATTTTGAATATAGAAGAAATATATTTTTCATATACCTAAAACGGCCAAAAGTTATGTGTCTGAAATATATATATTTCATATGTAATATATATGTACGTATATTTCACATATATTCTAATTATGTTGATTAATTCTACTTCAAAATATAAAGCTTAAATGTACAACTGTACGGAGACACGTGACCAAGAGCCACATCTAACGTCAGGCGAAACCTATTTCTGTCTGTTGCAAATAAGATTTATTTCCATGTTTGCTCGCAATTAAACTTCCTGCCGGAAAAAGTGTCTGCCTTTTTGCAATTAATTTTTTTTATATTTAATTAAGACGCTGTTCAAGTTAAAGCGTGAATCAAACATTCCAAATGATATTAAAAAAAATAAACTTTGGGGGATATTTATTAAATATAAACCCCCTCAAAAGGGTCTACCCAAATAATTGTATTTTAAAAATTACCTAAACTTTCAATCACTTGTTGTTGGCCACTGCATCAGGTACTTTTTTTGGGTCATATTTTATTACACCTTTGTAGAAAACGCAGTATCTGGCGTCCCGAGGTGGGTCAAGCCAACACAAGTATATCGACTTTTCCATCCAATAAATTTTAAATCACAATATTTCAAGATGCATCAAACACTTCATAAAACGTGCGTTATTAGCTCTTAGACTAATAATATAATGAGATCTATAGATCCAGAGTAAAATAAATTACTACGAAAAAAAAATCGGTCTATCAGTTGACCCTGCGGGACAGTCCCAAAATTTTCTGATATTTTCGAGTTTTTTAAGCTCAAAATCATTGTTGTGAATACATTTTTGAGCTCTTCGAGCTCGACAATACTTTTGTATGACTTTGTTTTCGAAAAATAACAATTTTTACCATTTTTTCGCCAACGATATCTCTCGAACGAATTGACCAATTGAGACGGTTGAGATGGCTATTGAAGCGTTTTATTCAGTTCTAGAGCTGATCAAATTTTGAAATTGATTTATCGCGTTGTTCTTGTGAAATTTTAAGAGAACAAAAAAAAAAAAATTTTTTCGAATTCTTTCGTCAACGGTTTCTCTTGAACGATTGAACCGATCTTGGTGGTCGAGGTGGCATTTTACGTAGCTTATAGAGTTTGAGAGCTGATTAGATTTTGGAATCGATCCATTGAGCACATTAAGAGTTATCTGAAAAAATTTATTTTTTTGAATATCTTCGAACAAACTTGACCGATCAAGCTTTATTTTTTACGGCTTTTAGATATTAACAAGCCGCGTCGAATGACACCTTAACGATCAAAATCAGTTCACCCGTTCAAGAGTTATAAATATTTACATACATATGTACGTACACACATACATACACTCGGAAATCATCGTGAAATTAATCAGGATAACTTCCTAGAACCTCGAAACGTCAAAATTTAATAGAAATTCGGTTTTCAAAAATCGGACTGAAACCAATAACTTCCGAATTTTTGAAAATTTTCAATTGTCTTAGCGGGAAGTTAAAAAAAAAATTCTAAAAAATAGCTTACCAAACCTTTGCATGATAAATATCGTAGAAAAAAAAAGTCAATTATAAAGTATTATATAATTAGTTTTTACTTACGTTTTATTTCGGAGGAACATTACGCTGTATTCACATCGGACAGAGAAAGTTGATAAAAGAAAATGCTATATTGTACTTTTTAGGTGATCGATTTAAGTAAATAAGGAGACAATATAAAGTTATATAAAAATGTTTTAGTATATATTATGATATGATTAATTCCTCCTCAGCCCTATAATCAATCCAACAATACGATATTGAACTTGGATTTTTCTTTCATTTACTTAAAAAAATGGTAAATGTGGATCACAAAAATCAAAAATTATTTTTCAGGAAAAAAATAAAATGCTCTTCAATTGATTAGTTGAAACTATCTTTTGGTAGATTGATTTATACGTCAGAAAGTGATTACTGTATCGATTTTATATTAGTTTTTAATCACTCAATGGTATATATTTTTATCAAAACGTTTCACTAAATTTTTTTGTAGAATTTCTGTAAACGATGATGAATATTATTTTTAGTTTTAGAATGGGAAGCTGAAACTTTAGAGATGACACGGATCTCAAGACTTGGTATGGGTGCATACTTGTGTATAGCTAGCAACGGGGTTCCACCTACTGTTAGTAAACAGATCAGAGTATCAGTTGATTGTAAGTAGAAACAAATGTTGAAGTCCTTAAGAGAACATATTAAATTTCTTGTACACCTTGTTGTTCACATTTCCACTGAATAAAAAAATAAAATGCCATCTTGCAGCTAGAATAAAATGTAGATGAAAAGAACAAGATGATACTGGCTGTCATCTTAGATTATACTCCGTTACATCTGAGGTAAAAAAAAATTTCAGATAGTACCCAGTATAATCTAGATTATACTAAGTTGCATCAAGATCAGACTCAGTTACATCTCAGGTTATACAGCGCTAGATTATACTAATTTTTATCCTAGATGGTAACCATATACATCTGGATATACTCAGTATCATCTCAGATTATTCTCAGTTGAATCTCAGCTATTTTTTTTCTAGTGCATACGCAGTGAGCATTATCATGTCTATTCGTAATGTAAACATATAATGATTAAATATGGTTATGCAATATACAGGTTATTAAAGGAATTTTCAGACCAAATTTATGTTTTTTTGTGGAATGATATTCCAAAATACAAACATGAATTTCAAAAACTGTCATAAGAGTGATAACATTAATTGTAAAAATAATCATATTTATTATAAAAATCATAATAATAATAATTAAGATGACATAATGACAACAATAAAAAATTTATCCAAGTTACAATCATATAAATTCTTATACCAATCGTTTTACAGTATATTTTTTTTTATTGCCGGATTGAGTGATATGTGCGACATAACATGATTCTAAATCATCCCATTTTATAATTTTTCAATCCGGTACATCATCAAAAGCAGATGGGGGGATTTCATAAGCCTGATAATGTTTATCATAATTACAGTAATCAGTAATATTTTTAGAAACTATAAATAATTGATCGAAAAAATCTTTAAATAACATAAAAACTGAAAAGAAATTAGATCTAGAGTCTGTAGGAAACATTAAGACTGCATTAATTCTTATTGACCGCGCTTAAAATTTCAATAATTAAATCTCATGTACATCTACTGTTGTATTTTATGATAAATACTGACAATAAGATTAATATTGAGGTAAATCTTTAATTAATGTAACATTAATTAACTCACATTTATATTTGCACTAATTTTGATGATTTAATGTATATCTGTAACTCAAATGCAGTTGATAGCTCTGGTGTAACGGGGTATATTGAATTTTATTATCAACCAGAATCGTAATTTTTCATGGTTGGACATTTACCCTACCTGCAACCCCAAACGAGCATTCAATTAAGTTTTTCGACTTGTCATCGGGCGCGCTAATTGAAAATGCTAGCACTCGAGGCCCAATCATAATTAGGTAGAGGAAGAGTTCTCCGATTATGGCCGAAAATTATCGAGCAGAATTAATAAAACTGCAAGACAGACGCGGAGACAGAACCAATAGGACTGGGCAACCATCGAGACGAGACTTGTTACCAGAACGATTGTACCAGACGGACCTAAAGTAGAAGCTAACAACATAGACACCATTATTAGACGCTGTTAATTATATCAGGCAAAATTTTTTAATTGTGACATGGTTAATTATTGTGGAACCAAGCGATAAATGAAAATCTAATTTTTACAAGATGCCAGGCAGGTAGCCGGTACCTTTTATTATTAAGAACTGATTGCGTCTGAATAGCAGGTTGAAGGAGAATTCGAATATTTAGCGAAGACGAGAATTCGATCTAAGAGAGTTACCTCGAGGAGGAAAATTCGAGACAACCCGGTTACCCCAGGCATACATGATCGAGAACCTATATACATAGACTTAGAGAGAACAAGACACGGACTAGAACAACTAATACAGAACGAGCGGCGGGAAAGAAATCAACATAATTCGTAATAAATATTCTGTAAAATATTCTAAGCAGGGAGCCGGAATATTTGTTAATTTAAATACATAATTTAACGTCGTATCCGCGAAAAATTGTCGTTCTATTAACGTGTAATAAAATAATCGAAAACCTGGACTCAACAATAATTAGCTTTGATAATTCCAGGCAGGTTATACGCCAGAAAATTCTTCTGGATTTTTCCAGACAGGTCGTATAAAGCATTGCCGGAAAATCAATTGCGTTCAAGTCAAAATTATCGTCATTAATATTAGGATAAAATTAATTATAAGTAAATTAAATTAATAAATCAAATAAAATCAATTAATAATTTATAAACGTTAAATGTGTCGTAAGATAAAACGTGAGAATTGACGTTCGAGTTTTGAGCATTGTAAAGTGAGCGAATGCGCAAAAAGGATCTGGCTTAGGTGTGATGTAATCTTAACAACTAAAAAATTACACAAATTATTATAATATATAAATCAGATATTTATTGACACTATTTACAATTAAAACTGTGAGAAGATAATATGAAACAGCGAATGCAACAAAATGTATACGCGATAGCGAATGCAACCAAGAATAATTTTATTGAAGCAAAGCGGTTTTCGAGTACGAGGTTGTACTCTTAAATTTAGGAGCGAAAGAACCCGGAGAAAATGAAGTTGAAAGGGACGTGGCCGCTTGGTGGTGACGTAGCAGCCTCGATGTATAAAATGAATTTTCTCATTGGCTTAAAAGTGCGCAACAGGAAATAGTTAACCGCCAATTTTCCTGATTGGTCGGCTGGTAGCAGGGCTCTCATGCCAACTTGACCCGGCCATGAGCTAGAAATTGTATGTACCGGGCCCAAATAGCGAGTGACTCGGTACTATTCTGATCTTGAGATCAGTCGCGAGTTCGCTAACTCACGGCTGTAGCGGAAATGCACGAAGCTTTTCAAATTGCCTAAGCTCGTGACTGAACAAGTATTGTGATATCAAGGTTGTAATAAATTCTTAAGCGGTCACATGAAATAAATCATAAAACCGGCTTCACAAAATTGTTGATAAAGATAAGGTTAACGATTATGAGAAGTAAGTTGTTAAATTTATCTAGTGATTTTAAAATGGTAAATAATTAGATGGAAATCATTTTTATGTAAAGAAATAGGTGTAATGGAATTTTAAATTGGTAAAAAGTGTGTTTGAGTATAGAAAGCATAATTATGCAATTTGGTAAAAATTGAATAAGTGTAAAATTATGTAGAGTGTCCAAGAGACCGCGCGGGCAGTAAAATTAAGGTTTAAGCCACGTAGGGGGTCTTGTTGACCGCGTGGAGTGAAATTAAGAAAGTCGCGTGTGTGTAGAGTAGTCCAGGGGACTGAGAGGGAGTGTGTGTGTGTGTAGCCGCTAAAGGTAGTTGGCTTAGTTAAGCTTAAAAATTGTTAAAATAAGTCAAAGGTAGTTGACTTTAGGTAATGAGGTTTATAAGGTTTAATAAGGTTAAAAGGTCATAAGGTTATAAAATAAAATATTGCCTAGGATAAATAAATATAGGTTAAATTGTTAAAAGTAAAATAAATAAATGAATCCTTCTTCATCCTTTTCTTATAAATCAATTTCTACAACCACCCTGATGATCTAAGATCCGTCTCTGGGAGGCCGTTATTAATTCCAGTGGCACCCTTGATAAAGGACGACCAGAGTAACAGCATAGCCCTGTTGTAACTGTTTTACTAATATTTCGTCTGCCCACTGCGGTACGTGCGTCTACTTTTGCTTCTTCATTTTTACTCTCGGCTCTCATTGTGTTTAGATTCCAAGCTGGACCCATAAGCTTCATAATACGTGAATAATGAAGCAGAAAGTGGTGTTTGGGTTTCAGATAATTTAGAAATAAGGAAGCGAGCAGCCTCAAATATTCACTAATTCGTCGTTCTAAATAATCACATAATTTATTATGTATTCTCGTTGATGTGACAATATCTATTATTTCTTTCAGATAGATACATAATTTCCAATGTCGGTCATCAACCGGAATGAAATGACCTATTAGAACACCAATATTGCGAATAATACATAATACTTTTGCTGCAGAAACTTTTAAATGTCTTCCAGTAATTTGACTTTTTTTTATGTCTCGTAGCTTATTTCTTATCTCGTCAGATCCATAATATAAGCTTTCAATTCGGTCATTTAAATTCTCTAAAGAAAAAAATTTCGCTTCTTTAATGAAAAAGCTTGAAATTAAACCTAAATCGTACTCTGCAATCCCTTCTAAGATGTCATGCATCACATTCACTGTTAAAAGGTTTATTTAGTAGACAATTTAACATCACTGAGGACCGATGGTTTAGCAACACCAGTTTCAGTAGGGTTATTTTTCAATAAATCGTTATTTTAATTCTCATCTATACGGAGTATACATTTTGATTCATCAAATGTACTATTTATCTCAGTTTTATTAATCAAACAAAATCAACAGGGATGGTGTGATGAAAAACTACCAACAAAGCCTAGTATTGAGTGTACTGCAAGATTATTTCCTATTACTCCATCCAATAAAAAATAAATTTGATGTTGTTCTGATGATGTTCTTATTGTTATATCAGTAGATTCTAAGAATTGCAATTCAATAATTGCTCTCGATAACATTGTTTTCAAAGTAACATATTGTAAGTCTTCGCCCTTGTATGAAGATAATAGGAAAATATTTTCAATTTTTGATCGTAAAGATGGAGGTAAGCAAGGTATAGATTAATATAGATAATAATATAGATTGTACCAAGTTTTCCTAACCCTTTTCGACTGCACAAAGAATTATTGGTTTCATAATCATCCTGATAAAATAATATAGGCCAAACCGGTTTTTCACCAAACTTTGTATTTTTCATTCCATTTTGAACCTTGAATTACGTTACTTAAAAGAATTTTTTCGTTTTTTAGATTTTTCATATATGCTAGAGTATATTCAATATTATTCGGCAATTCAAAAATTTTTTTTAAAACTCGGCGTAATAGAATATCTTGAACGGTGATGTCCTTACTGGTCGAAATAATTTCATCTTCAATATGTTTGTAATGTTTTTTAGTGGCAACAGTAACTTCAATTGGCGGTAAATTCGAGGCAAATCGGACAAATCAAACAACTTGGCAATGTATTGAGCAGCTTGACTTTTCATGCTTTGAGCAAATAATTAAGGCTCCATTTATAATAATCTATAATACTTATCGATATTAATTAAATGTAGTGTTCATTTTCTTTTTTCAAAAAAACAAGACAGCTTTTTGTAACTAAATGGACGATTTTGCGAATGTCGTTATATTATAAGTAATTTTCTGTAAAAGTAAGTATGTATGGCTTACAAATTTTGGGAATCGACAGGATGTTGTGGCAAATATTTTAAAGGTCACGTCTAAATCTTCAAATGCTGTATTAACTTTCATCCTTGTGT
The DNA here is from genome assembly GCF_026212275.2 of Microplitis demolitor. Lineage (NCBI taxonomy): Eukaryota > Metazoa > Arthropoda > Insecta > Hymenoptera > Braconidae > Microplitis > Microplitis demolitor. Next base: position 11,005,512 of record NC_068546.1, read on the forward strand.
CGTCAACAACAAAATAAAACTCGGTAGATTTCGAGAGAAGTCCAACAAAAACCATAAATAGATAAAATGCTTCTCCATTTGAGATTAATGTCTCTCACCGGACTCTGATGTTAGCTTCCAGTTTATCAGATTTCTGCAAGCATTTAAAATTTTTATAGTGCTATCACATAAATTTTAAAGATTATATTGGTAATTTTACAGTAAACGCATATTTCTACGGTGAGAATATAAGAATTTTTTAATTGTATGGTTTTTATCAACTTCTGGATGTTTTTCTACATTTCTTCGTTAAGTACCACTTAAAATAGTCGATTTAATAGCTATAGGTAATAATGCAATTATTATAGCATCTTTTTCAACCGAAATTAAACTAAAAAAATAGATCAATTGCGTTAATTAAACAAATTTACGCATAATATTTTTACGAACTATTGACTCTTTCGGTTAATTTAGCAACTTGAGATGCAGCATCAGCGCCATCTATCCTTTTAGATAAAATAAAATCTTTAATTGTAGCACGAAGATCTGGCCAAGATGTCGTCAGTGATTCTGCACTTTCAAATTTGCTCTTAAAATCTAACGTTATTTAAAAAGAAAAAATTCTACAAAAAATTGAATACTTTTTGATGAAATTTTTTTAAACTGAAATCTTGATGTAATTATTGAAACGAATGCTTACTAAGTCAACTGCTTTGTCACCTGATAAACAAGGATAGAAATGAAATTGAACTAATTTATCAATACTTTCCGCTATTAACTGCTCTCGGGCTGCACGCGTGTCAATCCAAAACTATTCAATTTTCATCAATTCATCTGTTTCACTTTTCAAAAATTTCAGTTTATTTGTTGTTGGATCTAAGTCTACATAACATTACTTCGTTAGTATACTATTCAGAAAATGCATGGAATTGATAATAACTTAAAAACTTACCGGCACTATCATTCAAAGTGAGTTACAACAACGGGGGGTAATCAAACCCGATTCAATTAACAACCTCCGAGCATAGGCTAATTGGCTTCGTAACTTGCCAGTTGGATTTATTTTATCCTTAGTAATTGTTTACCCAGGACTATAATAAATGCCAGATCTTTCATAAAATAACTGACTTATTTCGGTGGCTAGACTTTAAAGTATGGCCGGTGGAATTCTGCAAACGAAAAGCATTAGAAAATGATAGTTTACCAGTGCAAAATTTTTGGTAATATATAATAGTAATGCATGCAAAGGAATTAATTATCAAACATTAAATGAATGATACGATGTTTGTGCTTCAATTTTAAGTTTAAAAAAAGTCGGTTTACTCAAATTTCTTTAAAAAAATTTCAACGGTTGTTTTTTCTCAAATAAGATTGATATGAATTTCCCAGTTAACAGCGATTTCTACTAAATAGTTGCTTATGGTGTCAGATAGATTATTATGAAGCTTGGAGTGATTAAGAATCAATAGACCTTCAAAACTCTGGTTTAAATATGACTTCAAATCTGGCATATAATTAACAGAATTAGACTCCAGAGACGTTGAACAGATTGTACACAAAACTTGAAATGTATTTTGTACTGGCAAAGATAGGGTAGATAATTGTGGATCAATATTTTCTTTTTATGACGAAATCTGCGATAAAGGATTTAAGATAGTATTCAGACATATTTCATGCGACACGGATGTTGAGGAGTCACGTTAAGAACATTCATCATGCCTATAAAATATGAAATAGTACAGAAACAGAAAAATTACCACATGCATGTGTACAGTAAGACCGCAATCTTTTATATAATGGAGAAAATAATAGAGTTAATTATATACAACAAAATTTAACGTAAATATTATATAATAATTAGTATTGCATAAAAAAAAAGAAATAAATACAGGAATGGTAAACTCAAACGTAAGTCTGAACAAGGTGTTCTTATATTGACACAAATATAAACGTAAAAACATATGTTTTGTACAGTATTTTTACTTACCTTTTAAATATTCTAGTTATATCAGCAACACATAACGCTCAGAACAATATATAATTATTCACATAATAATAAAAAAATATAACAATTATATTCTTTTAACGTTAGTTCACTATTAATGATAATTTGTAAAATTTAAGCACTGCTAAACGCGCATGCGCTAGAAAAGAAATGGCTGAGATGTAACTGAGTATAATCTGAGATGATGCTAAGTATAATCCAGATGTATGTGGTTACCATATAGGATGAAAACCAGTATGATTTAGCGCTGTATAATCTGAGATGTAACTAAGTATAACCAGGGATGAAACTGAGTATAATCTCGATGCAACTCAATATAATCTAGATTATACTGGGTACTATCTGAATTTTTATTTTAGCTCAGATGTTACTGAGTATAATCTGAGATGATAGCCAGTATCATCTTGTTCTTTCCGGGTAGATATCTCTAAAGTCGTTCTTAAAATTTTGGATCCTCATAAAAGCCGTAAAATTTGTTGAAAGATGAAAATCAAAACAAGTTACAGACTTTCCGTAAAAATGTTGTCCGCGTAGAACGTCAACCGCACTCATGCTTATAGAACCTCATATAAAACAAGGCACATTTGTCAATGAAGTTATAATAGTGCTATTTTTAGACATATTCAACCTATATTCTATTAGTAACAACATACATATATCAGAACTTCGTTACGTTTATCTAAGTTTGAAGCCGCAGAAACGATGTTTCGGTATTACTTATGTTTTCAAGTTCATCACATTATTAACGATATAGTTTTCAGAATGAGGTAAAAAGTAACGTAACTTCAGTACACTAAATTAATGGACTTAAAAATTATATTCTTGCAAGTATATCACCAGTTACGAATAATAAAAATTGGATAATCTGAATTTTATCAATAACAACGATGCGATAAGTGTACAGAAATAGGTAGGATAGGATAAGGGATAAGCATGCGGCACGATAACGTGTCATACGGTAGGCTATTCCGAACACAGGTTTTTTTCGGTACTTTTAGGCACTCCATCATAACAAATAATAAATATAAAAATAAAATTACCACGCAGATTAATTGTCAATAATGACAAATTATATACAAACTCATAGCTCAGGCTATATAACTAATTGGAAGTAAATTGCTAGTTGTAGAATATAAAGCAAGTCAATTGCCCGAATTAGAAAGAGTCATAAGTAAATTGCTGGTATTTTACAATAGTAGATAAATTATACGTCTTATTACTAACTGATCCAGGATCGAAGTGATTGTCCGATGATTTTGGGCGTAAAACTAGCCTTGGAATTCAGTCCCCACTAAACCCTTACGGACGTGCGCCGACGTGACAAGTAGTCATGTGACCACGGCACTATGATTTGGGTAGTTTCAGACGGCAACGATACAGGGAAAAATGGGAACTGCAAAGTTGAGAACAACGAAGACAATTCATATTGTTTCGATATATATATATATATATATATATATATATATATATATATATATATATATATATATATATATATATATAGACAAATCGCTTTTTACTTTCGCGATTTTAACCAGCAGCCACCAGAATTCGCGGGTTGAACCCTGGCTTAGGCTGGCCTCTAACAAATTTTATTTTACTTGGACAGAGCAGTGGGCTGGGGTTCTTGCAAAGCAAAGACCCGCACTTATTCGAACACGGCAACGTATGTAAAACTCACTAACTTACCTCACGGGTTATGACTTATCAATAGATTTCCTATTGTTAACGAACTTATCAATTCTTACTTAATTAATAATACTTTTATTAAACTATAGAAGGATCTTACCAGTAAAATAGGATATGAATAGGATGAACAAATAGTAGGTAAAATGAATGATTAACAATATGTGCAAGTTTATTGCCAATGATAATAATAAAAATTACTTACAAGAAAATGCAAGCGCAGGATGTAACGTAGAGAGATGTGTAGCTCACTATAACTTTATATTACGAATATCTCGCCAGTACGTACAGTGATAGTTACTTAAACTAACTTTACTTACAAAAATTAATAACTAAACAATAAAATATAATTGCTAGGTAATTGCCAATAATGTACGGAATATCGCAAGTTAATTGCCCAAATTACAATTAGGTTTTTGCAAGTGCATTGCCGGAATTAATACTGAATAATTAATATATGAACGTCTGTACGCTAATTGATCCAGGATCGAAGTCGTTGACCGATAATTGAGGGTCTGGGACTCGCCTCTGACTCTGTCCCCACTTCACCCTTACGGACATGCGTCGACGTGAAAATTAAGTCATGTAACCATAGCACCATGACGTATTAAATTCGGGCGGCAACAAGACGGAGAAAATTGGGAACCGCAAGGCTGAGAGCGACGAAGACAATTCACATTGTCTCAATATATATATATATATATATATATATATATATATATATATATATATATATATATATATATATATATATATATTCTAATAATAATAATAATTTTAATTTTTTTTTTTCAATTATCTATAACTTCGCGGCATTTCATGATATTTAGTCACTATTAGGCGGAAATATCAGAGAAATCTTTCCTCTTCAAAAGTGTTTGTAGCTAATTTAAGTTTTGAAATCAGACTCACCGGTAAAAAATTTTAAAGCTAATTTTTTTTCAAATTTCATGGTTTTTTTTATTTTACTCGCAAACCACTAACTTTACAACAAAATTGTACAGAATTTTTTTGTAGGAAATTTGATTTTCTACAAAACAAAGTTATTTACGCCAATTTCGCATAACCAATGGTTTTCGAGGTAAATCCAATTAAATATCGCAAAATTTTAAAAATCGTTGTTTTATTCAAGATTTTAGTACTTTTATTATGAAATTATTGCCGAAGAAATATATAATATGTAATGGTAAATATATCATTCAAAAAATGTCATGTCATACGAAACTATCTCCTATTACACTTAATTCCATCTTTCCTTACCCATACAAAGTGTAAAAACCAGCCCTTGGATGGCCCATTGCCGGGCGAAGTATGATGATTAGCGACTAGTCAGTAACAACTTTTAATGGCCCATAAACAGCTGAATATACAAATGATAACCCTGGTCCATTAATGGCGCTCGACTATCGATCGATGGCAGCCAGCAATCGGCCGAGTATGCAAATAAATTTTATCTATAAAAATTATTAACATTTAAATTATGTAAGTGAGGTAAATGATCTTGACAAATCTCGATAAAAAATTTTGCTGAGCCCTGGGCGCAAGCTGCCGTCCGTTATTTATAACTAACAATCAAAATATTTTTAACTTCCCGCTTAGAAAATCGATGGTTTTAAAAAATTTCGGGAAGTTATTATTTTCACCCCAATTTTCGAAAATCAAGTTTTCATCAGATGGCGAGGTTTTAAGGTCTTAGGAAGCTATTCTGAATATTTTCAGAATGATGTCCGAGTGTCTGTGTGTGTGTGTGTGTGTGTGTGTGTGTGTGTGTATCTATGTGTGTGAATGGTCTATAACTTTTAAACTAATGAATCGATTTAGATGGTTGAGGCGGCATTCGGAAGAGCTAGTTGGCCATCAACTTTTCTGAAAATTTCAGTTCTGACCTAAGCATAAACTCATTTAATTCTTGATTTCGATCATTGACATTGATTTCTGCCACAATCCATTCATTTTATAGAACATAATCGGAAATCAAAATTTAAAAACCGCTTGTTCATTAATGATTTTCGATTCTTAAACTGTAGCATCAAACATAACTTTTTAGAGTTTGAAAAGCTCTAAACAAACAATTGCATGCAATAAGATTTTCAAGCTCCTTGAGCTCGGAAACTGCGGGAAGTTTTAGGGCTGGCCCGCAGGGCCAACCGGCGCCCGGATTTTTTAGTTCGTTATTATTTGCAATCAAAAACCGCAATTTTATATCTTTATATATGAAAATTAGTTTAATACAAAAATAATACATGTGTGATGCTGTTCTAACTGTAATATTCAATATTTTTTGTCTTTACATTTTAACGAATTTTTGAATTTGAATTTGTGTGACTCGAACGCCATGTTCCTTGAGATTTATGAAATGTCTAGTGAGCTATCTTGAAAGTACGTCACCTGAGTAATATTTACAAACACTGAGTTGATGAAAAAGTGCCAAGAGTTCGAGTCATTTTAGAACTTAATTTTTAAAAAGGTATGTCATAAATTGTCTTGTCGATACTGTGGTATTGATAAACTTTATTAACTATTAATTCATTTTTGAACGAAATATTAAATTCTTGTACTTAATACCAGTCTTAACTTTACAGTCAATGGATATTATCAAATACATAACCAAATAATTACAGTCTTTATTTAAAACGAAACTGTCAGTACCATGTCTGTCAGTATCATGTAAAATCATAATAAAAATAGCATATAGTTATAATAGTCAGTTGTACAATTATTTTAATCATTAATTAAAATTTGTTTTAATACAGATGGCACCAATACTTCATGCTAGAAAGCTACCAGATACAAGTGACAATTAATGTATTCAATGTTTATTAATTTAATAATTAATTTATTTTTCAGTAAATTCTATAAATTAAATTATAGTTGCTATTAATTATAAAGTTAATCGTTATTAATCATCATTAATGTGTCAAATAATTATTAAAAAAAAAGTTTAAAAGTGTTACAACAGAATTTATAAATGAATTTAATAATTTTTTCAAATAATTTCTACCGAATTTATTTTATATCAGTTGCATGAAACGCGAAGTTTGATATTTGTTTCTCGTTCTCGACACTTTCAAGTTGTCGTAAAATCCTCTCAGATTTTTATTTTTACAGTAAAATAGATAAATAATTTGCATAAAAAAATTGAAAAAGTTTAACTTCAAAATCTTAAAAGTTTTAATTAAAAAAATCACAGTTAGAACATAATGTGACGGGGTGGCTTAGCATTCGACTGCCAGGTCAGTCAAATTAAATTTCGCGCCTCATTATCTTATGCACCAGCCATTGCGACGACTAAATTTTAATTGCTTCGCGCAACGGTGATGGTAGAGTCCCAACGCACCTCGTCGTCAAACTCATTTTCAAAAGAAGAATCTTAACCTGGAAGCCGAGCTGAGCAGTCGCTCGATATACAGTACTAAGCGTTCTCTAAATTTACTTGTGCTAAAGCTTAATTTGTCACGCAGACGCCTTTTAGTTAAGTCTGTTTCTTTTAGAGTTTTTTTGGTCTTCGTTTTCCCGTCCAGTTTTTGTCCAAAGGGGATCAGGGAAATGGCTCAACACCTGGGACAAGTTGATGTAAGTTCCTTGGCATAGAGGTTCAATTTATTTTACAACAAAATTTATCAAACACGAAGGGGAAAATTTCCTAAATAACTTTATCGTCTTTTACCAACTTCATTTATTTATATATAAATCTGATTGATTTTATTTGATTTATTTAATTGCTGTGCATGCAGAACTTTTATTTATCGTCAGTACTCTCCTCGTTACTGTATGAATAATCTTAATTAAGTTTAACGCCGTCATTAACAATCATAAATATGAATTCTTGATAATAAATTTGAATAAAAATTTGAATTTCGGTATCGCCGGTATCCGAGTAAAAATCATCAGGCACCCGATGAAAGAGTGTCGCGCATGCGCAGTGGAATCCTGTAAGTTTTTGTAGTAAAAAAATTTATAAATTATTTTCCAAAGACTCTAAATTTCAACTATTTATTACTAAATAAAGAAACAATTAATTGTAACAAATTAATGTCATTTATATTCATATCTATATTTTATTTCAACCTATTTTCACGATCCTAAATCGAGCCGCGTACTCGGCTATATCATGCATTTCCGAACCCGGTGCTCAACGTCCACACGAGCATTTTCAGAAGGGCTGTCCGAACCTCCTGATACAAGGAAGCAAGGGCAGACCCTTACAAACTGCAATCTGAAGTCGTGTTTCATCTCGTGTTACACACTATTTTTTTCATGATTGCCTCCATTGAAAATTAGTTTCAGTGGCAGCACCCAGTTAGAATTAAGTTAATTTAAGATCGATGGTGTGATCAAACATAAGTCTACGCGTAGCTTATTATTTGCAATTTATAATTACAAGGAAACCATATATACTATTAATTATTTACACAAATTTTTATAAAACGATGATAAAGTTAGAGCTGTCATAAAGGCAGATAACAGCAATAGCCTGAAATCATTTTTAAACGAGACTCAAGAATCAAAGTTCAAATCTAATTCCTAAACTTGAAGCTTTGATGCTGGTATCATGAAAAATAGTTTATAATTTTTGTTGCCAGACCTGTACTGCAGATACATACCAGAAAGCATATCCTTACACCGCAAGATTTATGCATCCGGCAAAATTTTACCAGCGTTGATTTCACTTTTTTAACCAGCCATTATTTTAAAAAAAACGATTTTAAACGATTGGAAAAAAAATTTTTAATACTTTTTAATGCTTTTGAATACTTTGAATACTTTTTAATCACCCTTTTTATTGGCATTCAACATTACAAATCGTTTCTTTTAATCAAGGAATAATGACTTTTTATAGAAAATAAATTTTTTAGACGTGCGATACTTAGAGTCAAATACGGTAAAAGAAACATAAGCAGTACACCTTTTCTCACCTATTGTTGATAGCCTAGGATATACTTGTGTTAAAAATGTATCAAGATCCTCAAAAAAGTTAAGAATTAAAGTTTTTTAATCAAAGAGAGTTTATATTTCATTTAATTTTGTTCAAACAAATAATATGCACATCGTGAAAATTACACATTTTGTGGGAAAAGGTCTCAGCTTTCAGAAAAAAATATCAAAATAGATGTATCAAGCGCCGTACAGTCATAAAAATCATTTTTCCTATTTTAAACGAATTTTAAAAGGTCTTCTCTAACTTAAAATAAAAAATGGATATTTTCTTCGAAAAGCGGAGAATTATTTTTTACGAAAAATTATTATGTGCTCATTTTTTAAAAAAAATTGTTTCCTTCAAAAAAAGTAATGAAAAAGTTGAAAACCAAAATTTTCAAAAAATTCAAAAAATCATAACTTTAAAACTGCTGCATATTAAAGGCACAAATTTTCAGAGAATTCTTTTTTCAATATATGGAAAGACTTCACAAAGTTTGAATCAAATCGATGAAGGTCGCCCCGTAAAAATAACTTTATTTGGTAAAATGACCCGTATATATATATGTAAATTAGACTGTTTCAAATGAGGGGACTTTTTTTTTTTTGATGAACATTAAAAAATCGAAAGAGTATCTTAAAATATGGTGACAGTTAAAATTTGAGCTCTTAATATTAATATTTAGTGGTGGCTATTGATAATTTTCGATTTTTCATTTAGTAACATGGTAAAAATACATAACATAAAAAAAAATCAAGATACAAAAAATCACTTATCGAACATTTTGTAGCAAATTTACTGATCTACAAAAAAGGTCTTCCATGCTTTTTGCATAAATTCATCCATTTACAAAATATCCGACGTCAAAGTATGATACCATTCAAAGAACTTGTTTTTGCTCGTTTTGAATCTTATACCATGTCAACTAATGAGAACTCAGAAATTCTCAATACAATTTTTTGTAGGAAATTGAATGATCTACAAAAAAAGGCTTATACCATTTTTTAATAAATCCATCTGTTCAAGTCGTTAGAGCTCAAAGTGAAGTTGGAGATCTTTTTACTATTCCGGTGTAACTGTCAGATTTATTACAAAATTTTATGAGGTCTTTTTTGTTGACAATTTTTTTCTCTACAAATTATTATCAGTCAAGTTTTTTAAAATTCTGCATTTTTTTCTAGTTATTCCCATTTTAATGTCGAGCTCTTGATCGATTAATTTTGGCAATCCACGCCGAAAGTTCATCTTCTTTCAACCCCCATATCTTCCACACCCTTAAAGTTATCACTCGCAACCACCTCTTGTACCATGGAAGACTTGTGACTACGACCACATACAAACACTATTCGATCGCGATGGTTAATTTCGACTGCAAATCGTACTATAAATACAAACACCTCCTTTTTTATAATATATATGTAAGATTATATATATGAGCAATGAATTTTTATTGACCTCGAAGCGAGTGGGTCTGCTAGTATATATATGTGGTTCGGCTTCACTCCGCGAGATGGCATTCACAACTCGCACTTCTTGCAATACCTCGTCCCTATGCCTGTTTCAAGTTATAAAAATTTCAACATGTAACCTTCGAAGCGGCGTCTTAGGTGGAGTATACCATAGACACGCCTAACTGAGGATTCTCAGCTATCGTATACTTAGACGAAACACCTCTCACCCCACAAATACCTTTTTCCATTTCTCTTCTTCTCATCATCGCTCACAACGTTTCACTCTTTGGTATTTGGCGAATTAGGCAGTGATTATTGCCATCTTATCCTAAAGTAACGTCGCCAAATATATATATATATATATATATATATATATATATATATATATATATTAGGGTGATTTAACAAATAATTTTTTTTTTTTGACAAACAGGTTCAAAGGTTTCATTTAGATAAAAAAGACGCCTGTGAAAATCCGAGCTCTTAATATGAACATTAAGAGGTTCCGCATTGCACTTTTCTATTTTCCATAAGAATAACATAGAATAAATTTTTTTTTCGTCTTCTGATTTTTATAATTAGCTAACAATGTGTAATAGGAATAATTAGTACGCGTTTTTTTTAAGGTAATTGAATACTCTACGAAAAATGTATCTTATTAATTTTTGATAAATCTATTTGTTCAAAAGTTATTTGAGGGTGAAGTTGAACTCATATCAAATTTAGAGATTTTTTTACTTCTCCGGCGAAACTATCAGGCCTATTACAAAATATCATACGACCTTTTCTGTCCACAATTTGATTCTCTAAAAGTTATTTTCGTAAAGGTTATTCGAACTAAGCATTTTTTTCTAGTCATTTTTATTTTTAAGTCAAGCTCATAAGAGAAAAAGTTTTCTGATCGATTTTAAGAGCTTGACATTAATATAAAAATAACTAGAAAACAATGTGGAATTCGAAAAAGCTTTATTTGAATAACTTATAGAGAATAAAATTGTCTACAAAAAAGGTCCCATGATGTTTTGTAATAGGCTTGATAGTTTCGCCGGAAAAGTAAAAAGAAAATTTAATATGAATTCGACTTCAACCTCAAATAATTTTTGAACAGATAGATTTATCAAAAAATGATAAGAAACTTTTTTCGTAGAAAATTCAATTACCTAAAAAAATATGCCTGCCAATTACTCCTATAACGCATCGTTAGCTACTTATAAAAACCAGAACACGAAAAAAAAATTTGTTCCATTTTATTCTAATGGAAAATAGAAAAGTGCAATGTGGAACCTCTTAATGTTCATATTAAGAGCTCTGATTTTCACAGGCGTCTTTTCTATCTAAATGAAACCTTTGAACCTGCTTGCAAAAAAAAATATTATTTTCTGAATCACCCTGATATAGATACGGAGCGACTTATATTATTAAAATAAATAATTTCGGATAAGTCCATCAACCAACGATTGTCATCGAACGCCGAATACTTTCCTAACGTGGATACGATATTCGGTAGCAGTACGGCATACAGTACAGTGCACACGTACAATTGAGGGATACACGGCAACTGACTTTTATTATATAATTCACTAAATAAAACGAATTATTAATTATTTTTTTAACACTTATAATTGGAGTCAGATAATTTATTTATCGTAGTGATTAAGTTCCATGAGCCTTATCCCAGTCACTACATTGGTGACTGCCCGACGTGATTCTCAAGGGGACGCCATTCCGTGCACACGTTCCACGTGGCAAATAGCACGTTCAGTGTACAATATCGCGTTTACGCTGATAGCTAATCGTAACATCTTAATTCCGCGAGTTCTTTACAATAGTGAAGTGCGGTAATTAACTGTTGTGCAAGCCTTTTATCATAGCTGGTACATTGCGGGGCATTTTGGACATATACCGCACTAGTTTATGATTTGAGGGACACCATCGGGTGCAAATTGAATTGTGATAAAAGTGATTAGTGAGTTTCTGTGCAAATTACAGTAAATAAAAATTAACATTTGCGTTAAATTTTCGCCCAGAGATAATTTTCTTGTGACTCGAAGCGTCTCGAGCATTCCTTAACGGTGTGTCAGCTTTGACGGACACTAATCCGCTTACAGTGGTATTAAGTTGCGTATTAGTTTTATTGTATTAGTGTTACTCATACATTTACGATGCCAAATACAGACGAAAAGAAAACCGATGTCTTCATGGATGCCAAGCCAATGATCGTGAACTCCCTCAAAGCACCACACTTCAACCCAAAGCAAGTGAGTCTATGGTTTGCGCAGCTTAAAGCTCAGTTTGCGATCCACGGCATAGCAACTGAGAAAGAGAAATTCAACAACGCGGTTTCTCTCATCGACATCCAGCATGCGTGTGAGGTTGACCCTCATTATCAAACCATCATCGACGACGTCATACGCTGAATTGAAAGCCATACTCCTCGCGTGTTACTCAAAATCTGAACAAATTAAACTGCGTCAGCCCCTAGATGGCGAAGCGGTCGGTGACCGATCAACATCACATTTCCTTCACCATCTCAAATCGCTTGCGCTGACTATTGATGACGTGGTCCTGAAAGCAAAATAGCAGGCAAACTTGCCCAAGAGACACAAGAGCTTTTGCTATCTCCCTATCAACAGCTACTATCGACCAGTTAGCCAAAACAGCTGACAAGCTACATGAGATATTTCCAGTATCTCACAGTGTGGCTGTAGACTTATCATCATCTTCGCAGGAGACGATAGCACTCCGGAGACAAATGAACGAACTATCTCGACAAGTAGCAGCACTGACGAAAGGGTTTAGCAAGAATTGCGGCAGATCACCTGGACGAGGACAAAACAATCGCTCCCGGAGCAAACCGAAGCCACGCAAGCTTGATAAAACAGGTATCTGTTATTACCACACCAAGTTTGGTAAAACCGCGTACAAATGTACGCCAGGCTGCAAGTTGACGGGAAACGCGAACGAGAGTCACCAGCAGCGGAAAGTGACTCTCTCGTATCTTCAAACCGCCTTTTCGTCGTCAATCTAACCACGAACGCACAATGCCCCGTGGATTCTTGTTCAGATCTCTCTGTTTATCCATAGGAATGGATGTAATGCAAACCTACACCAGTAGGATACCAACTTCACGCAGCAAACGGCTCGTTGATCGAAACATACGGTTGCATCACACTGTCGTTGAACCTCGGTTTACGTCGATAATTCACGTGGAGATTCAACATCACTGAAGTCACAAAATCAATCATTGGCACCAATTTTCTAAGTCATTTTAACTTATTAATCGATCTCAAGCATAAACAATTACGTGACGGCTCCACTGGTCTTTAAACACACGTGGATTCAATACGGTCGGATGCAAAATGCGTAAGATTAATCGTAAGTGATATAGTTTACCATAAACTGTTATCAAACTACCCGGCTATAACTTGACCTGAAGGAGTCACTTTAGCGAAGAAGCATTTTACAGTGCATCATGTTAAGACGACTCCTGGACCTCCAGTATCGTGTTAAGCGTGACGTCTTGTGCCAAATAAATTAAAAATCGCGCAAGAAGAATTTTGCAAGATGGTTCAACTTGGGATCGCACGCTCATCAACCAGTCCTTGAGCATCTTCACTTCACCTTGTACCCAAGAAATCTGAGGACTAGCGACCATGTGGTGACTATCAACCACTCAATGCGCGAACGATACAAAACAACTACCCAGTCAGACGACTTGACGCTTTTAACGCAACGCTGCAGGGTAAAAATATGTTTTCAGTGTTAAATTTGGTTAGAGTCTTCAACCAAATTCCCGTCGCCGAAGAAGACATCGAGAAGACAGCCATCATCACACCTTTTGGCTTGTTTGAATTTCCATACATGACGTTTGGATTTCAAAATGCTGGACAAACATTCCAAAGTTTCATCGATGAGGCCACACGAGACCTACCGTTTGTCTTCCTATACATCGACGACGTGCTAGTAGCTTCAGAGAACGAGGAACCACATCTCAAGTACCTAAAAATTTTATTTTCGCGATTATAAAACTACTGACTTGTCATCATCGCAACCAAATCGGTGTTGGGCCAGCACGAGGTAAAATTTTTAGGTCATCACATCAGCGACAAAAGTATCAAGCCGTTGCCTGATAGGGTAGACGTAATTATTAACCTAAAATATCCTAGTACGATTTCTATATTATGTGGTTTTCTAGGTACCATAAATTTCTATAGAAATTTATCAGGAATGCTGCAGAAATCCTTGCACCGCTGAATAAATTGCTGGAGGGACTAAAAATCGAAGAATCAACGCTGATTGGTGAGACACCGGAACTCCGACAGGCCTACGACAACGCCAAGCATTAGCCAACGCTGCAATGCTTGGGCATCCGAACGACGACGCATCTTAGGCTACTTTCTCTGTGCATCAAACACAGCCATTAGTGCAGTTCTGCAACAACTAGTTAACGGAGAATGGCAACCACTCGCACTCTTCAGCAGAAAACTATCAACACCCATTCAAAAATTATCGACGTATGACCGTGAATTTTAGGCCACCTACGAAGCTGTCAGACACTTCGGTCATATTATTGAAGGTATGCAGGTTGCAATATACACTGATCATTAACCATTGCTTTTTGCTTTTCAACAACGTAGTAAGGACAAGCATCACCGTTGCAATTCCGTCGCCTAGAAGTTATTGCCCAATTTACGAGTGATTTTAGACACATTTCTGGACATGAGAATATCGTTGCAGATACACTGTCGCGCGTTGAAGCCATTTCGACGCCGGTTACCACGCACGAGCTGGTAAGTGCTCAGAAGAACGATCCTGAACTTCAAGATCTTTTTAACAACGGAGCAACGTCACTACAGTGGAACGCATTGCACTTTCTGGCACACCCTCGTACCAGCGTAACTCAGAAACTGGTGAGCAAACGCTACGTTTGGCTATCAATCCAGAAAGATTGTCGAGAATGGGCCAAAGCGTACATAAATTGTCAGCAAAACAAGATCCATCGTCACGTGTCTTCGCCTTTCGCTCGTTTTGAATTTCCGACGCAACGTTTTAAGCATATCCACATCTACCTAGTCTCTATACCAGTTTCTCGCGGCTACAACAAATGTCTGACGAACGTCAACAGATTTACTTGGTTTCCAGAAATCGTAGCACTTAAAAATAGAGACGCAAATACTGTCACACTCGCGCTGTCTAGAGACTAGATCTCAAAATATGGTGTACCAAGTAGATTAATGTCCGATCAAGGAGGACAATTCAGATAATTGTTGCGTCGATCTCTGAACGAATTATTTGGTATAGCAAATTTATTAACGACGCCGTATCATTCTCAATCTTATTGACTGGTGGAACGCCTATACCAGCAACTCAAGGCTGCACTGTTGTGTCACGACGACACTTGGTATGACGCGCTACCCGTTGTCTTACTTGGTCTACGAGCAGCCTGGAAAGAGGACATATAAGCTACCCCAGCCGAGTTTGTATACGGTGAACCGATTCGTTTTCCAGGTGAACTACTCGTTCCATCAAATCAACACGCAAATGCTGAAAACGTTTTATGTGATTTAAAATCATATTTCAATAACTTCGCACCAGCCGAAACCTCACGTCATGGAGAGCGTTCTGTTATCTGTTTCAGAGACCTCAATACTTGTTCCCACGTCCTGGTGCGAGTTGGGCAAATTGGACCGTCATTCTCAGTTCCATATAGGGGTACGTACAAAGTCGTCGCGCGATACGATAAATATTTTATCGTGAACTACAAACGCACCAATTCTACAATTTCTATTGACAGACTGAAACCTGTCTATTCGTGGCCGATGACGCTTAAATTTTTTTTTTTTTTTTTTCATAATCTAAACCCTCCTTTGAACTCATTTTCTTTGGAGTTTATTATTAAGTGTATTCTCTGTGGCTAGTACTTTCCTTGCAACGTAGCACACATGCTCAAATTATTTTTTTATTATTTTTGTTTTGCATTGTAAATATTTCTTATTATTTTTCATTTGTACATGGGCATCATATTTTTTTTTTAAAGAGGACGTACTGTAGCGACCGCGTCACTACTTAAATGATTAAAATTAATAATTTCGGGTAAGTCCATCAACCATCGATCGTCATCGATCGCCGAATACTTTTCTCCACGTGGATACGATGATCGATAGCAACTCAGTGACACGACATACAGTACAGCACACACACGTGCAATAGAGGGATACACAGCAACTATCTAAACACATACCTAGTGTGACCAGCAAATCTTGTGTTACGTTTTGAGAATCACCCGAAGTTAATTAAAAATAAAAATAATTTTGAATTATTTAATTTATTCCAGGTTTGTCCTCGTTAGAGTGTCTATAAATCCCCGGTGGGCCCTGGTCGTCAATTATTTTGTTAATTATTAATTTTAATTGTTTTCCGCGATTTGATATATATTTTCGACCTGGTCTCCATATTATATATTATAGCAACAGGTGAATGGTAAGAAAATCGGCAGGAAACTTGAAGGAAACCCAAACTGCTGTTGATCGCTCAGGGTTTTAAAAAAAGGTGGAACTACCCGTAAGCGCTCGCCCCTGGATATTAATAGGGCTATGGATAGGCCATGATGTAGGTAAAAATGTTAGGTGTGCCAATGGGCACCCCAAAATAAAGGGTTAATTGATTTAAAGTTAATAATGGAGTTTATTAATCATATGAAGAGCAGAGGTTGAGATCTATGAACTCTCTTCTAAGACTGACTGTATACTCGCTATGAAAATATTATATAGCCAATAGAGTTGACAAAATGTTGACGCTGAATCTCAGGTTCCCTGTCAGAGAGTCGTCGAGAGTTGTCCGGGTCTCATGCATCAGCATCTGTTTTGACTAACCGTGAGCCACGGTGACTCTCTTATCGTAACCGATTTCGATTACATTACATAAAATTAATTAATTTAATTCAATCAATAAAATATTACGGGAACTCAACACTTGCATTATATAATTCACAAGACAAAGTTAATTATTTATTATTTTGTTAATACTAATAATTGGAGTCAGACAATTTATTGATCGTAGTGATCAAGTTCCATGAACCTCATCCCAGTCACTACATATACATATTAGGGTGCGTCATTTCGGAGCAATATTTTTTTTAAGTGCATGTGGAAAACATCACAGTTCAACCCAAAAAACTAATTTTCGCACAAGACAAAAAAATTCTATGTGGATTACAGACTTAGCTCATTGAAAAATTCAAATTTCCCATTTAAATAATTCAGGAAAAATTTTGTTTTAAGTTTCAAGTATTTGTAACTCCTTAACAAATCAATCAATCGAATAGACTAATATATATTTTTATAGAAAATTGAACGCTCCACAAAAAAGGTCTATCATTTTCGATAAATCCATCTGTTCAAAAGTTATGAGAGCTCGAAGTAAAGTTGAAGATCTTTTTGCTTCTCTGGAGAAACTATCAGACTTATTACAAAATGTTGTAGAGTCTCTCTTGTTGATAATTTTATTCTCTCCAAATATTAACAGTATATTTTTTTTAATTCTGCACTATTTTCTAGTTATTTCTCTTTTAATGTCGAGCTCTTGAAATCGATCAGAACCACTTTTTCAAGAGCTTGAAATTAAAATGAAAATAACTAGAAAATAATGCGGAATTTTAAAAAACTACAAATAATAATTTAATCAGGGTCAATCAAAAAGACCCTACATCATTTTGTGATGAGTCTGATAGTTTCGCCGGAATGTAAAGAGATCACCAACTTTACTTCGGTCTCTAATAACTTTTGAACAGATGGATTTATTAAAAAATGATAGAAGAACTTTTTTGTAGAGCGTTCAATTTCCTACGAAAATAGATATTTGTAAAGTAAGCGAATAAATCAGTTGGATCTGGTTTAGGCGAGGTGAATTAAACAATTAAAAATTACACAGATTTTATCAATAAATAAATTATAGATTTATTTACAATTATTTACACTTTAAAATTATGAGAACTTATACTCAAGAGCGAATGCGAACAGAAAATAATACGCGATAGCGAATGCAACTCAAAGATATAATTCACGTATAAATTGACACGTGGTCAGCAGCGGTTAACTCAACGGAAATTGATTTTACAATTAATTTCTAGCAAAAGAACAATTTATATATTCTCAATAAATAGCAGCCTTGATATACTGACTTAATATTGAGGATAATTCAGCGTAGAGGTTTAGATTAATATCACCAAAGGTATTAATTACTGAAGCGGTTTCAAGCACGAGGTTGCAAGTAGCAGAGCACGTTGTAGAATCATAGATGGTAGCGTCGTTGAGTCGTCGAGAAGCTTGGTGTCGACGTGGCAGCCTTGCTGCATATAACGAATTTTCCCATTGGCTTAGAAGCGCGCCAACAGGTAGCATTTGATAGCGAACTCTCTTATTGGCTGACCAATATAAAACGAATTATGTGATTGGCCAGCTAGTAGCGGGTTCTCAAGGCGTCTTGACACGGTTCTGAGTTAGAAATTGTATGTGCCGGGCCCAAATAGCGAGTGACTCGGCACTATTCTGACCTTCAGTCAGTAGCGAGCCCGGCAACTCCCGAACCGAGCGGAAATGCACGAAGCTTGATTCAAACTAATCAAGCTCGTGACTGAACAATATTAGTCTATTCGATTGATTTTTTTGTTAAAGAGTTGGAAATACTTAAAGCTAAAAAAAAAATTTTTTGCCGTGTATTTAAATGGAAAAGTCGAATTTTTCAATAAGCTAGGTCGGTAATCGCCACAGAATTTTTATCCTTGCGCGAAAAAAATTTTTTTTTTTTAGTTGAACTATGATAATTTCTACATGCACTTAAAAAAAAATCGGTCGGTCGGTTGACCGTCTCAAAGAGCTCGAAAATACGTTCGTATGCCTTTATTTCCGAAAAAGAACATTTTTCACCATTTTTTCTCAAACGATATCTCTCGATCGAATAAACCGATTGAGACGTTTAAAATAGCAATCGACGCGTTTTATCAAGTTCTACAACTGATCAGATTTTGAAATTGATTTATTGAGTCGTTTTTGAGAAATTTCCAAAATACTAAAAAATATTTTTTTTTTAATTCTTTCGACAACGGTTTCTCTTGAAGGAATAAACCGATTTCGATGGTTGGGGTGGCATTCGACGCGGCTTATGAAGCTTCAGAGTCCAGTTGCTTTTGATATCGATCCATGGAGAATATGAAAAGTTATTCGGAAAAAACTTTTTTGAAAAAAGTTTATTTTTGGAATATCTCTGAACGAACCCTACTGACCAAGCTTAATTTTTTTTCAGCTTCAAAATATTCGCAAGCCGCATCGAATGGCACCTTGATGATCAAAATCGGTTCATCTGTTCTAAAGTTATAGATATTTACATACGTACGTACGTACATACATAGATACATGTGTGATTCCGTTCTAACTGTTATATTCAATGTCCTGTATCGTTTGTTCTCACAGGTCACTAATGAATAATCAATTAATGAAATTTCTATGTTAATTGGATAGTGATGAACATATCTCAACATTATTTTTCTATTATATAACTTGCCACTCAGAGAAAACTCATAATATTTCACTTGAATGCCAGTACCGTGTTATGTCCATTTCTAGAATTTACCTATAAATTGTTAATTTCTTTTGTCGCAAGAAATGATTTAAACTGATCACCTCATAAATTCTTATGTTTATGATCCAATTGAAAAGAATTGGCACACTTTCTGCTTAATGCATTAAGTTAACATTGAATTCCGGTTCAATATTTTTTGTCTTTAAATTTTAACGAATTTTTGAATTTGAATTTGTGTGACTCGAACGCCATGTTCCTCAAGATTTATGAAATGTCTAGTGAGCTATCTTGAAAGTACGTCACCTGAGTAATATTTACAAACACTGAGTTGATGAAAAAGTGCCAAGAGTTCGTGTCATTTTAGAACTTAAGTTTTAAAAAGGTATGTCATAAATTTTCTTGTCGATACCGTGGTATTGATAAACTTCATTAACTATTAATTTATTTTCGAACAAAATGTTAAATTCTTGTACTTGATACCAGTCATAACTTTACAGTAAATGGATATTATCAAATACATAACCAAATAATTACAGTTGTTATTTAAAACGAAACTGTCAGTACCAACAATTTTATAAAGTGATTATTTGAACAATATATCAATAATTTTAGTGATTAATTTTTAAATGAACAATCGTAGTGATTTTTGAAGAATTTATTGTTTATCAATTCATATTATACTAACGTAGTGATAAACTTTTAATAAACAATTTTTAAGTGGTTAGTTAAACAATACATATATAATTGAAGTGTTTTAGTGATAAATTTTTAAATGAACAATCGTAGAGATTTTTTTAAAATCAATTTTTCACTAAACTAATTAATTTATATAAAAACTACTTAATAAAAAATAGTAGTGATAAACTTTTAAAAAACAATTTCATGTGTAATTATAAACAGCAACTTTAGTAATAAACTTTTGAAACGTAATTTTAAGTGAACTTTTAAAAAATGGGACAAAATGATCTTATTGCGGCTCTTCAGCGTCCAGTTGATTCAATAATTGAATCATTTAATGATTTACATGATTAGCAATAGCTAAAGAACATTGTCAAAAGTGTTATCAAGTGTGCAGTGACAATTAATTACTTCAACGAAATCTTGCTAGATCTTTAAATAAATATTCAAGTCAGGAGAAGTGTACAAGCAAATATTGTATTTTTTTACCAGTATGTTGATCAATTTGCACAATTGAGTGGTGAAGTAACTGGTGGTGACTTGCGTGCAAAGTGACGTCTCATCAAGTGGCAAGATCTTAAAAAGGCATTCTCTTATAGCATTAAATCTGGACGCATGGTGAATCAAGCTCATACAGACCTTTGTGCTTTTCTTGATGATGCTCAAGACTTTATAACTGAAAATGTTGAGAATATGCTTAGAAAAGTTGCTGGGCTTAAAGTAAATGTTGGATTGATTTGCAAATTCAAAATTGTAATAAACTGAAAATATCGTCGAAGAAACTATGCCATTCAACACCAAGAGCAGAGACATTTTACCAGCAACATTTCTTCAAGATATATGCCTCTTCAAGCTGGAGATTCAACGTTTGTGAAGCTACCCAAGGACATACAAGCGAGAAAAGCAGTATTAAACATTGGAAATTTTGATGAGCACTGCTTTTTCTGGAGCATTGTAGCATCATGACATCCTGCTACTTATATCAATCCAGTGAGGAAAACATTATGTCCACACTTTAGTTCTATATCAAAATATGAAGGTATAAAATTTCCAATCACTTTAAATGTTATCCCAAAATTTGAAAAATCAAAAAATTTATGAATAAATGTCTACAGTATTGAGTCAGAATTTCGCAAAAAAAAAATCCGATAAAAGTACAATAATTCCATTGTATCTAAGTAAGCTCATAAAGTCTGATAAAAAAGTTATTCATCTCTTAATGGTACAGCGAAATATTAAATTAATTATATCTGATTTTGATGTTAAAAATTTTCTTTGATTAACGATCTTTCACTACTAGTTAAATCTCAAATTTCCATGGAAAAATGCAAATTATTTTTTTTTTGTGGTCGGTGCTTGAATCATTTTAAATATGATTATTCATAAGAAAATCACAAAGCTGATTGTTTTAAGATGAATAAAGTCCATTTGACATTTCCAAAAGAAAAAGATCAAATTTCAAAATTCAAAAGCTATCAATATAAAGACACTGTATCGTTTGTTGTGTATGCAGACTTGGAATGTACACTCGAAAAGACTCAAAGAGATGATGAAACTCAGAAGCATGATCAACACAGTGTAGCATTCTATCAGCATTGCAGTTACAATAATAAATTATTTAAATTTGAATTAAATCGTTCAAAATCTTGCATTGATTGGTTTATTTCAAGGTTAGAAAAATTAGCTATCGAGTTTAAAGGATATTTGAAAAATTCTATACCAATGAAACTATTCACCAAATAGCAGCAAGAGACTCATGATCAGGCAACTGTTTGTCATCTTTGCGAAAAAATAATTACTACAAATACAGATAAGTCTTATGATTATTGTCATGTCACTGGTAATTATCGCGATCCAGCTCATATATCTTGTACTGTCAATTATCCCGTCTCATGTTATTCCCATAGTCTTTCAGAATTTATCCGGTTACCGTTCACATATTTAAATTAAAAGTTTAGCTACTTTCATTAAAGGTGATGTAACTTATGACGTTACATTGCCGAGGAGAGGGAGTTGAAGGTGGAGTAAGCGTGAGTATGTGGGTTAGAGAAAGATAGAGTTAGTATGTGTGTCGAGTTGAGTGTGGGAGACAGTGAGTAGAGAGTATGGAGTATGTATATGCGGTGAGTTAGGTAGGTTGAGAGTACGGGTACGTGTACGTTATGCTGTATGTTTTGGAGTCTGTGTGATAGAGCGTGGATTGAACGGAGGTTGTCTAGCTGTGTCGCGGATAGTGGCCAAGATAACGTGCTTCCCGACCAGTCATGACGACTAGGCCTAGGCTTAGCCCTCAGGGTTGACGTGGTGATCGCAGAGGAGGGGCTGAGATGTCGCTGTCCCTTCGTGTTGGTACTCGGAGTTAGCTGGGTACTCGTACGTTTATTTGGGAATGGCAGGCCTCGTTTGCGATGATCGAGGGAGCCAAAAATTCGCTAACTCCGAATATCACAGGGAATGACATTGCGGTAAGACCCGTTAGTCCACGGCTTGTATGCGGTGGGGGACAAATGGATGGAGAAGCAAGGATGTGAGAGTGACTGCGAGTAGTAGAGCGTGCGAGTAAATGGAGTTAAAGAATAGAGAGAGGCAGGTGAGAAAGACCATGGTGTCAGAGAGTTGGAATTTGGAGTCGCTCGGGTACAAGCAGACCCAGTAGTCGAGTTTGGAGTCTTGGAGCGAGTGGTGATGAGTCGGAAATCCCCGAAGGTATACCTCGACCACACCCTTGGCTGATGTCGTTTTGGAGCTTGTGGCTTGGCTTATTGAGTTCTTGGAGCCGTTTTGTAGTGATATTTGTTGCCTTGATTTACCGCATTATTTATTTTATTATTTTATCTAGAAGTGTGTCAAGTTTTTTAATTCGTCGTCCACGAGAGGTTCCCGATGTCATACTCAGGTATTTATTTGTCTGATGGACCGAGAGTACTCGACCGCGGGTTTTTAGGGCCCTCCGCGTCACTCCCACGTCATCTTTATGGTATTTCATTCAGTTTCCTTTTCATAGTTTGGTTTTAATTTAATTTAATTAATCGGCTTCTTCCGCGTCACAAAGAACCGCAACCCTCTCTCCACTACCTAGCATATTGAGCGCGCCGGGACATGCCGCTACCACCGTCCATTGCTCTCATCTCTGAAGGATTTAGACAATAGGTTTTCATTTACGTGTACGTTTAGACCAGTTGCCGATACCGGGGCAATCAAAGTCGGCTGGCGTCCGTCAGGATCTGGAGGAAGTGAGAGGGGTGATCGGTAGGCGAAGTGTAACGTAGCCCGATTTGTGTATTTTGAGTTTAATTATTTGAGCAATTTTTGTTCAGTTAATGTTGAGATGTAATTTTGTTGAGTTTAATCGAGTGATAAATAAAATTTACGTTACATACTTTACTACCAATAAATAGAGAAAACTATTAATCTTGTACAAAATCAATTGAACATACATCAGTGACATTATGTTTCATAGATTCATTCAGATTTATGGCATCCAGCCTTGAAAAATTAGCTTCATATCTTGGTGATAATGAAGAACTTATAACGAAACTTCACTATCCTGATCCAGATGAATTTGAACCAGTTACTCGTGCAGGCATATTTCCATATGAATATATTTCAAGTATTGATAAACTTAATGACAAACAATTGCCTAATCAAGTATCATTTTTTTCAAAATTAACAAATGAAAGTGTATCTGATGAGGATTATTTCCTTGCTCAGGTAGTCTGGAATAAATTTATTATCAACACACTAGAAAAGTACTCAGATTTCTATCTTGAAACTGATGTAATTCTTCTAGCAGATGTATTTGAAAATTTTAGACGTAGCTGCTTCAAAACTTACAAACTAGATCCACTACAGTACAATGCAGCCTCGGTCTGTTTAATGATGCTATGTTAAAATACAATAGTGTGAAACTTCTGACTGATGCTGAAATGGTACTTTTTATCGAGAAAGGTATCAGAGGTAGGGTATCTCAGTGTAGAAACCATTATGGTACTGCAAACAATAAGAACATGGGTAAAGGCATTGATCCAAGTAAAGCTGAATCATATTTAATGTATTATGATGTAAATAACTTGTATGGTGCAGCTATGAGTATATCACTGCCGACAGGTTCATTTAAGTGAGTGGAAAATGTAGAGAATGTAAATAATTTTCAAATGATAATGATGATAGTGTAGGATATATATAAGAAGTAGATTTAGAGTATCCTGAAGAGTTACATGAACTCCATAAAGATTTACCGCTGTGTCCAGAATACTTTGTACCACCAGGATCCAAATACAAAATTATCAACTACTCTGTATTATAAAAAAAATTATGTGATAGATTATGAAAATTTAAAACAATGTCTAGAGTTAGAAATAAGGTTAACAAAAGTTCACAGAGTACTACAATTCAAACAATCACTATGGCTAAAATCATGTATAGATAAAAATACTGATTGTAAAAAAAGGGCGAAAAATAAGCTTGAAAAAAAATTTTTATAAACAGACGAACAACGCTGTATTTAGTAAGACTATGGAAAATGAAAGAAAGCATGAAGATGTGCAATTAAAAACTGAATGACAAGGTAGATATGGCGTCAAAGAATTGATTTGTAGGCCTAATTTCAGTAGTATTACCATGTTTTTATAAAGATATGGTAATTATTGAGATGAAGAAAGTTAAAGTTTGTTTAAATAAACCTATCTATGTAGGCTTTTTCATTCTAGATTTATCTTAAACATTCATTTGCTCTTGTCGTCCTTTTTTCAAGGGCGCCACTGGAAGTAATAACGGCCTCCCATAGGCTAGTCAACAAGTGCCTTTTTGACGAAAACCTGTTCCAGACCACCGAAAATTATGATTAAGGTCTCATTCGACTCGAAATAGCATATGTAAAAAATGTTAAAGTGGAAATTTGGGGCTGGCAAAAATTGTAAAAGTTATAAGCAATTTAGTAAAAAAAAAAAAAAGTGGTTTGGTTTTCTAGAAATATTTCAAAAACTGTTTGAGAAATCTAAAATATGAAAAAAGATTCCTAAAGAACAGGAAATTTCCTAAAGAAAAGTCCTGCCTCCCCGAACTGTACCAACAATATTTATAATTTTAATTTAACGTTGAAAAAAGGGCTAAAAACGCATAGTGGTGCGTGTACGCATGTCGATCAAATCAATAGCGTGATCAAAAAAAATAATTTTGACCGATAAAATATGAATATTAAGGAATAAAAAAAATTTGGTACTCTCTAAACATATGAATGAACAGTAATCCGCCTAAAAAAAATTTTATTGCAATTTTTAAGTTAATTATGCTTTTGTTAATTAGTTAGTTTTTACCTGCAGAAAGTTTACATAAAAATCCTGATTATTTCAAAACTAAAAACCTGAAATTTTTTTCACTTCTTGGAGCTGTTCTTGAAAGGGTTGAGAAAAGATTGCCGTTAGAAAAATTAAAAAATTTTGATTTTTCACTTTTTAGTAACAATCAAAAACATTGAAAAATAAAAAACGTAAATAAAGCAATCAAGAAATTTCTTCTTTTTAATTGTTTTAACGACCATGTGTTTTTTTTTATCGAAAAAATTTTTTTTCTATTTTTTATATAATTTTAAAAATTCATGAACACTTGGACTTGTCGCTACCTTACTAATTTTCTTCATTGTTATTAAAATAACTTATAAACTATTGAAGATACGACCTGAACGATTCAAGGTTTTATTAATCTCCGTTAATCATTGAACAAATTGAGGTTTTAACCGAAGCTCTAACTCGATTGTTTAATAATTTTTTTACTATTATTCATATAAATCCTTTGAAATAAATCTTTTTTGGGACTTTTCAGTTCAAATATCTTATAAACTATTGGAAATGCGATAAGAAAACTTCAAGTCATTTTTATTTGTCATTAGTCAATAAACAAATTGCTCTTCTGACCGAATCTCTACGTCAATTATTCAATGAATGATAAAAAAAAGTAATTTATTTATATAAGTGCTTTTTCTTATAATTCATTGAATGATTGAGTTAGAGATTCGGTCAAAAGATTGAAACCGGAAAACTACCAATTATGTTGATTTCGGCAAAATCGATAAATTTAAAGCTTCGGGACACTAAGAAAGAAAAATCGCAGCGCATTGAAATTTTTAGGCTTTTGTCAGTATACTTTGAGGTTGAAACAGAACGACGATATCCTTTGTTCATCCGTGAATAATGATTTTTAAAAAAATGGTTACTTAGTATTAATATTAAGCAACAAAAAAAAATTGTTAATTAGCAAATGTGTTTTTCAGCAATAAAAAAATTCTTTCAAGAAACGATTTTCTTCTGAAAAATCATTATTTCGATTAAAGATCAAATTCCCAAAAGAAAATTTTTAAAAATCTTATTAACAATGCATTTGTTTATAAAAAATATTTAAACAATGCCAGTAAAAATTTTAAAAAAATTATTGTTATGTAGCTTCTAACAATAAAAAAACAAATTTACCAAAAAAATGAAAAAAAAAAAAAAAAAAAATTCTCGATTGCTTTATTTACGTTTTTAATTTTTCAATGTTTTTGATTGTTAATAAAAAAGTGAAAAATCAAAATTTTTTAATTTTTCGAACGGCGATCTTTTCTCAACCCTTTCAAGAATAGCTCCAAGAAGTGAAAAAAATTTCAGGTTTTTAGTTTGAAAATAATCAGGATTTTTATGTAAACTTTCTGCAGGTAAAAACTAACTAATTAACAAAAGCATAATTAACTAAAAAATTGCGGTAAAATTTTTTTTAGGCGGATTACTGTTCATTCATATGTTTAGAGAGTACCAAATTTTTTTTATTCCTTAATATTCATATTTTATCGGTCAAAATTATTTTTTTTGATCACGCTATTGATTTGATCAACATGCGTGCACGCACCACTATGCGTTTTTAGCCCTTTTTCCAACGTTATATTAAAATTATAAATACTGTCGGTACAGTTCGGGGAGGCAGGACTTTTTACTAGGAAATTTCCTGTTCTTTAGGAATCTTTTTTCATATTTTGGATTTCTCAAACAGTTTTTGAAATATTTCTAGAAAACCAAACCACTTTTTTTTTTTTTTTTACTAAATTGCTTATAACTTTTACAATTTTCGCCAGCCCCAAATTTCCACTTTAACATTTTTTACAGATGCTATTTCGAGTCGAATGAGACCTTAATCATAATTTTCGGTGGTCTGGAACAGGTTTTCGTCAAAAAGGCACTTGTTGACTAGACTACCCAGAGCCGGGTGTTAGATCGTCAGGGTCGGTCTAATTTGTTTAATTGTAAGAGAAGGATGGGGAAGGATAATTTATAAATAATTATTATAATTTCAGTTAACAATTATAACCTTTTTATTTAATAAACCTTTTAACCTTTATGATCTTCATAAATCTTATAAGCCTTTATAAACCTTTTACCTTTATTACCTTAGAACATAACTTCATAACTCTATAACCTTATAACCTTTACCTTATATAAACCTTATAAACCTTAGAAACCTTATAAACCTTTTATACCTTTTATAACCTTATAACCTTTATCACTTTTAAACCTTATATTTATTAACCCGCAATATTATATTTATTAAAATTAGCCAATTACCTTCGGCGTTTTTCACACACTCACACACAGAATCATGTTAAAAATTGCTAAACCTTCGCGATACTTAATTACTACCATTTTCATTAAAGTTCTGATTTAATTCACTCGCACACTTACTCAATCCTCTGGACTTATTTCCACACACTTTGGTTTGCAATAGTTTTTCCGCAAAATAAATTACTTAACTTTAAAATTTATATAATGATTAATTAATTTATTAATTATCCTTAATTTTCTTTTATTATTATTATTCCTTCATCACTTTTATTCACAATTGATTTTACTCCGAAATTTCGAAACTTATTACTCAGTAATTTTCATCAACACGTTTACCGAATAACTCAAACTCAAAGTTCCACCATTACTATTCAAGCATCTCCCACGTGTTCTTTTCAGTTACTTCTTTATATCACAATAATTATTCTTATTTTATTAATCCCTTTTCTTCAATTATTTTCTTTATTTAATTAATTATTATTTATCCATTGACTTCAATTTCATTTATTTGATTTTCATCAGTAACTTTGACCGCGGACTCTTTTACAACTTTTACCGAGACAATGTACTATAAAATTTATTTATGATTATTTTAAGTGCTTTATAATTCAGATACTTATAATTAAGTAATTTTAACGACTATCAATTCGTGACTAGATTCTACAGTTTCAGCTACGTGGGTTACACGATCTACCTGGAAACTTCTAGAATTTTTTCCGGCTACCTGCCTGGAAATATTTTACTATTGCAACAGCTCCGGCAACCTGCCTGGAGTTTATTAATAAATTATTTTATTGTCAATTCCGGTTTATTTAATTTATTGATATTCATTTTGCGAAATTAATAGTTTAATTTGCGAGTAAAAAATTTTATAAGTGAATTAACGCGACGCTACCAGACGTAAGACTGGGTATTAATTAAAATTTTCCGGCTTCTTGTCTGGAAAAATTTTAAATAATTACCTTTAAAATAAGTAGCTTTTTGTAGATCAGTCTTCGTAGTAGTTGTCCTCGTCTTCGTCCTAGTCTCGTGATTGTACTGGTCCTTGTAAATTCTCCACGTCTCATTCCTGTCTCGTCTTACTCCCAGTACTCTCTCCTCTCTCTCTCTCTCTCTCTCTGTCTCACAACCTGCTTGATCAGACGCAATCAGTAATTTTGCAAAGAAAATACCGGCTACCTGCCTGGTATTTTATATATATTTAGATTTCCTTATTGCTTGGTTCCACAATTAAAACTCAAGCTATGAAATAAATAATTACCTGATAAACAATTTACAGCGTCTAAATGTCTGCATCTATAACGGCGTCTTATGATAGCGTCTCTTCAGCTGTTGAACTTTCCCTCTCGACTGGACTAGGTCCGTTCGGTCTGGTCGTTCCGGTCACTAATGTCGATTCTCGTTACGGTCCCAGTTTATAATTACTCGCTCTCCACTCGACTTCGGGCGTCTTCGGACTACTAGTAGAAAAGTATGTATGCAATTAAAATTTTATTTTTATTTATTAGATTACAGTATATTTTTACAGGTCTGTTTTCTCAATCCAGGTGTTGTAAGAGCTATCGAAGCTGAGTAACTTTACATATAATCCTTTTCCACAATTTTTTATAATTTTTTCTTTTAGATAGACATCTGGATGCTTGACTTTGCTGAGTTCTTCAACATAAAATCCACCTTCAATTGGCTTATCCTGATAATCAACAAGTTTGTATGTTGTTGCATTTGTATTCTGCACGGTCTTGATTGTAAAAATTTCAGTGGTCCAGTAGAGTGTGTAGCCTTTTTTAAACACATGCTTGTAGTTGCTGATTCGAACTATGTCTCCAACTTTAAATTTATTTTTTCATGGTTGCCGCTGAGCTTGAAGAGGTTTGTATATTTTTTCAAATATCTGCTTCTCATTTTTAGCGGTTACATCAATAAGTTCCAGTTGAATAGTACGATGTTTTCTAGCATTATATTTGTGTACGAAATCTCTCAATATGTCAATACACTTATAATTTCCACGAACGGTGAATTGACGCCTTCAAGTTGCTGAAGGTCGAGTACTTGTTGCTGTTTTTACGTTTCATAAGTTCTTGAAATTCTTTGTTATAAAATTCTTTGCCTTGGTCAACATGCAGATTTTTTGGTACACGTCCTTGTTGAAATATAGATTTCATTGCACTAGTGATATCACAGCCACTTTTACTTTTAATCGACACAGCCCAAGCAGAATTTAAAAAAATATCTATGACAGTTAGCAGATATTTGTTTCCTTTATTAACTGTTGCATAAGGAATCATTTCAACTAGATCAGCTTGCCAAATTTCATCAAGTGATCGTCTGTCAATATGACGACGTTGGCGATTTCTGCGTACTGGTCTGTGCAGCTCATACGCTATTACTTATTTTTTGTTCTCTATTGTCGACAAAAATTTAACCATCCAGTTCTTTTAATCGCGGTGTATTTCTACTAATTAATTCGTTCCGTGACGTTATACGTTTTATTATATTTTGTAATTCTTGATTTTTTTTTTTTTAAAAGCGCAAAAGCAGAGTCCAGTGTTACCACTTGAGAGTGCAAGTGTGAAATGATCTCTAACTGATCATTCTTCATACTACCATACAATAGAAACAGCTCTTTATATACAAGATTACGTGTAAATTTTACAGTTGCTGTGTTATGTTTGATCATCCTTATCTCCTATACATACATATTATAAAATTAAAAAATTTAAACATTTAAAGTAAATACTTAATTGAAAATGTTTTGAGAAAGAACAAAAATAACTTAGAGAAATTTTATCTTTAGTTGTTTATTATGGAAGAAAAAGACCGTAGGAGCGATGCAGGGGTCCTCTAAAAAAGGCAGCTGCATGACTCCCGCGATAAGGCCGAACACTTTTTAGAGTGTTTCTACGAAAACTCGTAAAAGTGGTAATAAAATAGAAAATTTATGTTTCCGCTGCTTGGGAGTTCTCTGACCCAAAAGTGAAACTCTCCAGATCACTTTTGGGAAGGAACGGAAATATTTTATTTAAATAAAATACAAAATTTAAACTAAAATACAAAATTTGGAATATCCAAAAGTGGACACCTCGAACGCTCATATTCTATTTTTATTAATTAATTTAATTTTACGTTAACACGAAACATTCGTTGACTTTTTAATATTGACAGATCATCATGACTTGATTAAAAAAAAAATTAGGCGTAAATATTAAATAAAATAAAAAAATAATAGACTCTAGTAAAAAAATAGATGCTTTTTGATTAATCGATTTTCTAGCCGATTCTCCCTGCACATAGCAAGTTTTCTTCCAATATGACGACAAAATACCCTGCTTAGAATATCCGATGCATTCTTATAGTTGTATGTATAAAGCCCTATATACTTAACTATAGAACTTTTTATAGAACTCATCCATTCTTGTAAAATCTCTGCGGGAATTAATCGTCCAAATTGATTGATTGAGTAAAAAGTTATAAGGCGTTCACACACACACACACACACACACACATGTGGGCACTCGGACATCATTCTGACAATAGACAGAATACCTTCCTAGGACCACAAAACATCGACATCCGATGAAATTTCAATTTTCGAAAATCGGGGTGAAAACCATAATTTCCCAAATTTTTTCGAAAATCGTTGATTTTCTGAGCGGAAAATTATAAATTATTTAAATTATTCATATTTATCTTTAAATAAATAGAAAATTTTAAAGAATATTTAATAATTAAACAAATTGAAATTGACAAACTGTAAGGAACATAAAGAAGTATGAAACAATGTTGATTCATAAAATAAACATCAGAAAAATTGTTATAAGATTGAGTAAAAAATTGTTATTAACTTCTAGTACTATGAATATTTATAATCGTAAAAAATTTTAAAAAATACATACTATTTATAAGTAAAAGAAATCCCGGTACGTGATTGTAGTAAGTTTGGCCAATAGAACAATTTCATATTCACTAAACTATTGAACTAAATCTAAACCGTACTCTGATAGTCACACCTTACGCAGCAAGTTCTGCAGTGGACTATTTTCGGCTAACTTAACGAGAAGGTTTCCCTGATAGCCAAGTTGACGAGAAACTGGCGTCAAACTTACAGCCGCAACTAGACGTCAAGTTGGCTGCAAAAGTTGGTACTTCAAAAATTGATAGACACTTTCTGAGAAAGTTGACGGCAAAAGTTGGTTGAAAAAGTTAGCAATCATAATTTGATGGAAAATTGCCTTCAATTTTCTCAGAAGCCTGCTTTCAAATTGCGGCTCTTCCCTGGCCTCAACTCTCTCAGAAAGTTGGCAGTAACTTGTAACCAAAAGTTGCAAAAGCTAGAGTTGTCGACAACTTGTCGTCAAGTTAGTCACAATTGAATGAATACCAACTTTTTGACGAGCAACTCATCCCTGATGTAACAACTGAATTCGATCGAATTAAATAGAATTAAATTTTTAATTCCATTTAATTCAGATAAATTCTGTTAATTCGGTACCTAACTTAAAATGAATTCTGTCTAATTCGGCAGAAAAACCAGAATTTGTCCAAATGAAAACGAATTTAAATAATTCTATTCGGTTTAATTCTGATTAATTCGAAAATAATTCTCCAATTTCTGGTACTGAATCCGAATTAAACTGAATTAAAACGAATTTGAAATTTTTAAATCGGTTTTATTCTGTTTAATTCGAATTCAAATTTTCAATTCAGTTGAATTCTGTTTTACAGAATTCAACAGAATATAACAGAATTAAAATTTTGAATTCGGTTGAATTTAGTTATTTAATCAGAGATACTATCAGGGTTCTGACAAGCTTGGCTAAATTATACTTTCCTCCAAGTTGGCTTCAGAATACGGCAGTGGCTAGAATGTAACTTGACAGAAAAACTTTCCGTCAATTTGAAGTGAAACTTGCAATCAACTTGACGTCATTGTCTGACAGTAACACTTGTAGTCAAATTGAATACAAGTTACAGACAATTTACTGTCAACTTAAAGGTAACTGCTTGCTCTCCAACATTTTTCTTTAAGTTACCTTAGAAATACGGCAGTAGCTTGTAGTTAACTTACGGTTCGGGTGGCTATCAGGGTAATAGCCACTTTAGCTTTGAATTGCATGAAATTTGCTGCCCGGATTTGCTGACAATTTGACTGCAAAATTTGAAAAGAAAAATTGGCGGTTACCCTGACAGCCACCTTAACCGTAAGTTAACTTCAAGCTACTACCGTATTGTAAAGGCAACTTAAAGGAAAGTGTTGGAGAGAAAGCAGTTACCTTTAATTTAACAGTAAATTATATGTAAACTTGAATTTCATTTGACTACAAGTATTACTGTCAAACAATGACGTTAAGTTGATTGTAAGTTTCACTTCAAATTGACGGAAAGTTTTTCTGTTAGATCACATTCAGATGAGAGCAGTTGATTTGCATTTACCTGCACGCGAGTATTATTCCGCCAAGGTTTACCAGAAACTTGACGTTAAGCTAGCCGTAAATGTTTTACTGCAGAACTTGCTAAGCAATTGTATTTAGAGAGTGGCTATCAGGGTAATTCTTCTTCAATTAACACTCTTTGTCAATGCTTGACCCGGTATTAATCATCTTTTATATTAAACACTAAAAAATCCGCGAATATATATGAGTATTTGGGGAGAGGGAAGTTAGTCAATAGTCAATAAGACTAATGTATCAAATCCTTACGTTTAAATGTAAATAGTGCAATAAAGATACAAGTGACCTCCTCTTTAATTTTCATCATTGATTTAGATGAAACTGAAGCTACAGTGCTCATAATTCCTTTGAATAATTGAATTTATTTTATTTTTTTTTATAGTATGTATCGATATTTATGTAGGCGAAAAGTAAATATAAAAAATAATGTTTTAAATCGCTTCGTTTTTGAAATGTACATAAGAATTAGATTATTACGAAATAGAACCTAAAATGCTCAAAGTTTTTCAATTATTTATCTACCTCCACCCTCATTTCTCCACTTAAATGAAATTTATTACTATTACATTTCGCTAAAAATTGAGAATATACAAATTAAAATGAAAACATGTTCTGAGACCATACAAATTGATAGATATTAGATGAGATGACAACTCATTAATGAAAAAAAAAATAAAAAAAAAGTTGTTTTACTTCTAGAGCATGGCTTATCACGAGATGATCAAACTTTCATTTTCACAAGGTTTATTAGCAGCTATGACTTCAATAAATCATTTAGGAATCACTCAACGATCGCTTTCGTCATTTCAATCTATTCGTTTCGACTATTTAGAATATTTAGATTATTATATTTTGTTCGAAAATAATTTATAATAATCATAATGTTTATATTATCGTAATTTAATTACTAATCGAAAAGCGAAATATTATCGTAATTCAATTAACAATCACAAAGCGAATTAAAATTGATTTCTTGGACATTAATACCTTGCCACGTTTTAATGTCGAATTCGGGAGAATTTAGTTTTCTGTGAGCTGCGATAAAATGGTAGCCAATTTTATTCACTACCCAGCGAAAACATGACCGCAAATTGAAATCATACATAGTTCATAGATCATAGCATATTGTTATACTCTATGACCTATAGTCTATATATGATATCAGTTTATAGTCACGTGTTCATTGGGTAGCGTCAAAGGTTTTAGTAGTTATGTAACATATAATATATAAATTAGCCCTAAAAACCATTGTAATTAGGGTTAGTTCAACACAAAAAGTAAATTACTATTGCGCACGTCTGTATGTATGTTTTGAAGTGAATGTAGAAGTCAAAACTCTTAAATTAACATTGACGTGCATGATAGAAATTTTATGAGAATAAACGAGTTCTATAAGAGAAGCCTGTGGGCTAGTATAGGCCTTATACATACAGCTATGAGAATTTATAGTTTCCTTAAAGCAGGGCAGTTATAAAACAAAACAATTTTGGCTAATTTCTGAAATCACCCGCCTCCGCCCTCATTCCTCCACTAATGATATTTAAATTTATTTTAATTATAGACGAACAGTAAAAAAATAAAAGATTATCGTACTTTAATTATCGATTAAAAAGCGAATTTAAACTAGTTGTAATGACGCGAATACCGTGCCATATTTCACTATTGAATTCAGGAGAAGACAATTTCTATGAGCTGCGAAAAAATGGTAATTGATTTTATTAACTATCGTTAATGGTTTTAGCAGCTGTGTAACAGTTGGTACTATTTTATTGATATAGTTTTTTTTTTGTGGGTTTTCTTTTCTATACAGATTGTAATCACTATTACTTTTAGTGCATCACTAATTGCCTAAAGTGATCCTTCATTTCCCCATGTTTGGTCCTGAGCTACCATTCGTAAAAAATCATCTAACCTTGGGTATTCTAAATCAAATCCATTTACATCTTGAACTGAAATAGCGCCACGGGCAATCAATGATCCATAATTATTTTTATTACAGCCAACGTTCGGAATAAACAATTACCGTCACCTTTGACATTGACAAATGAAAATGCGTCATTTAGCAAACGATTTATTTCAGAATCTTCAGTTGACAAATTTTTCTCATTGAGCATAAATTTTTTATAGGTATCCAAATTACCAGAAAGATTTCTCGATGGGTTTCTCATGTTTTTTGCTACAATGTTATCAATTTCAGTTAAAAGTTTAGAAATTGTTTTATGATTTCGTTGCATTATTACTAAGATTTCTTCCAAAGATGAACTGATAGTTATATCAAGTAAAATTTGTTGGATTAATGGTAAAAAACATGTTTCTCGAAATTCAACTATTCTCTTTTTATTTGAAACATTTTTCATATTTTAACTTTCATTTAAATTTTTCCCACTCATTGTAGGTTTTCTATCACTTAGATGAAATTCTGTCATCACTGCAGAATAATTTTTAGTTGTTTTTATTTTCAATTTTGCACTGTCTATTTTATTTACACATTCTTTAACTTCTTTTTTCATTTGGCTGTTAACAAAAATATATGTAGAAATAGTACAGTCAGAAGATTTTAAATGATCGACCAATGTTCTATCTGGTACTTCATTCGCTTTGTTACAGAAGAAAATTGGTTTGAGATCTGACGTAAGGCTTTCATAAGTGCCAGACATTTAATCAACCAAATTGGTAAAAATCACATCAACTTGTGTATTAAAATTAGTTGTCGGAATGGCTGGTGACAGTTCTCTTTTCAAACTTTTACGATCGTTCATGTATTGTCTTAACCATGAAGCTTCGTTGCTATAACAATCTTCATTAAAGTTACCCATTACCACTAAATTGTCATCTGTTTTACAGGAATTAATCATACTATCCATACTCTTTAAATGTATCTCGAGAAACTTTGGGCGATACATAGCCTCCTATGATGAATAAGTCATTTATAACTAAAGCTACTAAATCCACGTGTTCAACTTTACTTTCAGATTGAAAATCATGAATCACGATATTGCCTACGGAAACTAAAAGTTGATATTTTTTATAAACAATTAATCCACGAAGAAATTTTTTACCGACATTATTGCTGTCAGATCTATAAATGATCTCGTAACCGTCGATGGCAATATCATCCGTTGATAGTGTACGTGCTTCAGCAAAAGTCATGATATCTGCCCCATGAAACCATTTATCATTTCGAACACAATCTATGTACTTACAAAGAGACAATGCATTGGGAAATATGATTGTAATTCCTTGTAATTCGTTGAAAGGCTGTTCGAAAGTTAATAAGCGTTTTTCATTTTTCAAACGATCTAATTTAACTTTCAAATCACTGGTCTCATCTAATGGAGCTGGAGGTTTGAAATTTCTATCAATAAAAAGTCTTTTAGGATTAATAACACGACTACAGCCAACATATTTCATTGTTCTTGACATTCCTTTAGTATGAAAAACACAGCCTGATGGATAAGTTTGTCCTTGACTTTTATGTACCATTACACTTTCTGCAGAAATTAGCGGAAATTGTTTTCGTATAGCCATCTTTTGTCCTACTGCAATATCAGTAACTACGACTGGAAAAATCAAAACGAGATTTGAATCACTACTCAAATTGTTTTCTTTTAACAATTTTAAATGGCAGCCTCAAGTTTCTCGTTCAATATTACTCTCATCAAACTTCAACCAAAGTATTGTAATATTTTTTGAAATTTTATCTCTCGTTACATGTTTTAAAGGACCAGTTGCTCCATTCACCAATCCATCTGGTGTATTGATATTACGTGTAATCATCGACTTAGCACCTATTTTTGTTAAAATATTTGTCGGCAATCCACCGGTTTTATTAGTGGGTAAGCCCCAAAGAGATTCAAGAGTCTTTTGAACTATTTTTTCACTTAGTTTTTTATTGTTTTAAATATGATCTTCTGCTACGTATTCAAATAATTCACCTGGCATGTTACGAATTTTTTTATTATTAAATGCTTCAGCATCCTTGTTCGTATAAAAAAGATGAATCGCATCGTGAGGAACATTGGTTAAGTTGCATCTAGATTCGAATAATTGTATATCACTAGCAGTCATTGTTCGCATGAAAAGATTATTCAAGGCATTAATAAAATTTATATTGTCTTGACGCATAACTTGGGTCAATTCATAATATTCAAAATCAATCCAATTATCTGTTGCGAACAACGCACTATACGTAGGATCAGCAATATTGGGTTGAAACGGTTTACCTGGATTTGCTTTAATCCATTCTAGTTTTCTGTCTCTTAAGTAATGCTGTGCTGTATAATAAATTGGCTTATCCATCAGAGGTGGAAGTTGCTTTAAGTATCCAACAAAAACAACTGATAGAGCACCAAAAGGTGAATTATTGCCAGTAATTTGTTGAAGTCGAGTATCAATTTGATTTAAACGATTACGACTGATCATTGAAACTTCATCTATAATTACAAGTTTTACATGACGCATTTGAAATTTTAGAGATACAACGGCACTAGCACTTAAAGGTGGAATGATTCCTCTCGTGTTATCAACAGGTATATTAAAGCAACTATGGATGGTTGCACCTCCAATTAAGAATGCAGCTTTACCGGAAGGAGCAGCTAATATGACTTTAGCAGATTCGATATCTGAACAAGCAATTTGTTTGTTATAATAATCGGAGACAGTTTGACATAGACGCTTAATCAAAAAAGATTTTCCACTTCCAGCTTGGCCACAAATAACCAATCGAATCGGTTTATCAAGTTTCTGAGCATGTGAGCAATGCATTACGACTTGAAGTTGCTGTTCATTTGCTTTCAACAGTAATCCTAATATATCTTTCTTTTTCATTACTTTTGGTACGCTTATCTTATAATCTTTTTCTTTTGAATAAGAAACAGTACATTTAGTTTCGGTAAGTAAGTCAATAAAGTCATCTTCGGATTTCTTTTCGAAATTAAAATCACTATGATCCTGATCATCATCGTCAACATCATCTTCGACATTTTTAAAAATATCTTCGATAAAGTTTTCATCTACATGATAAATCAGACCTCGATTTTTTTCAATTAAAGTTTTATTTTCGTTGTAAGCTTCTCTGTTTTCAACTAAACTTAGCCCTTCGATTTCAATTTTTTCGTCACGGAATGGCAAAAATAACAGTTACTGCTCTCGAATGTAATTTTCTTCGTCTTGGTCCTTGTTATACTTACGTATCCGCAAAATTTCACGTTTTGTACGTTCTTTTACATCGTTTTTTAAATTATCACTTTCATCACCATCATCACAACTGCTATTTTCATTTTCTGAAATATGATCTATTTTTTTGTTTTTAATTTTTGCCGTAAGTTTATTAGGCTCAGAGTATCCAGTTGCAAAATCAGCTAGGCACATTTCTTCATATTGTTTATCACGCTTACAATATTTATCAATTATATTGTCTTGATAGATATTCGTACAGTCAGGAGCCATTTTTGCTTTGTTTCGTTTAACCACTCGATTTCCTTTTTCTATTGGGAAAGTAGGAACAAATACTCCAACTCGACTTGATTTAAAAAATGGCAAGTGAAGTACAATACAAGCAGCTTCTTGAGCAGCTAAAACTCTAGAGTTGATGAACGCATATCCAAATTTTTTGATTTTTTAAGGTTGGTGAAATTTTCATGCGCGAATTGTTCAATCAAAGTTCTGAATGACTTTGCCATATCTTTTTCGACCTTCACAACATAATCAGTCAAATATTTTACATATATATGCAGATCACAAATAAATTGAATATTCATATTAGATTTTAATAAATTTAAAATATCTGGATTGTAAGCATTCACAAAAAACTCATTGCTTTGACGTTTCAAAAAAACCCGTGTAGAATTCAAAGAATATCTAGCAGCTGTCATATATTCAGTTTTCGACATTTCAAGCTCTATTAAAATTTGTGAGAATGAAATTTCTCATGGCGTTTTTGATAATTCATAAAGAAAATTTTTTACTTTTCCTAAATTCAATTTTACTTGTTCATTCCGTTCTTCCGGGAGTAGTTTCGTTAAAATTTTTGTTTCAGGCATTGGCCATAGAGGATAATGGAAACGACATGCTTTTACATTTTTCATCCCTTTATAACAGGTAAAAGTATGCTTATGCTGCTGATATTCCATGACGTATGGATTATCTTTATTTAATCGGCATGTGATAAATTGGTCTATAAATTTAATATATTTTTTTTCAGACATATTATCGTCTGGATTATATTCCGGCGGATTATTCAACTGTGCTACTATGTAAAAATACAAAACACCTTTCTGTTGAACTTCACTTTTTTGGACAGAATCTACGACGTAGTATTCTTTGAAAGGACTATGTGTTTTCTTTCCCAACCAATCTAATATTGCCTTGAAATAGCGATGAATATAACGTGCACTAGTGACTGGATTATTACGGATTATATACGCTTTATCATCAGGAGTAAGTTCAAGTACATCGTGTAAACTGATTGTTCTATTGTATTGTCCTTCATAGAGTTGTTTCAATGAGTATGGATCATCATTTATTGACACTGAAAATGTGTAAAAGGCATTAAATTGAGGCCTTTGTACCATAAAAGCGATCATAAATTTTTTTTTATCTTCTGAATAAGCAGGGGACCCGACAACAGACTTTAAGAATTTGTACGCTTGATCTTTATTAACTAACTCATCAACTAAATCTCCTTGTAAGATATCTTTTGCAGTTATAGATTCATTCTTCAAGCCTCTTCGCATGACGAAGTTAAATGAATCTTGGGTTCATTTTTGCACAGTCATTTGACCTAGTTGAAATACAAAAGTATGATCCTGACGACA
Organism: Microplitis demolitor; assembly: GCF_026212275.2. Taxonomy (NCBI): domain Eukaryota; kingdom Metazoa; phylum Arthropoda; class Insecta; order Hymenoptera; family Braconidae; genus Microplitis; species Microplitis demolitor. The sequence goes on from NC_068546.1 coordinate 11,045,653, forward strand.
TCGTGGATCCTTATGAGTAAGCCAAAGTTTGTTTTTCATTAGCTGATAACATTTTAGCAAATCAAAACATTATCACAATCAAAATTTATATTATCATCATCACCATTATATTCGTTTTCAAAAAATTCCTCAAACAATTTATTTTCAGAATCTAATAGATATTTTTTATCATTTCCGTCAACGACAAAAGAAAATTTTTCTTGAGAATGTTGTGAAAAAAAGTCTTCATTTTCTTTTATACCATATTCTTTATATAATGTAGAGTTTTGTAGTTATTTCCAGGACTTCCTTACATCTTCAACAATGATAGCTTCAGCCATATAATTACGTATATATTATTTTTTACGTTTAATTATAACTTGGATTACCTGAGCATCCTCAGGATGCCGAGGTAAACATTTCATCATATCTCCTACATCTACTTGAACATTCACAATGTTTCCTTTAACAGATAATTATGGATTTGCAGTATATTGCTGAAGAGGCACAATTAGTAAGAATGGTAAGACAGGTGAGATTAATCTAATCCCGATGGGCCTTATGCATTTTAAATAATCAGGAATTTCTGTGAAAGAAAGATTTTCTGTTGCGACTTTTTTAAGGATTGCACCACTTCTCAGGCTACTTCAACATGAATCACAAAGATATTTAGAATCCTTATAATCATACGCATGGTCATTTATACCTTTGTCTATAATTATGTTTTCTTTAGAAGCTGTTAATTTTTTTATAGATTCATACAATTTGCGCACACAGCATGTACAAATCTCAGGAGTTTTACATTGTTTCATTAAAGAATCACAGTAATGTTATTAATAATGGGTCGCGATAGGCAGACCAAATTTTTTAATGACAAAAATTCGCTATTAATGTGTCGCAGTAGACAGACCAAATTCTATAATCACAGTAACATTTTATTGATAATAGGTCGCGGTAAGCAGACCAAATCTTATAATAAGTAAAAATCGCTATTAATGTGTCGCAGAAGGCAGACAAAATTTTATAATCACAGTAATGTTATTATTAATGGGTCGCGGTAGGCAGACCAAATTTGATAATCACAGTGATAGTATATTAATTATGGGTCGCAGTAGGCAGACCAAATCCAATATAACTACAATAATATTAGTAATTGGTCGCTATAGGCAGAACAAGAAACTGTAAACTGAGAAAGTAAGATTTAGATGTCAAACCGTAAAATTTACTTGTCGCCAACAATTATAAAGTCGAAACTATGTGATGAATTATGGTTTAAATATTCTTGTGAAACAGAATTATATATTTACTCAAACTGCTATGATTCATTTGACATTAAAATTTTATTTCTCAGTTTACTATAATTATGAACAATAAAAAAAAATTGCTTACGTTCCAGATATGCACAAAGTATTGCGCACACTGCAACACTTATAATGAAAAGAGAGATACCTTCATTGCACCAAACTTTTCCAATGAAATTGTATAAAGTATCTAAGAGAAAAATAAAAAATTTACAAGTAGTAATTGGCAAGATAAAAAGATAAAAACATAAAAATATAAAAATATAAATACTAAAAAAGTAAGGTTGATTTAAAAAATTTCATAAAATCCGATAGATTCCTATAAGCCCTTTTAGAAATTTTATAAGAATAAACGATTTCTATAGAAAAGTGCTGGAGTTAAGTATAAGTCGTGTAGTTAGAATAAAATATAAAAAATAAAAATAAAATAGTTTCGATACATATAATAACATATATTCTTCACAAAAACTTCTTCAAAATACAATAGAAAAAATCTTCGCCAACTCTCTTCTGACTAATAACCACCAACATGGAGTATGACCTGAATATAAGGCATTAAAACATGGCTGTCCGATAGAAAGAGGAAAGAAAGAGCTTTACCTGGTGAATATCTCTTTCTTCCTTAAGGAGTACTGTAGCTTAGCCTGAGAGTCATTATGACTGCAAATTGACTGAAAGACACGGCCGCTTATTTTTTTTTTTCTAGTAAAAAGTTACCTCTATCCTGTTAGCCAAGTTGGCGAGAAACTGGCGTCCAACTAAAAGCCGCAACTAGACGCGAAGTTGGCCGCAAAATTTGGTACTTCCAAAGTTGATAGATACTTTCTGAGAAAGTTGGATGCGAAAGTTGGCAATCCATGGTTGATGGAAAATTTCCTTCAATTTTCTCAGAAACCTGCTTCCGAACTGCGGCTCTTCCCTGGCGTCAACTTTCTGAGAAAGTTAGCGATAACTTGTAGCCAAAAGTTGTAAAAGCTAGAGTTGTCGACAACTTATTGTCAAGTTGGTCGCAAACTAACGAATACCAACTTTTTGACGAGCAATTCGTGTTATCAGGGTAAGCAAGGAAAAATCTTTTTCTTTTTCTTTCCAACTTTTGGTGTCGCATTGTAGGCAAATTCGGGCAGCATATTTTAGAATTCCAGTAATTTCACATGTTAAATTACTGTCAATTTAAAGCTAAAGTAGCTATTACTTGAGAGTACTTCGCCTACAAATTATCGTTAACTTGAAATACATTTTTTATTTATTTTTTATTTTTTACTTTTATTGCACGCCTCATAACGCGAAACGTCTGAGGTAGTGCATTACTCTCACTATTTCAAAGTCAATTTATTTTTTTTTATTATTATTATTTATTATTTAAATGTCCTACCGAAGAAATGAGAATTCAATGAATAAAAATAAAGAAAAAAATTTGCTCAGCCGTGAAATGTTAATGAAAAAAAAAAAAAGGAAAACTATTACAAACGCTTTTCTGTATATGACGGGCAGTCAACTGAAAAAAAAATGATGCTGCACATTTTTTAATGCGCAGTATCACTCTCAATAAGTTAATTTTAAGCAATTTTCAACGTTAATAAATTATTATATTCTTGTTAATATTTAATAATTTTTTTTTTTTTCAATATTGGTAAAAACGAATTGATTTAAAGATAGAACTTTTTTTTTATGCTGTTATTTTATGCTGAACTTTAAAAAAATTATCAACTGCAATATGTACAAATGTTTCAGAATATTGAGAAGAAACATAAAATAAAATGACTCCACGTGAAAGAAAAAGAAAAAAAAACATGCTAGCAAATATTTATATACATATATTTTTTTATATTCATTCAAAAAAACTATTTTTTTCTGTTTGAGAATTATGTCTTGAATAAAACAATACAGTAATTGGAATTTTAATACTATTATTAAATTTTATTTATTTTTTAATGAATTTTACATAAATTTAGAACAAAAGTATAAAAAAGTGCATTACTACCCACAGTTATTAAATTTAAAAACTTTGCGTCATTAAATATATTGTTTATTTTATTTTTTTATTTTACTTTTCATACAATGAATACTTCAGTAATTCTAATGACATGTTTAAATAAATTATAATGAGTAATAGCATTAAATTTTGATGATAATATAATAATTATTATTGTGTAATGCAACTGTATAATAAAATATTAGTATGAAGGTTAGTCAACTCATCATGTTACTTCCAATAAATAAAATGAGAAGTATAATCTTTAAAACAATAATAAATTAAATAAAATTGTGAATACAATAAAAAAAAGATTTCGATAAATCAATAGTCTGAATCAAGCATGTTTTTCATATAAGTTAAGTTACTAAAGCATTTAAACTTGTACTATTTCTAATATTTCTAATGATATTTTTATTTTAATTGTGTAATTTGATTACTTATTAAATAATATAGAATGCTCGAATAATCAATATTATAAAGTACGTCTTCATTCAAGTAATCAGCTAAGTAATATATTGATTACAAAATGAAACGAATACTTGGAGAAATAAAAAAAAAGTTAATAATTTAAGTTACTGATAATACAAGAAAGATAAACTATAGAAAAGTCTTCATTAAAAAATCAGCTTCATCTGTGTTCTTCACGCGATCAAGACAGAAAAGCAGTTGAAAAAAAATACTCCCAGCAACACTGAAAAATACAAACGTTGATGATAAAATACAATTTATGGTAAAAATTTTTTATTTATGTTCGACATCGAACATAATACCTACCACTTGTGATAATTAAATATGCCAGGGCACTACCTGAAGTGAGAGTAAACGTCGTCGTTGATTACTACATTCATATGCACGCCATTTTTTTTTTTAAGTTATAATTATGATGTCCTAAAAAGGAAAACATATAATTAATCGTTCATTGTAATTAATATTTACTCTTAATGAAGTATACTTTCATTTAAAAAAAAAAAAAGAAAAAATAAAAAAAACAAATAAAAAAGTTACCAGTAATATCACTTTTGTGAAGATGCGTCTTTACTTGTAAAGAAGCTTGGCCAATCTAAACATATTACAATAAAAAAAAATTCGTCTATCGGTTGACCCTGCGGGCCAGCCCCAAAACTTCCCGCTGTGTTTGAGTTCCTTAAGATCGAAAATACTTTTGTATATACCATTATTTTCGAAAAAAACCATTTTTAGCATTTCTTTCTCCCACAATATCTCTCGAACAAATTATCCAATTTTGATGTATGAGGTGGCAATTGACGCGTTTTGATAGATTCTAAAGCTGAATAGATTTCGGAATTATTTGTAGAGTTGTTTCAAAGATATTCGCAAAAAACTGCTTTTCACAATTTCTTTCTCCCGCGATAACTCTAGAACGAATTATCCGATTGAGATGGCTAAGGCGGCAATCGACGCGTTTTATTTTGTTCTAGAGCTGATTAGATTTTAAAGTTGATCGTATGAGTCGTTTCTGGTAAATCGAAGAAAAACTAGAAAAAAAAATTTTTTTTTCGTAATTCGCAAATATTTTCGAGTCTATTCGATCAAATGATCTGAAATTTTTAAGAAAGTTGATGGCCAACAAGCTCTTTCGATTGCCACCTCAACCATCCAAATCAATTCATTAGTTCAAAAGTTACAAAGAGATTACACACACACACACACACACACACACACACACACACACACACACACACACACACACACACACACATGCGGGCACTCGGACATCATTCTGAAAATAGTCAGAATAGCTTCCTAGGACCTCAAAACGTCGACATCTGATGAAAACTCGATTTTCGAAAATCGGGGTGAAAACAATAACTTCCCGAAATTTTCGAAAATCGTCGATTTTCTTAGCGGGAAGTTAAAAAATCTCAACTCTTTTTCTATCAGTAATCATCATAAATTTATATTTAAATTCTCGTTTTTAGTCCAAGAATTCAATAAAAAAAAAATACCTCAAATAATGACAATTATAATATCTGATCGATGACTCGGCAGCGGAGACATTGTTCCTGATAATACTGCTGGCATATAGGGCAATTAATCCGACAATTCGCGAAAAAATTACCACGTCGACGAGGTTAATTTTAATTTCTTTCTCAGAAGCTTTTCACTTGAGAATCAATGAAAGCTGCTCAGTAATTGTCGAATTCTGAACAGTATTGGTCGATAATTTTTTGATAATGGACCGTTAAGTTTCATCGATCTTCGCAGAATCATGAGGGTGATATTTTTGTACATCTGAAGGCATAATTCCTAACTGTCTTGTTGACTGTGATCAACAGATATGGGCAATAGATTAGCAAACATGGGTAATAAATTGGCAGCAGTTGTACGTGTAGGATGATAATAGTAGCGAGATTGGAGTTCTGGATGTAAATGCTGTTTATCCGGAAAATGTAGGTATGGTCGCAAATCAATACCACCTGAAGCCTCAGATTAAAAATAGTTATTTTGATAACCGTACATCTGACCAGGAACACTAGTATTTTGCATTGCTGGAACGTATCGTTCTTGAAATTGTCGACCAGTCCCTGAACCACATCCCTGAGCGTAATGCTATTCCACGTGTGATGGTGATGCAGTAGCACTTGATAAATTAACTGGGAGCTGCCTATCAACCACATAATTTTGCGCATCGGAATGCTGCTGCTGCTGTTGTTGTTTAATTCGTAGCTGCTTAGCAGTCTACTGATAATAATAATTTGACTTGAAAAATTGTTAAGTATGCTTTTTTATCCTTAAATTGTAGACAAAAATTTTATGTAAAAATTTTTTGCTTACCTTCTGAAATGGTAAGAATGAACATTACTGACTTTTTTTTATCGTAAAAAGTTACCTTTCAATTGAAGAAAAAATTTTTTTTTTCAAATTAAATCATGATCCTGAAGTTAGCAGACAATTTTTGTTGGATTTTTTTTTCAATAGTTTAATTTTTAAAATTAACCGCAAATTTCATTTTTTTTTTTTTTTATTATTTTAAACTTTTATTGACTAATTCTCAGCAAATTCGGGCAGCTAATTTCAGGTAATTCATTTCAAGCTCAAGTGGCTATTAGGGGACTGGTATTAGACCGCAAAATTACGGAAAAGCTTGCTCAGTAACCCTGGCTATCTATTTATGTAATTTACTAGGAACTTAGCCGAAATATTTTACCATAACATTTATTTCCGCTTTTCGCTTCGCGTTTGAGGCGTATGATTTAGGCAACGAAACCAAGCTTGCGAGATTGCCATCAGAGGGAACCACAGCGAAAAAAAAATGCATACGGGATTATGTATACAAATACGCTATCGGTCATCAGTTTTAATTAATATTATAAAAAATACTGTAAGAGCTATGATAGTGAATAACGAAAGAGATTATCTGGACAGGATTCCAAACACAATAAAAAAAAAACAAGTTGATTTAGTGAATGGTTCGCGAGATATCGTGTTTACATCCGCACATTCCAATAAACAAACCAATTGACGTCCAACTAAAATATTTTTTGACCAACTTTTCAATGATATATTCAACAAGATGACTTTAAATCATGTTGGAATTATTTATTGGAATGTTCTCTTGACATTGGTGCATGTTTTTTTTTTTGGTCAAGTGTTATACAAAATAGTGGAGGTGATTTCAGTTGGCGACAACCCTGCTTTGACATTTGACGACAGTAGAGCACTACCTCGCCGCTTCGCGTTCGAGGTGTGCAATAAAAGACAGAGTAAAGAAATATGAAACATCTAGCGAACAAATAAGTAAATAATGAATGGAATTAACTGAATAAGTAAATCAATGAATTAAAAAATAATTAAATAATTAAACAAATGAATAAATAATATAATAAACGAATAATTAATTTAATCAATTAATTAATAATAAATAGATAATTAAGTAAATAAACAAATCAATAAATGAACCACTAAACGAATAACTAATTAAATAAATAAACTAACAAATGAATAGATAATTAAGTAAATGAATAAATTAATTAATTAATTAATTAATAAATAATCTAACAATTACGCAACTAAGTAAATAAACAAATAAATAGCTAAGTGAAAGAACAAATAGACAAATAAATGCATAAGTAATTAAATAAATAAATAAATAAGTACATAAACAGTTATGTAAAGGTAAGCTAGAGAGAGTGCAAAAGAACCCGCGTAGGACTAATGCGGAGGGCATGGTGCGACCTCCGAAGTATTGGGTCCCAAACAAATGGGAGGAAAGTCAAAGCCAGGATGATTTTATATTGGACCTGATTTTCCCCCGAACAAAATAATGAAGCCTTCTCGTTTTTCTGTGAGACTCTGAAGCTTAACAAAAAAAGTCAGTCTTAAAAATTGGTTCAAAGTGGACGGTTGGGTAATAAAGAATAATAGTTAAATCAGAGTAGGTTGGTAGCCACCTGATCAGTTAAAGAAAATCATAATTAAAATAAATAATAATAAAATCAGAGTAGGCTGGTAGCCACTTAATAGTTAAATAAAATCACAATTAAAATAAATAATAATAAAATCAGAGTATGCTGGTAGCCACTTGATTATTTGAAGAAAATAATAGTTGAAATAAATAGTAATAAATCAGAGTAGGCGGGGTGCCACTTCATGATTAAAATTTAAAGGTTACAGAAAGTTAAGTTGATAAGCGATTAAGTAAACGAAAATGTGAGTGTGTGTGTGTGTTAAATTAAAGCAGACTACAAGGGAAAAAAACTCACAGAAAAGAAGAAGGGCCGTACCACTATTTAGCTGTTCTCGACCAAAAACAAACCTGTAAACCGAGTAAGTTAGAAATTTATCAGTTTGTAATGTTTTTCTTTAATATAATTATATAAATCAATAGCATGAACTAAATTCTTCGTCAATCACCTTCATTCTAAGATTTCACCGATCCCCGGTCTATTAGTCGCAAGACTAGGACCGAAAATTATAATATTCTATAAGTTCGATTTTAAAGTAGGTCGAGTTTCTCACTCATAATTTGGCATCCTTAACACTGTTGTCATATTATAGTCAAGACTCAAAGCCTGCTTTTATTGTAAATCCGACGTAACAGCTGCATAACTGTCTTCAGCTGGTTTGCCAATATGACACAGTTTCTTGCTCTCAACGTCATACTATCCATCAATAGTTATTTGAAATCCTTGTCCAGGTGGTCCTGGTGGTCCGCTAATTGCAGCACCAGTTGGTAGTGACCGTCCAAAAATATCGATACTCATTTTTGCTCTAATCATTTCAACAGGCGGCGAGTAAATGACATAAATTTGATGCAATGGCTGCTAATAAATAATCCCTGCTTCTCGCAGCTCTTCGATAATTGATATGATTTCATAGGTGTGACTTGGATTCCCAGCTGCTTGAGCTGCCATGAGTAAACGAAGACGCTCGACCAGTTCATTTAGGTCATACCAGTAGACATGATCCATACGTGCTTTTTTTATTTTGCAATCATAAAATCAGGTAATTCTTCACCTCTTAATAAGTTTACATTTTTAGCAAGAAAATCAGCAATATAATTATTGTACTCGGTTGTCAAGTCTTCATAAAAGCTACCATCTGGCTTATAATTTTTTCTATGAGCATATGTCATCTTTATAATTTCGAGATATTAATTTTTATCATTCTGTGTGACTTTTGAATCATCAGATGATCTTTTTAATGACAATTCCAATAAACCAGGAATCACTGAGTAATTTTTATTTTTTATACTAATTTCATTATCATCAAAAGTTATTTCAGAATCACCAATATGAAAATCTTTAAAACGTCGACGGACGCCATATCTCATATCTATATCTTTACTTTTTTTATACACTTCAGCTAAATAAGACTTTATTTTACTGCTCACTGGCTTAGCAGGGGTACTTGATGCAGCAGGAGATATTTGTGTTTCTTCCAGAGTTCTGCTTTTATCTTCAGAAATAATACTATCAGAATTACTTGCATCATCATCAAGTTCTGTATTATTCACTGTTGAATTATTTTCTTTAACTTCTTCTTTGATTTCTTCATTGACTTCTTGTTTGATTTTATGCTAAGATGATTTGACTAGACTCTGCAGAGGTGAAACAATGAGCTTAAACATTTTACCCATTGCTTTCTCAGCTGTGTCTTTACCCAAATTGAGCATTCTATACTTCCGTCAGATAGCATCACTAGCCTAAGATATCTGATGTAAGACATCTCGTTCCTTTGAAAGTTCCTCAGTCTTCATGTTGATGCGTTAGAATTCACTTAATCTCTGATTACTATTCATCAAGTACAGCTTAATTTATACTAAAAAAACAGTCAAATCATTTTTCATATCTGTCACTATTTAGCTCACTGTCTTTGTCAATCACTACAAAACCATATTTACTATCATCATTCAAACATGCTGAATACAAGTCTTTAAATAAATCGTATGACATATCAGTATTTACATGATCATCATACACATGTTTCAAGTTCATCTCATCTTGACGAAAGAGAACTATAAAATTTGCATTATCGCGTATCAAATGTTTAGGGGCACGTGTATAAGTCTGACAGAGATAAAAACTGTCAACATCTTTATGTCGACCCCCCAAAAAATATGCTCTGATATGATTTTGTTCTTCACAAGCAACATCATCAAATATCATCAATGAATTTGGTTTTGCATCTTTAGGTTTCGGTACTTCTTCGTGCTCGTTAAATGTAAAAAATTCGATATCTTCTATTGGTTTAAGTAGTGATTCTTAAAATTTGTATTTCAGCTGATTTGGAGATTTTGAGTAGAGATGAATATTATCAAATCTTAAGCTGTTGGGGTATATGATGAGTGAGAGCAGAGCATTTGTTTTTCCAAAATTTGATGGATCACAAAATATAGCACGTACACTGTTTGGTAATAAAGCACCGTGTCTCTTGACTTTTTTCACTCCCGTACCTTGAACAATTTGATCAAAATTTATTATTGGTAGCTTGGCTGATTGACTTTGTCACGTAATGATTTTAATTAATTAGTATTAATTAGTTGCAAGATTAAAAACTTCGTTTTAATTTTGAATTTGAATCGTTACGCGGGCATTCCGCCATTACGCCGGTGGTTAGACAGCAGTCTGCTCGCAAACTGGTGCATGCGCGCAGCGTTTGTATGAGCACGTGTGTGGATGAATTTTAATTTGTAATTTAAAAATATAAAACATTGATATTTATTAGTTTTAAGTTTATATTTATGATTTTGAAATATTTGAGATGCATAATCCATTGTGACATTATGCTCCAACGTCTGTTTAATATTTTATTTTATGACAGAGAGATTATTCTTGCCAAGTCTGGTCGCACCTAGTATTATAGTCGAATATTAGGGCGCCACTGGAAGATGGACTCGGCCTTCCAGAACCGGATGTTGGAGGATTTTATTTTAATTAAATTAGATTAATTATTTACTCAGGGTCGTTTGTAATATTTTGTGAGTGAGAAGAGGAATCGTAGAGTAGGCTGAAATGATGTTAATCCAAATTTTATTATTTTAAGCACCTTGCTTTATTTCATTAACCTTGTGACAATAATTATTTCTTATGGCAAACTAATATACTTATGACAAACAACTGTGTCCCCTGGACATTACTTATGACAAACTAATTTTCTTTGTGACAAACTAAAATTTCCTTATGACAAACTAATATTTCCTTATGACAAACTAATATTTCCTCGTCTCCTGGACGGTAACTTATGACAAACTAATTTTCCTTATGACAGACTAAAATTTCCTTATGACAAACTAATGTTTTCTTATGACAAACTAATAATTATCTCGTCCCCTGGACGGTTTCTTATGACAAACTAATAATTTTCTCGTCTCCTAGACGGTAAACCTTATTAATTAATAACTCGTCCCCTGGACGGTAAACCTTAATATTAATTAAAAATCATCCCCTAGATGTAAAATTATTTAAAATAAACTTAACATGTCCACCGGACCTAAATCACAGACACAGTTTTCCTTTACTTAAAATTACTGACTCTATTTTGAACTCTATTTAATTCAATGACATCACTTTCATATACTCAATTAATAGACTCTTGATTTTCAAGAGAAAATTTCACTTATAAAATCTCCAGTATGAAAATTTCACAATTATTTAATTCTTATTTCTTTTCACTGATTTATTTAATTCATTTTATAATTATTAATTAATTAATTTTGGTGTGAATTTAGTTATTAATTAATTAATTTTTCACTGACAAATTACCCATAAATATTTGCTTCCACAATCTATATATTTAATTTACTCAATCTTTTCTGATAATTATTCTTAACTTAATTTACTGACAAAATAATCCGTTCTTAACTTTTACTCGACATAATTTTACCGTAAATTTTCTAGCGTCTTAAAATTCTGATTTTCCGATTTTATAATTTTAATTAGAATTATGTTACGTTTTGGGAAATTACCCAAAATTAATTAAAAATAAAAATTATTTTCAATTATTTAATTTTATCCAGGTTTCGCCTCTTTAGAGAGTCTATAGATCCCTGGTGGGCCGTGGTCGTCGATTATTTTATTAATTATCAATTTTAATTGTTTTTCGCAATTTGAAGTATTTTCGGTGCCGGTTCCAACTACATATTTTTATTATAGCAGCAGGTGAATGGATGAAAAATCGGCAGAAAATTTGAAGGAAACCCGAACTGCTGTTGAGCGCTCAGGGTTATAGGACAGGGTGGAACTGCTGATAAGCGCTCGCCCCTGGGTGGTAATAATGTTATGAACAGGTCAGGGTGTAGGTGAAAATATTGGGATGCCAATTGGCACCCCACAATAAGGATAAATTAATTTAGGATTAATTATAATGTATTAATTATGGCTGGAGAGCAGAGGTTTGAGCTCTAGGAGCTCTCTCCAAAGACTGACTATTTAGTCGTTATAAAAATATAATAAAGCCAACAGAGTTGACAAAATGTTGACTCTGCATTTCAGGTTCCCAGTGAGAGAATCGTCGTGTCCCAGGTCTCATGCATCGTCATCTGTTTTGACTACCCGCGAGCCACGGAGACTCTCTTATCCTAACCGATTTCCTATATATTGCGTAAAATTAATTTAATAAAAATAATAAATTTAATTTAATCAATAAAATATTGCGGGAACGTAACAATTATTTAAATATTATTTTAAAATATATTTTCTGATTAATTTTGCGACTAGAATTACGTTTAAAATTGACTAGAACATTCGGCCGGTGAATTGGCGTCGCAAGGCCTTAATTTACGATTTTGTAACGCGGGAAATTATTTATGGAATTATTTACGCGGGAAAATTTATTTTATCCCAGCCGAGAGGCCTCGAATAGAATAAATTTTAAGTTACGACAGAACGGCGAGTACACGGCAAAGATTTTACGGAAAATACGAGAAGCGTGGTTAAACTAGCCGACGGGCCTTGAGATACCAATCTAATTCCACGAAACTAGCAGAAAGATGTTAAGTACTTTATTTATAATTAATTCGGCCCTCTAATAATTAAATTAGAGGCCTTAATTAATTATAAAATTTACCTTGAGAAAACTTCGACAACGTCTCTGGTGTCTCGTTCACTCCTCAATTTTCCGCTGGTATGTTTTCCTGGTACTCTCTCTCTTCCTCGTGAGGTTATTTTTATTGAAATCTGTCAAGGAACAGTACGCATTAATATTTTGTTGTTATTAATTATTATAATTATCGGCCTAAAGGCCTAATAATTAATTGAATAGTTAACTATAAATTAATAATCGCCTCGTTCCACGTGAAGCGTGAACGGACATATATATTTACCTGGTGATGTTTTTTCGTCCGGTGTTCTCGCCGCCTGGACAACTCTCTCTCTATTTTTCGTTCCGCAGTCCATTATATCGTTTCACTTCTCCGGAAACCTATTCCCACTTTCTTAGACTGAGGAAATGACGAACGGACGGGCCTTAGTGATCCATGCGACACCCGGTGACTAGTCGCATCACTACTCGTAATTTACGAGGTCGTTGGCCGGGATATCGGTCTTCAAATGGAAAAGGATCCTTTTGTCTTTGATTATCGATATTTCAGAAACCAATGATCCCACAGAAAGTTAAGGGTGGGTTTCAAAAACTTAAATAAATTTCCTTCAGCGATTAGTCATTGCTTACTCGAAAAAAAAAATTTTTCTGTTGCATCTCTTGATTTTACTGATCTCTCGTTCACAAAATTCGAAAAAAAAAATTTTTTTTAACTTTTTTTTTTTTTTTTTTTTTTTTGAAAATTTAAGCACTGTCTACAATAAAAATGTAGAAAAAGTTCAGAAGAACATTTGTTTTCTTGTTTGTTGAAGATCATAATTTTTTTAAAAGCAATGAACGTGATCCATTAATTTTTTCAAACATTTGATCGAGTGAATGAAAAAAACGGCTGGTTGGATTAATCTGGCTCTTTATCGGGTTTTAGTGGACATATCAAACTGTAAAATGCATACTTAACACTATCGATTTCCCCAATATTTTTGTTTAATCGTTAAATTTCCAAAAAACCACCAAAAACCCTTTTTTTTTGTTACATTTTTAAATTCATATGATGATAGAAAAAAATTTTTTTTTTTCGAGTAAACAGTGGCTAATCGTCGAAGAAAATTTATGTTTGTGAAACCCAACATTAACTTTCTGTGGGATCATGGGTTTCTGAGATATCGATAATCAAAGACAAAAGGATCCTTTTCCATTTGAAGACCGATATCTCGGCGAGAAGTGGACGTATCAAGGTCCAAAAAAAACGAAATTAAAGCTGAATGACAAAGGTATCTGATCTTTAAAGTGGTTAAGCGAAAAGAAATTTTTCCACGCCCGTAGACCAAAAAAAGAAAAAAAACAAATAAAAAAAATTTGAAAATTTTTTTGTTGCTGGTTTTTCAAAGATTACTCACAAACCGCTGACGCTGAAAAATTTTAAACTTCTAATCCAAAAAGTAGATACTTGGAGCTACAATTTCCTTTTTTTTATTTTTTTGTACGACCATTTCTCTCGAAGTTACGGCCTGTTAAATATCACCCAAAAATTTGGAATTTTTTTTTGATCCTTCAATTTTTCCAGCAGTGTATTAAAACTCAATGTTCTGAGAGATGAGTGCAACATTACATCAGGCGCTTACATAAATGGACACTAAGTTCACACTAATCATGAATTTTTTCCACGTGTACCAGCAGGATATAAGATTGTTGAATTGCCATCGTACGGCATTCATCTACCAATCGCCGTCGAAGCAATACAAAATCTCAGAATGAGAATTGTCGCTTACTTCGGAAAACTGGCTAAGTTCAGAGGTGAGATGATAACCATAAGACTGCATTTAAAGTCTATAAATTAAAGGGTATCGCGCATGAAACAAAAAATGGTGCTGGGTATAAAACCACAGCAACATGGTCAATCAACATAAGTCGTCGAGTACCTCACAAGGATTTAACATATTCAAATGCTCAGTTTTTGCAGAGCCTAGGACTAAAATTACGTGGAAAATTAAGAAAATGCAAATTTATTTTTGTTGTTTGAAGCGTACACGACCATGGCGGAAATCTTGAATATTCAACGACAACTCATTTTTGATGAGTCAGTCGTCCACTATAAAACCGATACTCATCTTCCGTACGCTGCGTCTACAACAGCAGCGATGAAATTAGAATTGCAGTTCAACATCAAGATTTGTGTTTACTTCCCAATAAAAGTACATTACATGTGTATGGAAAATTTACAAAATCTGATGGTACAGCTGTAAGTGCAACTACTCACATGGTAAACATGACAGTATGTCATATGTTCGAAGAAATACGCTACGAGCTCAATGGTGTTGAGATTGATCGTAACAAAAATGTTGGTATCACGAGTCTCATGAAAGGATACACATCACTGAGTCCTGCTCAACAAAATACACTAGAAAAATAAGGTTGGATTATAGATAAAGCTGTCGACGAATTACACAATGACAATGACTCCTTCGATGTATCTATACCACTGAGTCTATAGCTTGGATTTGCTGAAGATTGCCATAAAGTTGTCATCAATGCAAAGCATGAATTAATAAGATCAAATGCTGATTTAAATGCATGCGTTGTGGCCACACCGGCTGCTGGAGCTCATGCTGAAGCTGTTAAAATTACACGGCAAAAAATCGAGTAGATTGTACCATATGTGTTTATGGCTGATAATCAAAAAATTGAAGCTTTGAATTATATTACAAGTGATCCAGCTATCTGAATCAGTTTCCATGCTTGGGAGCTGTATGAATATCCTTTATTACCAAATACTTCGGAGCACATTTGGGCTGTGAAAACTTCTACGCAGCTCGAGAAACCACGTTTTGCAATTCTTTGATTTTGAACAGCATTTGATCATTGCACCATCACAGACATAAAATTATTTTTAAACTCTCAGAGTTATCCTCATGGGAATTTAAACCTTAATATTCCAAATAATTAATATGCTCTGTTGTATGATATGTATATAAATTTCCAAATTTCATATTACAACAAAGAACCTGAGCCACTGCTGACGAAGAAAGAATTCTTGAAACAAGCACCACTGTATGTTATCGATTGCTCGACACAAAACAAATCGATAAAATCAGGACCAGCGGACATACGCTTGGAATTTGAATCTGCAACTCAATATCCTTCGCAGACATCAGCTTATTGCCTCATTATACATGATCGCATAGTCGAGTATGATCCTATAAGCAGCATCATACGAAAACTAATATGAAGACTGTTCAAATAAATCCAACGCCAACCATAATTTACATGTATATATGGAGATTTGCACACAAGCAAGCAAGAAGAGGCACATGGAAACAAGCAGCAACCGATCGAAAACTATTTAAACAAAGAATAAATAAATTAAATATAACTATTGAACCTGTATTTATTATAAAACTTACATTTATAAATTAATGAACTTTATTAATATTGATATATATTGTTTTTTTATTACTTATAACTTAAAAAATACAAATTTAAGTCTGATATAACCTTAACTATTTTTTTATTTCACATAATCTCAAATTTATAATAAACTATATTTATTTTCTTAACCTAAAATATATATTCCGGTCTTACATAACCTCAAATACATTATAAACTATACATATTTCTCTTGACCTGAATATATATATTTTAGTTAAACATAACTTCAAATATATAATGAACTATAGATATTTGTCTTAACTTCAAAATACACATTTTTGTCTTACACAAACTATAGTCTTTTGTCCTAACTTAAAAATACACGACGGTTAGAGCAATTTTTTCTGAATGGATATGCAAAGCTATCAGGGATTTCATCACGGAAACTATAATGATCCCGACATCTTTGATAGCCCATCAATTTTTCATTATTGTTCCATTGTTCCGGTAGTTTGTGCTAAACGTAATCGATTTGCTGGGTTGCATTTTCAAGGATTAATATATCATCAAGACATGTGATATCTCGATCATTCATACAAAGTAGATTGTTTAATTGATAGTAGAGCTGAACTGACTTTTCGTATGTTGGTTGAATTCCATAATAATGCCAGAACCATCTCTTGAACTCTTAGGCATTTTAAAATACACGTGAAGTATCCGATTTCTTTAAGTGATAGGCATAATATGGACATCAATACTTTAAGTAATCATTATTGACATAGAGTGAGAAAAAGTCCATTTTTTCTAAGTTGATACTTGGTACAGCAATGTTAATTAGACCTTTAAGCCATTTCATCTTCTGTTCACCTTGTACGTAAAAGTAACGTGTACTTTTGACCATAGTATCAAGCACTTCTTTCAATAATTCATATGGTAGCATACCAGCTATCCATGATATTGAATGTTGATGCCCACGGTGATCAACACTTTTCTGCATTGTAGTAACCTCAACTTGATCCAAAGGTGATTGTAGGATCCATAGGTTGACTTTAAACAACCAATAGTCACATCGCGCAAGTCAATATGTACCCACTTCATCACAAATATCAGTAGCATAAAGTCCTTTCATCACAAATCTGCCATTAGGCATCTCGAAACCCACAAAATCGATTATTAGTTCCTTTAGAGTGGTTTGTTAGCTTTAAACAATAAATTAGTTAATATAAATGTGATTTCATGAGACGCTTGTTTGTAATCTTTGCGATCTTTGAAGTTTAATAATAATTCTTCCCAATAAGAAAGTTGTAAGTTGATTTCTTTCCTTCGAATTGCAAATTCTTTGTTTTTTCTCTCTTTCGCTTTTCTGAAAGAATAGGAATCTGGGATAGCGTCATCCTCGAAAATATTACTTTCGTCGCTTATGTCTTCGAACTCGATTTGGGCCTCGTGGTTACCCTCGTCCGTGCATACGTGATGTCTATAAAAAAGTTAATAAATAATTGGAAAAATATTCATAGCTTAGTTATTTAAAATATAATAATAATTTTTACATACCTTGAACCTCAAGGACCCATTGTTTATGACTTTCTGGGCATGCGTAATTCCAGTTTTTCCTTCTTCAACTAATTTCAAACAAATTCTCTGCTAACTTTCTTTTTTCAGCATAGTCTGGACACTATACTTTTCGCGCACTTTGAATAATTTCAATATTTTTTTCAAATGCAATTATACCGTTAACAAATTTACCAATTTCCTCAAGAGACACGTCACCGATTAATGATTCAATAATATCGTCAACGTTATCAGTGTATAGCAGGTTATGTAAGAGAAAAATTCCTTTACTTTCACTGAACTTATCCATTAGCACAGGCTGTTAACTAAAACGTTTCTCGATATAGTCTAACTGCTGCGGGCTCTCGAGCTTAGCGCTCAGCTCATTTCTCCCACTCTAGCTCAAAAACAAGTTCAGAATTGTCTGATGACGTCATCAACAAAGAAAAGCAAGTCCGGACTTGTTGGATGACGTCATCGATGACGCATCAGCAAAAAAACAGGGGAGAGAAACTACACCACTAGATGACATATTTTCTCGTAAGTGCTCATACTACCCCTAGTTCGAATATATCAAACTTTAGTCAGGGAGTGCATCGACCCCGTGATGACGCTCAAAGCTGATGAACTGAAAAAGTATCTGCCTTGAGCACCATCATGTTCTCTTTTTTCCTTAAAATTACCCGCTCAATATATACACAAGGCACCGTCTATCATAACAAGAGTTAAAAATGACAGGTAAGAGCTTAAGATGGCAGACATGATATAAAAATGGCGGACATTTAGCATCGAGCAGGCCCTGAATAAACTGAGCTCGGTCGGTAAAAAAGACTGCAAATATAAAAAAGCAAACACCAATTTGCATCCAAATGGCGTCAATAAGCTTCAAAATGATGTCAAGAGGGTCGTAAATACGCTTGAAATTGCGGGTTAAGAGCTCGAAACCGTTCATATTTCGCATCAAACGCAGCTCAGTCGGTAAAAAGATTGCCTATAACAAAAAGAAGATGCCAATTAGCATCTAAATATTGTCAAAATGTCATCAATTTGCCTCAAAATGATGTCAAAGATCCTAAATTAGCTTAAAATGACGTCAACTAGCGTCAAAATGGCCCCAGATAAGCAAACCAACAGTCAACACATTATTACTTGTCGGCAACTCACCATCAGTCAGTAAAACAGTTTAGCACGGTCTCAAATTCTATGCCGGTAAAGAAGATCTGTACATTATCGGGTAACAGCCCCTCCTCCTGCCTATCTACTGTGCTGCACTAATGTGGCGGTAGTGTAGACTTTACATTGTACAGTGTGCTTACTGGATACGGGAAAAGTAAACGAGCGTTCAGAGAATGATCGGATTGCATAACTGGTAAAGCTCTCGCGTGTACCGAATCGGTCAAGGTTTAATTCCTACGATGAGCAAACTATTTATTTTTCTCAATTTGTTCATAAACAGTTAATCGAGAGTTTATTTCTTATCCCCTCTACTGCCATATTGTAATATTCTTAATATATATACATGTAATTTCCTGCTTCAAAATATTAAATATTTATAGTAGGTAAAATTTACTCAAAAATATAAAACAATATGTATTTTTAAGTAGAGTCATTTATTTTCTTGCATCAAGACTACGTTTTTTTTTTAGTCAAGGAAAAAAATTATCAATTCAAAATATTACTTCTTTTATGAAGCAAGTAATCGAATTCTTTCAAGAAAATATTTGTATTAAATGGAAGAATTTTATACCTTCGATTTGGTAAATATTTGCATGATTAAAGAAAAGTTATTTTATTAGATTAGGATAAAATTCATTTAAATCACTAGTTTTCTCAAACTGAGAGTGAATATTCTTCTGCCACGCAAAAAAAGTTCTTGGTTTGAGATATTGATATGTATTGGGACAATTTACTATACTCATCAACTAAGACAGAAAAGCATCTTGTTTTGATAGTTTTTTTTCACTTGGTTAGAAGCAAAATAAATTTGATTTAATACAAATATTCTTAAAACCAGATTATTTAACTTGAATTAAAAATTAATCATTCTTGATACAATATTTTTATAATATTAGTTGACCAAAATGTTCTCGGATTAAAAAAACCCAATCACTCAGCCCCAGAATATAAAAACGAAGGCAAAAATTATATTGGACCAAGTTAACCTTTTTTTCTGTGCACACACACACACACACACACACACACACACACACACACACACACACACACACACACACACACACAGACACACACACACACACACACACACATGCGGGCACTCGGACATCATTCTGAAAATAGTCATTCAGTCAATAGTCAAACATGCATATTCTTAAAGGAAATTTGATGCTCTCCAAAAAAAGACCTCTTAAAATTTTTTGCTAAATTTACTCCTTCGAAAGTTATTCAGGTTATTGAAGTAACTTTGACTCCACTTCAACCTTAAATAACTTTCGAAGAAGTGAATTTAGCAAAAAATGTTTAGAGACCTCTCTTGTAGAGCATTAAATTTCCTATAAGAATATGAACCTTGACTGAAAAAAAATTTGGATATTTCTAGTAGTTACAAAGATCCAAAATAGAAACAAAGAATTGAAAAAACGAATCAATGTTGAAGGCACGATTACATGGAAAAGGCTCGTGTTATATCAATTTACTAAGAGAGATTATTTTTCAAAAATTCAATTTTTTTTAAGAATATACATTGCTTAAATTTTTCAAGTAGATCATTTACGAGTTTTGGGTGAGAATTAAAATTTCTGTCAAAATAGTAATAGTCGTAATGATACACCTCGTAACATCTGTATTAAGAGCTTAAACGTGCACAATAATTTTTTTTGGTCATCAGGAATAATATTTTTACAGTATCGAAAAAAAAGGAGTAGTCGATTTTATTTTGGTTCAGTCTAGTGTATATATTATTTTTCTCAGCTAAGTCGTTTACGATATTTCTTACAAACATTTCAAACGATTGCAATTTTGTATCTTGAGAAAATTAAAATAACTGCAAATCCGAAACATTTCATAGTTTTCATGTTTTCATCAACAGTTTCCACAATTGGAGAATGTATTTTTATAGAAATGCCCAGAAAAATTCAATTCATCCTTCGTATGTAATAAAATAATTTTTTTCTGACTAACAGTGAATCTGTGCAGTTGACGATACTCAGATTATTGTTTGTCGACTGCTTTTAATATAATGCAAAAAATTGCAAAGTTCAACTTCAAGACATCTATTAATTACTAAAATAAGAAATCATTCGATCCAAAAAAAAACATATCTTTAATGCTAAATCGTGTTCGTTTTATTAAACAGATACTCATATTATTTCAATTTTATACATATCAATGAGAAGTAATCATCTATTACATTCAACAAAAGCATCACATCATTCGAATAAGTGTCTGCATTTAATCATTTGATATTGTGATATAGAGAAAACAAAAAAAAAACAAAGATACAAGCTGTAATTCTATTTTATGTCAGTAACTATTTAATTGGATTTCATCCAATAAAACATTTATTATATTTAAAAAATACCAGTTTGCAATTTAAATCGTAAATTTCAGTGTGAGTTATTGAGGATTAGCAAATATTACATTAAATTAAATTTTTTGGTTTTTTGTATTGTTTTAAAATATATAATCGTGATTGATTTAGTAAAATTTAAAAATTTATCTTTGTCAAATTGATAACATTATATAGTAAGATAGTAAATTACTTAGTTGTGTTAGAAAGTCCTAACAAATGGAAAAAAATTCAAAAAATGCTGTCTATCACTATTTATATTTGATATGTAGTATCCACGTGATTTTCGAGCTGATGGACATCGATAACAAAAAATAAACGGAGGTGTAGCAAACAAGATGTTAGGGTTGGACGAAGTCACGTATAAGCGGTGATTCAATGCTTCTACTGCTCTACTCAACCCACTAGTAGTATCGAGTTTTCCTGACGGTACGAGCAATCTGTTATTAAAATCAGCAACGAGAAAAATCCGTGCCGTATCATCTTGTACACCGGATGTTCTCCTATACACATCGATGGACGTGTTACAGCAAAAATTAAACTTCTCACAATATTGATATTAATAAACACCTTCAATAAAGATCAAGGAAATCATCTAAAATTTTCAGTGTAAAATACTGATATTTTCAATCTTTTTTGAGAAAATAATTTTGATTTGAACAGGGTTATTGGAAAATCAATCTTTTTAAAATAAAATATTTGATTACGAATATTTCGAGTAATTTAAAATCAAACCCGCTGATGAAATTTCCGTCAGCTAGATAGTCTTCAAATCACAAGAGTTAAAAACAAAAAAAATAGACTTTTTAACATGTCTTCTTGTTTTGAAAAAATAAATGCTATTTTAAAACTTACATAAGTTACTTTGTTTTATCAGTTTCATCAAAATATTGTCAGCAAACTACATTTCCGGGTAAAAACGAATACTCAGCCCTACGTCAAAAAGACTACGAAAATTAAAAATTTTATTCAGGTACTACCAAATCATACTTAGTTAATTTTTATTTTGGAAATCTAATAATTTTTTATACAAATAACAGTACTCCACTCAAGCTAAGCCTAAAAAGTAACTTTTGCTGGTCAAATTTCCTGGTCGACTAATTTTTTCACACAGTGATTCAAAATATGCTAAACCTACGACAACCGAAAATAACCAATGAAAAAGTGCGTTGCAAATATGTTTTTTATAACAAAATGGTCAAAATTCCGGTTCAACGCAAATATTTAACAGACACCCAGATAGCAAAATGACGTCTTGATGAGTTCTGAATGAGTTCCTATTTATGATTTGGACGTCTCATCAACGTCTTAAAGAAGTCTTTAAGAAGTTCTCAAGATGTCGAATGAGCCACCTAGCGAGCTCAGTAAGACGTCTTTAAAAAGCGTTCTCAAAGAGTTCTTTTCTCTAACTTCGCAAATAAGACTTCAGTATGAATTTACCATGACGTCTTTAAGAAGCTCCTCATTTTGAGATCGTGAATAAGTTTAAAAATGAATACATTTAGACGTCACAAAACTGACGTCTTATTTATGAAGTCTTCAAGAACTCCTAATTAAACGTTCTTAAAAATGACATCTTTAAGAAGTCATTATAAGACTTCTTGAGGACACCTTCAAAAAGACGTCGTAATGCAGTTATTCCGACTTGAATGCTGTCTGCGCAATAGCACATGGATAAAAAAAACCTTGATGAAACGTAAAGAAAAAAAAATAATGAATAAACTGAGCCCTGTTTTAAGTTCTTACGAACTGAATGTAAGCAGAAAGATATTTATATTTTATTAAATGAAAAAATTAAATAGTAAATAACTTAAAATTATGTTCCTATCAAAATTAATTAAATGGATCAATTCTGAGCTTACATATTTTTTAACGATATTAAAAATTAAAAATATGTTCTTCTCTGCAATTTATTTTATTTTTTATTAAAATCGATTGTCTAATCATTTTAATATCTTAAAATTATAAATAAACGTAAGCTTATTATTAAATGTATGGTTCATTCCATGTCAAATCGACCGTTAGTGAGAATCGACCCTTTTCGATTTAGACGAATTTTGGTCAGAAGTTCTCTATTACCATACAACGCAGTTCTGCTACAAGAAAAGAATTTAAAAATTTTGTTTCAGGAATGCTGCAAAATAAAGATTTTCGTGATTTTTCTAGTTATTTAACTTTATTCTATAGATATCTCGAAATCTGTGATAGTTACAACAATGATGCAAAGCTTTTTTTGAAAGGGATACTTCAGGCTATGAAAAAAAAATATATTCCACATTAAAAATTGTGAAAAATGACAAATTTGTCAAGTTTGAATTCTTGAAATTTGTCAAAAATGATGATCGGCATTCAATTTTTGGCATAATTTATTTTGTATAATACCTTCTACTTACTTTAAAAGATCCTGGAGTTCTTAAAACTGTGTTTTTTGATTTTGCAAAAATATAAATTTTTTGAATTGCATTAAAAAATAATTTTTTTTTCTCCTTTTTGTGAAGTAAAGTCAAACAATCACGTAGTTTTGTAAATTTCGGCAGTAAAAATTTCATTGATTGTCATAATAATGAGAAAAAGACCATTATTGCCGGTTATATTCTTATTTCTATTATATATATCAACTGTGTGTTTCGTTTTTAAAAAAATATGAATTTTCGAACTTTAGTAAATAAATTTTTTTTTTGTTTCATTTCTAATTGAGTCATATCGAAAAATCCATCAATTCTGTAAATTTCAGCAGTAAAAATTTTATTTATTGACATAATAATGTGGAAAAAGACCGTTAGTGACAGTTAGACTCTTATTTATTTAATATTCATGGAACAAATGAGAATATAACGATTAAAAATGGTCGTTTCCACATTATAATGTCAATAAGTGAATTTTTTACTGCTGAAATTTACAAAATTACGGGATTACTTAACTGTACTTAACAAAAAAATGAAAAAATAAAGTTTTTTTTTATACAATTCAAAAATTCATATATTTGCAAAACCAAAAAACAAAGTTCTAGAAATTTCAGAATCTTTTAAAGCAAGTACAAGTTATTATACAAAAAAAATTTAACCAAAAATTTAATGTTGATCGTCATTTCTGACGAATTTCAAGAATTTAAAATTTGATGTTGTGTCAGAAATTGACATAAATGATGTTTTTGTGGCTATTTGGCCCAAGCCGGAGCTTATAGACCGGGAACTCTAGTGATCTTTTATTGAGAAGGAAAGGTTTATTTTTTTAATTAATAAAACGATACTTAAATTTTAATTTCTAACTATATTGTCAACTCAATTACAAAATTTTTATAATTAAAAGATGATTCTTTAATAACACTATTTGAGATAAGGACAATATCGTTGTCAGTTGGACAATTTTTCGGTACGTTATTTAAATCAATTCTTCAAAATTAATAATAAAAGCATTAGGTGGCTAGCGCTAGCCCGTGTAAAAAAAATTTGTTTCAAAAAGATTCCTAAAAAGTTCAATATGTAGAACTTCTAAATATAAGAGAGATTAGAACTTCGAGTGGAACTTTTTTGGAACTTTATTTATTTCGATAGTAAAAGAAAAGCTTTTATAAGCAAATTTCGAGTCAAAAAAGGACATTCTTGTAACGATTTTGAATTTTTTTTTTTGACATTTTTAGCTTTATCAAAAGGTCCAAAGTGTTGATTTTCGAACTTGTACGGAACGTTTTTATGACGTTTTTCTAAGCACTAAAAAAGGTCAAAAGCAGTGATTTTGAAACTTTTTAGCAATCGTTTTAAAAAGTCTTTTTGAGTCCATGAAAAGGTGAAAAGTGGTGGCTTTCGAAATTTTTAGTACGTTTTTTTAATTTTGCAAAATAGTCTAAGAGTCAGTGAGTAGATACCTGTATGTATTTGACCAAACCTGGGTTTTTGCATATTGAGGACCCTATACCTACCGTCCATGAGGTGGGGACTTACTAAGCCCAAAATAGTGGACGCGGCGAGTGCGCGCATTCAACACATACTGATAACCAGCTATCGATCGCAGAAATGGACCAGTTACATTGGTAGCGATAATGGCCCAGGGTTCAATTGGTTGTCGGGTGCGCATTGGCGCTTGAGACGAAGTCTGTTTATATTTGACCTTCTCCGTCTCACAACTAGATGCGTACTCGCCGACGTCGCGGTACATACCAGGCCAATAGTAACGTGTACGCAACCGATGGTACACTGTTAAAAATTTTTGTGAAATCACAATAGTTTTGCAAAACAGAGGTTGAGTAAAATTACAAATCAATGTTTACCAATTCAACATTACAATAGAATTCTAATAATATTCTAACACATATCAGAGAAATTAGAGAAACGTATTGTAATTTTACTATCTTGATGTACAAATCCTGTATGCATTGTAATTTTAGTAAACTGCCCGTCGAATTCTCCTAATAAACTTTTCAAATTTACAAACATAGTCTGTAATTTGGTTCACTTGAGTTTCCTTGTAAATTTACATAACAAATTTGCAATCGAAACTACATCCAAGCTTCAGAAAGTTAAAAAAATTTTTCAGTGTTTTTTAAATTAAAATTTCAAAATTACATTGTTTATTGTAATTTTTGCAAAGATTTGTCTTCGTAAATACTCGCTATGATTCTGTAATACTGTTCACGAAATTTCAATGAAAATCGTTTACAATTTAGAAATATTGTCTGTAATTTGGTTCACTTTAATTTTCTTGTAAATTTACAAAACAAATTTGCAATCGAAACTACATTAGAGACTCAGAAAGTTAAAAACATTATTTTGTATTTTTAAAATTTGAATTTTAAAATTACATTGTTTATTGTAATTTCAGCTGAGATTTGGATTTGTACAACACTCGCCGTGATTTTGTAACATTGTTCGAGTAATTTCAACAAAAATTGTTTGAAATTCACAATTATTGCACGACTCATGATGCGAAGCATCAGAGTGTGCTTTACGATCGAATAATTCTTTTCGCCTCACTTCGGCAGCTATTTAAATCATTATATCCTTGTTAGTTCACGGAATGAAAATATATTGCATACTATTTTGAAAATGATTTTGGAGATTAGTTCCATATTTTTCAAAAATTTATTTAGTTCAATATAAACGGAAAAAAGGCCATTCGGCAGCC
This sequence comes from Microplitis demolitor, assembly GCF_026212275.2. Classification (NCBI taxonomy): domain Eukaryota; kingdom Metazoa; phylum Arthropoda; class Insecta; order Hymenoptera; family Braconidae; genus Microplitis; species Microplitis demolitor. The sequence goes on from NC_068546.1 coordinate 11,071,976, forward strand.
GAAATAAAAGGTAGATTTTCCAATTAATCTATATAAAAAGTTTCATGTACACATATCTCGTGATACATGTTAGTGTATAGTCATGATATAAAATTAGGTTCGTTTTTCTGAGTCAGGGTACAAAAGATAACGACTATTTTCGATAGAGACCTTCAGATAGTTTATTTGACAAAACATTACATAAGTAATGTACCAAACTAACCATTATGTAAACAAAGTATAGATAATTTAATTAGTATGAGATCTTAATTATATTTACTATTACGATGACAAGACGAGTTATAATTATAAGACATACAGGTACGATTGAAACATAATAAATAACAAAAGAAATACTTTCAAAATATAAAATAGCTGCGAAATTTTCAGGTTATTTTGTTCACAATAAAATACAACTGACAAAATTGTATTAGAATGGGAAATGCATAAGTTATATTGAATAAACACAATACTTTCAACATTTTTTCATACCATTAGAATTTTTAAGGCTATCGAATAATCAAAAAAAATTGTCAAAACATGAAGGACGAAAATTAAATTGTACTAATCAAGCTTAAAAATACTTTTTACTGAAATTGTCTATTAGTATTAGTTTTAATGTTATATGAACTTCACCTGTTATTGAAAACTGATTTTTACGGAAAAACGTGAAAATTTCAAACAGCCATTACTTCAAAACTAATAGATCGATTAATCTCATCTTCGAATTTGATCAAGATAATCGCCTATAGAATAAGTGTACAAAATTTCATTGATCCGATAAGAACTGTGAGTGCTATTGTAATGACAAGACCAGTGATAATCATTAAGATTAGAGGTACATTTGATAAATCATAAATAATAAAAGAAATACTTTTAAAATATAAAATAGCAGTAAAATTTACAGGTTATATTGTGTATAATAAAATACAACGGACGAAACTGGATTATAATGGGACAAGCATAAGTTATGTGGAATGAAAACGATATTTTCAACATTTTTTGATTCCATTAAAATTTTCAAGGCTATTAAATTATTGGCAAAAATGGTCAAAATATAAAGTTTAAGGACATAAATTAAAGCTTATTAGTCAAGCTTTAAAATAATTTTTACAGAAATTATTTATGAGTTTTAGCATTAAAGTTATATGGACTGTAAAAGTGATTAAAAACTGATTTTTTCGAAAAATCGTCAAAATTTCAAACAGCCATAACTTCTGAACGAATGGACCGATCCAGCCCATCTTCGAACTTAACCGTGGTAATTACACATAGAATAAGTGAAGAAAATTTAATTAGGATCCGATAAGAATTGTAGGCGTAATCGTGATGACAAAATTGATTATATATATATACATAAATTTTTTAACGAATAGTATTTTTGAACTCTACTCAACTAATTATGAGTTTATGACAAAATTTCTTGAAAAATCGACCATGAAGACAAATACAAAAACATCAAAATAGATTAAAAAAATGTCCTGTCCGTCAAGTATGAAACCCGTATACATAATAACTAATTAAATCAAATTTTTTTTTAATTCTTTGAAAGATTTGTAGTTTCCCTATTGCGAATGACTAGGTAACTCAGTGTCGTTTAATTACAATTAATAAAATAAAAAAAGGCTGTATAACTGTATTTATGTAAAGATTAGGGTGGCCCAAAAAACCGACTATTTTTTTTTTAAGCTCTTATGAAAATTTGTTGGCTTACGATGTTTTAAGAAGCCTCTCCGAAAATGGGCTCAATAAAACATTTTCAAGAGGTCGGCCACGAATTTTGAAAATATCAAAAATGATTGAAATTCGGATTATTACTTATAAATTTTTTCTTTCTTGTGCCAGCAATAGTTGATATTTGTAAAATCATGTCTATGCTGAAAATTTCAGCCTAAAATTTAAATATTTAGACGGCGTTCAAGAATTTTGAATATCAACTGATAACATGTGACCAATACTTTAAATTAGTTTCTGTATGTTTTTATAATTCAATTATTGTCATTCCACAAAAATATACAAGTCAGTCTTAAACAATAAAATATAGTAACATTAAAGAAACAAAAAAAAGGTTTGTGGGCGTTACGATAGAAATTCGTTTCAGAAAAAATACTGTCGATTGATAGCATCGATTTTTTTTTAAATATTCTTTCATTCTTAATAGAAAAAATCTGACCCATAGAGACTCAGATACGATTTGATAATGAGAGAGCGCGTGAACTCGGCAACTGTTAATGCAAGCGAGAGACGTCCGCGCACCTGGCCCGTTTGTCCGCCATATCTCCAAATATTTGAGATACAAAAAAATCCTATGAGTAGATAGAAAAGGGGAATTCTGAATCAGTTGAGGCAAGATGGACGTCATCCGTTGTACCAACGGACGGCAATATACCGTCCATCGATGTGTTCTGTTTTACCGACTGAGGGTAACTGATTGGTTGTTTATAATGTGTCGTCTATTGGTGTGCTTTTCTCGGGCCTTTTTCACATCATTTCAAGACTAATTGACATCATTTTGATCTTATCGAGGGCCTGTTTGACATTACTTGGATGCTAATATATCTGCTGTTAGTGTGTTTCGCCGACTGGTGGTAAGTTGTCTACTGATGATAATGTGTTGATTTGCATATCTGGGACCTTTTTGACATCATTTTCAGGCTAATTAACGTTGTTTGAATGCCAATTGGCATCTGCTTCGTTTTATAGGCAGTCTTTTTTACCGACCGAGTTCAGCTTATCTGGGGCCCGTTTGATGCTAATTGTTAGCCATTTCGAGTTCTTATGCGTCATTTCGAGCGCATGTCCGCCGTTCCGAATTCCTATCCACCATTTTGAGCTCGTGTTACGACAGATGGCGACTTGTGAATATTACGAGCGGGAAGTTAAAAAAAAAATATATACAATTTATGTAAAATTATGTACAATTTCATTAATGACTAGAATAACTTATCGGATTGCCTATCAGGTTACAAGTTCTGGCATCATGTTTGTGCTTAACCCCAGAGTTGACACTAGCGTAGCCTACTCTGATTAATGCAATATGTACACGAAAATGTATGATTTAAAGTTTTATATATTAAAACTGTGATATGCAAGGGTACATGCGAGAAGCATGCAAGAGCATGCCAAATACTGGTATAATTTCTCTCCCCTCTTTTTTGCTGATGCGTCATCGTTGACGTCATCCGACAAGTCTGAACTGGTTTTTTCCTTTGTTCTATTTCTAACTGCGTAGTAACATTTGGTCACTGCGCAGTAGAATGTTCTAGATGATGACGTCTTCAGACAAGTCTGAACTGGTTTTTTCTATTTCTAACTGCGTAGTAACATTTTTTAACTCCGCAGTCGAATTTTCTAGATGATAACCCCATCCGACAAGTTTGAACTTGTTTTCGACCTAGAGTGGGGATACTAAGCTGAGCACTGAGCTCAAGAGCTCGCAGCAGTCAGTCTACATTGAGAAACGTTCTAGTTAACAGTAAAAAAACTTTCGTGGTTCATTGAATCAAAATTAAAGTTCTATTAATGAAAAATTGTTTCTAATTTGTTATTTATTTATCTTGTTTTAGTGAATTGTGATTTATTAAAAATGATCAAATCTTATTAAATTGCTAGTGTCCAAGATGGATCGTTTAAAAATCGACGACATCAACACCTTGGCTTACATCTTGCCTATTAAAAAACTTTAAGAATTAGAAGTTGACAAGACCTACAAAATTACTGAAATTAAAAAAATGTTAACACAATTTGGGCCTAAAGTAGTTGCTAACCTTGATAACAAATTTACGATCTACTTTTCTACAAGAACAAACAGGGAATTGATAGCTCATGAAGATAAATTAAAATCTCTTATTGACATGGTTTCTCAAGAGAATCTCCATCTTCTTTTTCATGGAAGAAAATACAGTTAATTTGAACTGACTTATTATAAATAACCTAGTTGTATCATTTAAATTTTGAATGAAATCCAAAAATTCCTATTGGAAATATTCACTTATTACTTATGGACCTTATCATTTTAATCTAATTCTATAATACAAACATAATTCATCAATTTAGAGAAAACTCGTTTGCGCAGTCGCAGTAAAAATATGAAGTCACTTAATGTTTTTTGGGATAGTTAGTGTAGCGGTGAGATTTATAAGAATTAAAACAAATAATTATGATTAATCAAAACTAATATAATAGTATGATACTAATAATAATGCAAATAATAATAATTGTTGATATATTCGAATTACGCGGGGAAAAGGGTTATATCTACCGAGGCGACCTCTACTGAGATAAACTTACATCACTCATCGATACTAGTGATCGATAATGGCGGTAAAATTTTTTAATTTGAATAAATTAAACTTATGATAGTAAAAATTTCAAATCTAATAATTATACATACCTGATAAATAATTTTTTATTCAAGTCATTTAAACAATTTAAAAAAAAAAAAAAAAAACTTAAAAATGTATTAAAAATTAAGCATCAAATTTAAAAAATATTAATAAAGAATTATACTCTTGGCGATAATAATTTTTAATTCAAAAATTATACATAGCTGACAAATATTTTTTTTTATCTCAAACTTAAAAATATATTGAAAATGAAACTAATTATTTTATATTTCTCACTTATTTCTTAAAATTATTATAATTAACTTAACTATTAATTTTATAAAAGGTGAAAAAATAAAAAATTCGAATATTATCAATTCAAATTAAAGTTTTTATTGAGTGTTTATAAACCAATTTTTTAACATTTTTACATTTTCAAGTAAACATGAATAATTATTATTATTACTATTTAATTGGCAATGATATTTACAAAAATCATTGTTCAATAATTTTAAATTTTTTAGAGCGAGACATTTAAAGTCGTCAAAATCAATTAGAATTTTCTCGTGTTCAATTAAATCTTTTATCCATAACTTTTTTTCATAATCCCTCGAGTATATATATTTAAATAACGTGTTACATAATTAAATACTTCCTTTAGTTTATAATATGATGTATTTCCAGCATTCCAGTTAATTCCATGATAATAATGTGTTACCCAAGTATTTAGTCATTGATATTGATGTGATAATGATTTCCAGTGATAAGGTGGCTTTAATAATGTACATGATAACTCTTCAACATCATCAGTTACATGTTGAATTGTAATTGTAGCAAGTTCTTTCACAATAAACTGATTTATGGGACCTCTAAATCTCTGTACATCCAATATCATTTCTATTTTTATAGCTTGTATCTCGGTCACAGTCAACAATGAACTGAAGTATTAAAAAATTCGGCTCAACTATTATTTTATTATCTCCCCACCACTCTATTTTTTAATTAATTTGATTGGCTTAACAAATTCCTTTGTCCTATTGTTTTAACTGCGCAGTAAATGTTCATTTCTAACTGCGTAGCTAAATTTTCTAGAATATTGATTTTTAGATGATGACGTCATCTAACAGGTCTGAACTTGTTTTTTCCTTTGTTCTTTTTTAACTGCGTAGTAGATTATTTATTTTTAGATGATGACTCATCCAGTTCCGAGAAAAAAACTTTCCATTGTTATTTTAACTGTGCAGTAGAATGTTTATTTTTAGACGATGACTCACTTGATACTATCTTCAGATCATGATCATTCAGTTAAATTTTTAACTGCGAAATAGATGATGTCGAACTCACCGTCGCGCCATCTGTATCTTAGGTTATGTTGATACAATTTAGGAAATTTTTGCCCAGATTCTAGGGGATTTTGTTTTATATGGTCGGTACTTTGTTATTTTCTAGGGAATTTTTTGCAAGTTTCCCGGGAGTTTTATTTCATAAGGTTGATATATACGAGTTCTAGAACTTTCTACTGCGCAATTGATGAGTCATCCCCCACCTATAAAAGCACCGCGCGAGAGCATACTACACAAAAACGAAGTACAAGTTCACTTAATAAAGTACGAATCTTTAACGATTTAAAAGTTCTTTGTGTGAGCATTTCAAATCTTTTGTCAATGAAAAAGCTTTAATAAGCAATTTTTTAAGTGACTATTTGAACAATATATAAAAAATTTGAGTGATAAATTTTTTAATGAACAATCGTATTGATTTTTTAAGAATTTATATAATACTAGTGTAGTGATAAACAATTTTTAAGTGGTTATTTGAACAATATATAAATAATTTAATTGTAGTGATAAACAATTTCCAAGTGGTTTTTTGCATAATATATAAGTAATTTAAGTGTTTTAGTGATAAATTTTTAAATAATCAATGTTAGTGATCTTTTAAAAATTTATTTTTTACTAAACTAATTAATTTATATGAAAACTACTTAATAAAAAATACTAGCGATAAACTTTTCAAAGACAATTTTAAGTGTAATTATAAACATGAACTTTAGTGATAAACTTTTGAAAAAATGGCACAAAACGATTTTATTGCGGCGCTTCAGCGTCCAGTAGATTCAATAATTGAATCATTTAATGATTTACATGATCAGTCATTAGCTAAAGAACATTATCAAAAGTGTTATCAAGTGTGCGCTGATACAATTAATTACTTCAACGAGATCTTGCTAGATCCGCAAATAAATGTTAAAGTCAAAAGAATTCTACGTGCAAATATTGTACTTTTATACTGGTATGCAGATCAATTTGCACAATTGAGTGGAGAAGTCACTGGTGGTGACCAGCATGCAAACTGACGTCTCATCAAGTGGCAAGATCTTGAAAATGCATTCTCAAATAACATTAAATCAGGATGTGTGGTGAATCAAGCTCATACAGATCTTCGTGTTTTCCTTGATAATGCTCAAGACGTTATCATTGAAAAAAATGAAAATATGCTCAGAGATGTTGCTGGGCTTAGAATAAATGTTGAATTAATTTGTAAATTCAGAAATGTAAAAGCTGATAATGTCATCGGAGAAACAAAGTAATTCAACACCACGAGCCGAGATATTTTAGCCGCAACATCTCTTGCTACTTGGTACAAAGATCACGTCAAGGATAAATTGCTGAAGAAAATCGAGAAATTCAATGAAAAAGACTCTAGGTAGAGTTTGACTGAAATCCATAGTTTGATAATTACAATGTCGAGATATGCACCTCTTCAAGCTGGAGATTTAACGTTTGTACCCAATGACATCCAAGCAAAAAAAGGAGTATTAAATATTTAGAATTTTGATCAACACTGTTTTTATGGAGCGTTGTAACGGCATTACATCTTGCTAATATTAATCCTGTGAGAAAAACATCATATCTACATTTCAGCTCGATATTAAAATATGAAGGCATAAAATTTCTAATCATTTTAAATGATATTCAGAAATTTGAAAAATTAAATAATTTATCAATTAATGTCTATGGTATGATGTCAGAATTTTGCAATAAAAAATCCGATAAAAGTACAATAATTCCTTTATATTTAAATCAACTCATAAAGTCTGATAAAAAAGTTATTTATCTCTTAATGGTACAGCAAAATGTTAAATTAAATAAATCAGATTTTGATATCAAAAAATATCAACTGAAATTTCACTTTGCTTTGATCAAAGATCTTTCAAGACTAGTCAAATCACAAGTTTCCAAGGCAACAGCAAATTATTTTTTCGTGATAGATGCTTGAATCATTTCAAATATGTTTATTCATATGAAAACCACAAAGCTAATTGTTAGAAAATGAACACAGTCCATATGACATTTCCGAAGGAAAAAGATGAAATTTTAAAATTCAAAAACTACTAATATAAAGACACGGTATCGTTTGTTGTATATGCAGACTTGTAATGTACACTAGAAAAGACTCAAGAAGATGATGAAACTCAGAAGCATATTCCACACAGTGTTGCATTCTATCAGCATTGCAATTATAATAATAAATTATCTAAATTTGAATTAAATCACTCGAAATCTTGTATTGATTGGTTTATTTTAAAGTTGGAAAAATTAGCTATCGGGTTTGAAGGATATTTGAAAAATTTCATACCAAGAAGCCACTTACTAAACAGCAGCAAGAGTCCCATGATCAGGCAATTGTTTGTCATATTTGCAAAAAAATAATTACTACAAATGTTGATAAGTGTTATGATCACTGTCATTTCACTGGTAATTATCGCGGTCCAGCTTATATATCTTGTAATGTTAATTATCCAAAGTATCATGTTATCCCCATAGTTTTTCACAATTTATCCGGTTATGATTCACATTTTTTACTTAAAAGTTTAGCTACACTGATTAAAGGTGATGTAACTTTACTGCTAATTAATAAAGAAAAATATATATCTTTCACAAAATCAATTGAAAATACTTCAGTGAAATTACATTTCATAGACTCATTCAGATTTATGGCATCCAGCCTTGAAAAATTAGCTTCATATTTTGGTGATAACGAAAAGATTATAACGAAACTTCACTATCCTGATCCAGATGAATTAAAATTAGTTACGCGCAAAGGCCTATTTCCATATGAATATCTTTCAAGTACTGATAAACTTAATGACAAACAATTACCTGATCAAGTATCAATTCTTTCAAAATTAACAAATGAAAGTGTCTCTGATGAGGATTATTTTTTTGCTCAGCTAGACTGGAATAAAGTTAACATCAAAACACTGGGAGAGTATTCAGATTTATATTTTTAAACTGATGTACTCTATAATGTTCTCCTCTATTTTACGCGTCCCACGCGGAGTATGGTTGGCGCTCAATAGCCGTTATGGCTCCGTTAATGGAAAATAACTGAAAAATAAAATAATAACTACCAAAAGTCCCACCTGGAGATATCCCGAATCTCCTTGGACACACAGCTCTGCTCAGGCTGGGTTAGATATCCTAGTTGGGCGCCAGTTCGTGTGCCCCACGAACAAAATTAACCCAAAATAAATACAACGGAGAAAAATGAAAATGAAAATAAAATAAATGACAGGGTAACAGTTTCAGATTTTAGGAAAAGGAAAGCAAGAAAAAGATAGCAGTATTGTAAATAAATAAAATTTAAAGTAATACCGGGTTGATGACTATTTGTTTCAACTTATATTTTTAAACTATAAATTTTCACCAATCGCATCGCATGACTCAATAAACAATATCAAATATAAAAAATAATAATAATTCACTTACAAAATAATAATCGAATGCGAATACAAGATCAAAAAAATGATATTGCCTTATAAATAATAAAGATAATGCGCACAATAATATTAGTGCATGTATCACACGCACATGATGGAAAACTATGTTTAAATAATAATACCTTGCAAATAATAATTTGATAATTGTAAATTAGTGCGACACTCGCATGTGACAGTACCCAAACAAAACTATCCCTATACTTCAATAATATTAATCTCAAATAAGACTTCAGTGGTTATAAATTATTATATCACTAGCAGTAATACTTCACATTAATAACAAATGATAATGAACAATAAGCAACTAATCATCACAATCAATATTTGGTAAAATACTACTGAATATTTTCACAGACTGTATTCGTATTTACTGAGTATTATAGTCACGCATTCCATCATATGCCTATGACGAATTATTACTACTCAGACTTCCATATCTCTCTCTTACTCGTATGCTAGTACAAATGGCCACCAACGCGGGAAGCAAAATGACACGCCAATGAATTAGTCAGAGGTACTTACAGTCGTCATCGATGTATAAAACCTTTACGGACTCCATTGGTGTAAAGTAACAGTAATTAATGAAAACGTATTTGCCAATACGCTACTAATTGAACTGGCAAATTAACGTTTATCTATTTATGTAAATAGAACCAAATGGCGTCACAAAAAAATGCTTTTTAATTATTTCTGACAGCAACTAGCACAAACACTGCTCTTACAGCTGATTATCCACGTCTGACCATGGCAGCACGTGAATTTCATGCCGGCACCTCGGCCGGCGCCATCTTTTCATTTCTCTCTTACTTTAACCAATGGAGTTTTATACCCGTCTCATGCTAATATTTAACTAGTACCTCCACCAACATATGGGATCTTAACTGTGTAATTTCACTTGTTTCCCACACTAAATGTCCATTTGCTTCCCGCATTATTAATTAGAAGTACTATAAAATGCCAAATCAATCAATGATTTACGTGAACAACCGGTAATTTATTTACAAGTTAATAACTTAACGATGCAAACTGTTGTGCCAACGCGCATGCGCCGACAAACTATAATAATTACAAGCATATAAATAAATGCATGACTATTTTCCCAGCATCCTAAAAATTAAACTATATGCGTGTATTAACCAGTGAATTTTCCTGACTACACCACAACTTATGCATAACAAATCGGGTTAATAAAAATAAAGTAATAATTAAAATGAAATTACACATGTAAACAAAATAATCATAATACTAATGCATGGAGAGACGTGTGAGCAGCGTGTGCTGCCATCTGTTGCCCACCGACCTGATGTGAGACTGCCGCGATATTTAAATATCGTGACAACTTCTTCTGGCAGATGTGTTTGAAACTTTTAGACGTAACTGCTTTGAAACTTATAATCTTGATCTACTACACTACTATACTGCTCCCGTTCTGTCTAATGATGCAATGTTAAAATAAACTGGTGTGGAACTTCAGCTTCTGACTCATTCTGAAATGGTACTTTTTATTGGAAAAGGCGTCAGAGGTGGGGTATCTCAGTGTACAAACCGTTATGCTGCTGCTAATAATCAGTACATGGGCGAGGACTTTGATCCAAGCAAAGCTGAATCTTACTTAATGTAGTATGATGTAAATAACTTGTATGGTGCAGCAATGAGTACGCCACTGCCGACTGGTTCATTTGAGTGGGTGGAAAATGTTGATGATAAGGTGAATAAATTTTTTAATGACAATGATGATATGGGATAAATATTATAAGTAGATTCAGAGTATCCTGAAGAGTTACACGAGCTTCACAAGGACTTGTCCTTGTGCCCTGATCACTTTGTACCGCCGGAATCCAAACACTCGAAATTATCAACTACTCTGTATGATAAAAAAAATTATATAATACATTATAAAAATTTAAAACAATGTCTACAGTTAGGATTGAAGTCAACAAAAATACACAAAGTACTACAATTCAAACAATCGCCTTGGCTCAAAAGTTATATTGATAAGAATACAAATTGCTGAAAATTAGCAAAAAATAAGTTTGAAAAAAATTTTTATAAACTAATGAACAACGCTGTAATTGGTAAGACTATGGAAAATGTAAGAAAGCACAAAGATGTACAATTAAAAACTGAATAGGATGATAGATATGGAGTCAAAGAAATGATATGTAAGCCGAATTTCCATAGTGTTACCATGTTTGATTTACGATTTTCATTATAATTATGTAAAAAAGAACTTTAAAAATGATGAGTCCAAATTACTGTATACTGACACAGACAGTCTCATCTATCATTTTACTATACCAGATGTCTATAAAATCATCAAACGTGATATCTCAAAGTTCAACACCTCTGACTAACCCACTGATAATGTAAATAATATGCCATTAGCTAATAAGAAAGTCCTGGGTCTATTGAAGGATGAAAATAATGGTGAAATCATGACTGAATTTACTCGTCTTGGGGCTAAATTATATGCATTCAAGACTTCTAAGAACGAAAAAGCTAAAAAACGTGCAAAGAGAGTAAGGGTCCTACGTTGAGTACAATCACGTTTGATGATTTTATGCGATGTCTTGAAAATCATGTCACATTTACAAAAAAACAATATTTAATTAAATCAAACATGCATAATGTAAAGACCATTACGCAAAATAAAATTGCATTGAGCTAAGCTGATAATAAGCGCCAGCTCATTGACGGCAGCCATGACACCCTACCATGGGGTTATAAAAATAAGAAAATCATTGTAGATGATGATGATGAGATAATAATTAAAAAAAGAAAACTTATGTAAATTAAAAAAAGAGAACTTATCTCAAATAATTTTAAGGTTTGAAAATAAAAGAGAACTTATTTAAATAAAAAATGTAAATATTATTTTTAAGTTTTTGTAAAATTAGTTTTAAGGTTTGAAAATAAAAAAAAAAATGTATATATATGCAACTAAAAATTTTGTTTTTATTCATTAGAATACAATATAAGTTTTGCAGGTCTGATTTATAAATCCAGGTGTTGTGAGAGCTGTCCAAGCCGAGCCACTTTACATATAATTTATTTCCACGTTTTTTTAAAATTTTTTTTACTAGATAGATATCTGGATGCTTGACTTTGCTAGGTTCTTCAACATAAAACCCACCTTCAATTGGCTTATCCTGATAGTCTACAAGTTTTTACGTTGTTGGATTTGTATTCTGCACTGTCTTGATTGTAAAAATTTCAGTGGTCCAGTTGGGTGTGTAGCATTTTTCTAATACATGTTTGTACTTGCTGATTCGAACTTTGTCTCCGACTTAATATTTTCGTGCTTGCCGCTGAGCTTGAAGAGGTTCGTATATTTTTTCAAATATCTGCTTTTCATTTTTAGCAGTTACATCAATAGGTTCCAGTTGAATAGTACGATGTTTTCTAGTATTGCTGGTCTGTGCAGCTCATGCGCTATTACTGTTTTTTTGTCTTCCATTGTCAACAAAAATTCTAGCTTCCAATTCTCTTATTCGCTGTGTATTTCTATCAATAAATTCTTTTCATGACTTTATACGTTTTATTATATTTTTTAATTCTTGATTTTCTTTACTTAAAATTGTAACAGCAGAGTCCAGTGTTACCACTTGAAAGTGCGAGTGTGAAATAATCTCTGATTGATCATTCCTCATACTATCATACAGTACAGACAGCTCTTTGTGTACAAGATCACGTGTAAATTCGACAGTTACTGCATCACTATCTTCTGCTAGTTTGCCAACATGACACAGTCTCTTGCTCTCAACATCATACTGTCCATCAAGAGTTATTTGAAATCCTCGTCCAAGCGGTCCTGGTGGTCCACTGATTGCAGCACTAACTCCATCAGTCAGCTAAAAGTACCAGGTTTTATATAATTTTAAGTTAGTCATGATGCTGCTACTATGGAGAGCAGACGTGTAGAGACCAGTGGTAGAGGTTTCGTAAACAGTACAATCAATAAGCTACCATTCGAACTGCATATACCTGGATGCCAGTACTGTGGACCAGGCACAACGCTAGCCAAGAGATTAGCTCGTGGAGATCCTAGAATTAATCCTCTGGACGTTGCGTGTAAAGAGCACTATATCGCACACTCGTATAATCGTGAAAATTTGACGGCACATCACGAGGCTGATCAAATACTTGCTGAGAAGACGTAGCAACGTTATCAAGCAAAAGACGCTGGTATTGGTGAAAAAGCTGCTTGGTGAAAAAACAGCGTTGAAAGGAGCTCACCAGGCAGTTAAAAAATCTGGTGGGAAAGAAATATCAGTCTGCCACGAATTTTACCAGTTCCATCTAAAGTTGGTGGTGTACTACCATTTTTAATACCACTTTGCTGGCCTGAGTGCAACATGAGCTTCGGCTGGAGGTGCAGTTGGTATAGCAAAAACTGTAAATGATGCAAATGCTACTAAAAATCGATTGGAGGAGAGCAAACGACATAATTCAAAAATGGAACAAATATCCATGGGTAAAGGTTTATACTTGAGACCTTACAGTCAACTACAACTTCAAGCCATTTCTCCTTCTGTTCACCTTGCACGTTAAAGTATCATATATGTTTGACCATGATTTCAAGAATTTCTTTTAATAAATAATTCATATGGTAGCAAACCGGCTATACATGATATTGAATGGTGAAGCTTATGGTGATCAACACTTTTCCGCATTACAGCAACATCATCTTGATCTAAAAGTGGTTCAAACAACCAATGTTCACATCGTGCAAGTCCATATGTACTCACTTTATCACAAATATCAGTAGCACAACGTTCTTTTATCTCAAATCTGGCATCAGTCATCTCGAAACCCACAAAATCAATTATGAGTTCCATTATCACTGTTTGTTTGCTTTAAACAATAACTTAGTTAATATAAATATGATTTTATGACACGCTTGTCCATAATTTTTACGATCTTTAGAGTTTAACAATAATTCTTTCCAATGAGAAAGTTGTAAGTCGATTTCTTGCCGTCGAATAGCTAATTCTTTGTTTCTTTTTCTCATTCGCGTTTCTATAATAATAGGAATTTGGAATAGCGTCGTCCTCGAAAATATCACTTTCTTCGCTTATGTCTTCGAACTCAATTTGGGCCTCCTGGTTACACTCATCCGTGCATACGCGAAGTCTATAAAAAAAGTTTATCAAATAAATGTTTATAGCTGAATTAATGAAACATATAATAAATCTTTACATACCTTGAACCTTGACGAGTCATTTTTATGACTTTCCGAGCATGCGTAATTGCAGTTTTTTTGTTTTTTCACTAATTTTATATAGATTTTTTGCCAACTTTCTCTTTTCGGAACAGCCTGGACACGATACTTCTCACGCACTTTCAATAATTTTCATATTTTTTGCAAACGCAATTGTATCGTTAACAAATTTACTAATTTCCTCAGGAGGCACGTCACCAAATAACGATTCAATAATATCATCCAGGTTATCAGTGTATGGCCGGTTATGTGAAAAAAAAATTCTTTCACTTTCACTGAACTTATCCATTAGTACAGGCTCTTAACTAGAACGTTACTCGATGTAGACTGACTACTGTGAGCTCTCGAGCTCAGCGCTCAGCTCAGTATCCCCACTCCAGGCCGAAAACAAGTCCAGACTTGTCTGATGACGACATCATCTAGAACATTCTACTGCGGAGTTGAAAAATGTTACTACGCAGTTAGAAATAGAACAAAGAAAAAAACCAGTTCAGACTTGTCGGACGACGTCATCGATGACGCATCAGCAAAAAAGAGGGGGGAAAAACTATACCACTAGATGTCATGCTCTAGCATGCTTCTCACATGCACCCTTACATATCACAGTTTCAATAAATAAAACTTCAAATCATACATTCACGTGTACATATTGCATTAATCAGAGTAGGCTACGCTAGTGCCAGCTCTGGGGTTAATACAAACATGATGCCAGAACCTGTAACCTGATAGGCAATTCGTGAACTCATTCTAGTCATTAATGCAATTGTACATAATTTTACATAAAATGTACATTATTGACAATTTTATATATATTTTTTTTTAAAATTCCTGCTCATAATATACACAAGGCGCCATCTATCATAACACGAGCTCAAAATGGTGGATAAGAATTCGAAATGGCGGACATGAGCTCAAAATAGTGGATAAGAACTCGAAATGGCTGATAAGAGCTCGAAATGGTGGATAAGAACTCGAAATGGCGAATAAAAGCTCAAAATGGCGGATAAGAACTCAAAATGGCTGACAATTGAGATTGAACGGGCCCTGCTGAGCTTAAATCATCGGCAAAAAGACTGCTTATAACACGAAGCAAATGCCAATTAGCATCCAAACAACGTCAATTAGCGTCAAAATGATGTCAAAAAGGTCCTAGATAAACAAATCAACACAATATCATCAGTAGACAACTGACCATCAGTCGGCCGAACACACCAACAGCAGGTATATAAGAGTCCAGGTAATGTTGAAAGGATCCTCGATAAGCCTAAAATGATGTCAATTATTCTCGAAATGATGTCAAAAAGGCCCTAGATAAGCAGGCCAGCAGCCAACACGCTATCAACAGCCAATACGTTACACTCAGTCGGTAAAACAGAGTACGCCAAAGGCAGGTATATTGCCATCCGTCGGTACAACGGATCATGTTCATCTTGCCCCAACTGATTCAGAACTCCCCCTGTCTATCTACTACTATGATATCTTTTTTGTGTATTTTTTTTTATTCTGAACACTTTTTTTTAAATTAAACTTCTCCATCAAACCAGTGGTTTGGAACTCATTTCGATTTAAGCAATTAAATTAGTATTAATAATAGTTTACACTAGTCTTAAACCAAATAAACTTAGGTTATATAGCTCCGTCGCCTTATCTGATAATTATATGCTATTTTAGAGGTCCTGTAATGATCTTGGCTGAATTGTATAGCAAATCTAATGTCTCTTTTGCTTCGAAATCGTTGCTTCTTAATAAATCAAAATATTTATTATAATTGCTCACAAATAATATTAACTTCTGCTTACTGATTTTAAATTCATACTAAGAATAAAAAAATATCGAAATCAATTTTTAATATTTAAGCAAAACAATTGCACAGTGTCCAAAATCGGTACGGACATAATTTATAGCGAAAAAACAATTTTTGTAATTTCCAATAATCGAAAAAAAATAGTAGCCGCGAAGGTCCCACGACCGGAACCATCTGAAAAATTGTGGAATAGATAGTAATTTGTTGACACAAATTTTCAGAAAAATCAAAATATGCATGATTTCCAGAAAACGACTTTAAAGTTTTAAAACTCAAAAGTAATGCAAAAAAATTATTCAAAAAGATTATGTGTATTTTTTCTCTAGAAGTACATGGAATAACGAAGCTTTTTTATTCTTTGAGTTTTTTTATTTATCCGTCCGGTTAATGACCAGGTACTCGGTTTTCATTTCAGCTTTGCACATAGAATTTATTATCTTTTTCTTTAAAAAACTGGATAATCGTCTGGATCCTCGAAATTTAAGTAGTTTGGAACCCACTTTTTGTCAAATTTTTTTGTAATCAATTATTTAAAAATAGTTATTAACTATCAAACTTGATACTTCCTTTATTCAATAACCAGGCACCCGGGTACCCACTGAAGTTATCTTCATGAATGTCGGGCTTATACACACTAAAGAGAACCATGGATTCTGAGATCGATTTTCAACGTATGGCGTACACAATTCTCTGCCCAATTGGCGATAAAATAATTGCTTCTCATACGATTTTTTTACCAGCATTTTATTATTCTCATGATACAGAATATATGCTGCAAGGCAGGCGACATCGAGAGTATTATAAAAACATGCTAAAGGCCATCGTTGAGTAGATCTTTTTGTAGTATATCTACCAAGCATTTTATCCATAGTGTCCACTCCAGCTTTTGACCAGTTATAAAACTCAATAATTTCAGGTTTTTTCCTACTATCCGATCATTTATATGGTGCCACCAAGTCTTTGACAACTCTCTCACCAACGTTCTTTTCACGACCCTTACTCGATTGCCCAGTGTAAAGCTGTCCAGTAAGTTTATATGAATTTTCAGCATCACATATCCACCATACTTTGATTCTATACTTTGCTGGCTTCGATGGTATATACTGGGTAAATCTAGTTCGACCACTGTATGGATAAAGCTGCTCGTCGATTTTCAGGTATTCTGCTAGCTTATAGTCCTTTGCTGAATTACTATTAAGAATTGTCCAAATGTCTCGTATTGGAGCAGCTTTATCAGTCTCTACACGCTGAGCTCGAGTATTGGTATCATCAAATCGAATAAAGCGAATGATGTTCCAGAAGCGATTAATGCTCATTGCTGCACGATATAATGGGCTTCATCATATATATACACATAATTGAGCTTTTGAACCGATCGTATTTTCTGACTCAGTTCGTCAAACTGGGGTGGGAGGTAGCAAAATTTTTCGAAAATTCCATCATGAGGACAAATACAATAGTTAGATTTCTATGAAATCTACTAAAAAATTTGATTTAATGAGTCGTAAGATAAGAAATTTAATTGGTCTAGACACATATATAGGCATGATAATGAAGGCTTTTTTACAGAGCTTTCAGATAAAATTTATAGGAAGTCCATAAGTTAAAACATTCAAGAAATATTGAAAAAAGACGGAGTAAAACTATGAATTTTTGACATTTTGTAAATTTTTGGAATGCTATAACTTCTCAACTAATCGACCGATTGAGCTTATTTTCCAACTTGATGAAGGTAGTCACCCACAGAATATGTATACCAAGTTCCAAAGCGATTGGTTTGAGACTGTGGTAATAATCAAAGTGACAACCTTCATAAAATTATTTTTTATAATATTTTGTAAATTTTTAAAACCATTTTTCTATTAGAAAATTCAGTCAAATCGAAGATATGCATAGTGAAAATTGAAGGCAATCTAGCGAGCTTTCAGATAGAACAAACAAAAATAAGCTATCTCTTGCCGTTTCAAAGTTATATCCGGTTGAATCTGTGAATAATTTTTTTTTGAAAATTTTACAAAATTTCAATTAACTACAACTTCGAAACTTATTGGCTGAATCGGCTCATCTTCGAACTCATCCAAGGTGATCGCCCGTAGAATATTTATACTGTTTCATTCCGATCGATGTAGAATTGCGGACGGTATCGTTGGAGAACGGCACGTTATATTATATTTATATATATATATATATATATATATATATGAACCAAACTTATTTTCTGACTCAGCTTGTTAAACTGAGTTGAGAGGTTGCAAAATTTTTCAAAAATTCCATTATTAGGACAAATGTAATAGTTATATTTCTATGAAATCTACTAAAAATTAATAGACGTCGGCTAATTTCAGTATTATATTTTGTGATTTTTTTTTTTTTTTCATTAAAATTCTCAGAAATAATCATTTGACAGATAATGCCGATGACATAGATAACGAGCTCTTAAACTTAGTGAGATTTTATTTCTTAATAAATAGGTTTTTTTTATGCTGAAAAGATAATTCATCTTATTTCACAAATATATATGATTGAAACGTTATTGATGGTACTAGACATTAGGAAATTTCTTATTTTCTTTTGAACACTTAAATTAACACAAAAAAAAAAAAAACATTTTTCTAAAAATCATTTATTATTATTTTTTTTTTTCTTTTTCACATGAGCGATTTTTTGAATATTTTTCCACTCTAATTTAATTGTAGAGTTATTAAAAATAAACTTTTCAGATATTGAGTGACTGTAGTACTGTAGGTTGTAAATGATTGTGAATGAAACGTCATACCTTGATGAAAAAGATTTATAAACACATAAATGTTAAAAAATATAAATACATATAAAATTTGTATGAACATTATATTGTTAATAGAAAGCTATTGGCCGATTTTTGTATATTTTAAACGTATTTAAATATATTAAAAGTATATCAAAGTATACAAAAATACACGTATAAACACATTGCAAAACAGAATATATGAAGTACATAATTAAAACTATAAAAACATATTGGCATGATGATAAAAAACAATATATTAACAACATATTTTAAATATTTAAAAATCATACTTAATTGAAATTATACTTATTAAAATATAAAGAATATATTATTGATTTAATGAACAACATAGGAAAAAAATAAAATAAATATATGGATTTCATATTTTTCACTTCCCGCTAAGAAAATCGATGATTTTAAAAAATTTCGGGAAGTTATTGTTTTCAATCCGATTTGCGAAAATTGTAATTCCAACTAATGTCGACGTTTTGAGGTTCTAAGAAGTTATTCTGACGAAATTCGAGATGACGCCCGAGGGAATGTATTTATGTATGTATGTACGTACGTAGGTATGTAAATATTCTGTAACTTTTGGACGGATAAACTGATTTTAACCACCGAGGTGTCATTCGACGTGTCTTGTTAAATACTATAAGCACTGAAAATGTGAACTTATTCGGTAGAGTACGTTCAGAGATATTTCAACAATAGAATTTTTTCAAAAATGTTTTTTTTTAATAACTTTTATTTGGCTTGATGGATTGACTCCAAAAGCTAATCAGCCCGAAAACATTGTAAACATTTTAAAATTAGATCAGCTCTAGAACTCAATAAAACGCGTCGATTGCCACCTAAAAACATTAAATAATGTAAAAAACGTTATTTTTCCAAACAAAGGCATACAAAAGTATTTTCGAGTTCGAAGAGCTCGAAAATATGGTCTTACTAATGATTTCGAGCTCAAGAAGCTCGAAAACAGCGGGAAGTCTTGGGGCTGGCCTGTAGGGTCAACTGACAGACCAATTTTTTTTCCTACGTCGATAATTAAATTAAAAACATCATGGCGCCCGCAAAAACTTGGAAATTAGAGAACACTAGGTGATGGATGAGGGCAAGTGTGTATAATGGCGTGTCTGAAATCTTAGTGTTTATAAGTGGAGGAAACCCGTATGGGTTGGGGAGAACTTGCATCCCACCACTGTTGACCAAAGCTGGGAGTTTGGTACCACGGGGGGCCTTTCCAAGCCCACTGTGACCAGAGTCTCTCTATTTCCTGAGATGGGAGCAGTGTTCGGCCCAAGAGAGGTTGGACTCGTGGTGGCTGTGGTTTGATACCACGCGCAATAAGGATCTTAGATTATACTTCCGGTTAACGTCCACTCTTGGTCGATTTTCGACTAACAGTGTCGTCTGAGTGGTAAATGGGGACACCCCACAACGCGTGTGTGCCCAAAAGGGCGAGGAAACGGCCTCCAGTCGGCGGAGGTGGACTTAGGTCCCGTTACATTAATGAATTATATTTTTATAATTATATTTTTTATACATTGGAAATAATGTGTCAATCAATTGTTTTATTTTACCATAACGATATTTTTTTTTTATTTTGAATACATAATGGGTATATTTTTAACTTTCCGCTGAAAAAAATTGTTAGTTTTCAAAAATTGGGGAAGTCATTGGTTTCACCCCGATTTTTGAAAATCGAGTTTTCATAAGATGTCGATTTATTAAGGTCTTAGGAAGCTATTCGAATGTTTTCAGAAGAATGTCCAAGTGTCTGTAGGTACGTGTGTGTGTGTGTGTGTGTGAATTTAAACTCTTAAGATATTTTAAATGGAACTGACTGACTAAAATGATCGAGGTAGCAATCAAAAGAGTTTGTTGGCCGTTAACTTTTCTAAAAATTTCGAATCGATCGATTAAATGGACTCTAAAATATGGAAGAAAAACAAAAATAAAAAAAATTTTTTATCAGTTTTTTTCTAATTTTTCAGAAATGACACGATCGATCAATTCCAAAATCTAATCAGCACAACATTAAATATAACGCGTCAATTGCCGCCTCAACCATTCCAATTGGTTTATTCGTTCGAGAGAAATCGATCGAGAAAGGAATGGTGAAAAACGATTTTCTTCAATCATCTTCGAAGCGACTTATCTGATCAATTACAAAATGTAATCAGTTCTAGATCTTAAAAAAATACGCCAATTACCGCCTTGACCATCGAAATCGGTTTATTCGTTCGTGAGATCTCGTAAAAGAGAGAAATGATAAAAAAATATTTTTTTCGAAAATAATGGCAAACAAAAGTATTTTCGAGCTCGAAGATGATGATGATGATAATGATGATGATGATTATAATAATAATATTAGGTGTACAAAAAAGTTCTACCCGTTTTTCGTCAAAAAAAAATATATTTAAAAATTTTAAATAAAATACAAATTTTAACCAAAATAACCACCATCAGCATCTACTACCCTTTGCCAACGCTCAGGCAACTGATTGATCCCACGGCGATAAAAGGCTTGATCTTTTGTCGAAATGAAATCATCTATTGTTTTTTGCATTTCGTTTTCATTTTGTAAGTGTTTGTCAGCCAAGTAATTTTGCAATGAACGGAATAGGTGAAAATCACACGGTGCAAGGTCTGGTAAATACGCCGGGTGCGGTAAAACTTCCCACTGTAAATCATTTATAGTGTGGTGGACGATTGGACTTCTATGAGGCCTGGCGTTATCATGCTGCAGTATCACTGGTCGAGGTTTTTGTCCCGCAAATCGTCTTTTACTGTTGATTTCATCTGCTAATTTCTTTAATTGACAACTGTAGCGTTCTCCAGTAACGGTTTCTCCTGGTTTGAGTAACTCATAATATAGCACGCCCCACTCATCCCACCAAATACAAAGCAATATTTTTTTCCCAAAAACATTACGTTTTGGTTTGATGTCGTTGGTTGTCCTGGGTCTACCCAATGTTTTCGACGTTTAGGATTCTCATAGTAAACCCACTTTTCGTCCCCTGTTACAAGTTTCCACAAAAAACTTTTTTTTTTATGTCGTGAAAGCAACGACAGGCAGGTGTCAACTCGTCTCTCTCGTTGTTCTGGAGTTAATTCATGAGGTACCCATTTTCCTTCTTTTTGAATCTTACCTAAAGCATGTAATTTTTCAGTAATAGCTTGTTGAGTAACGTTTAACTTTTTCGCAAGTTCTTGTTGTGTTTGTGCAGAATCTCGATTCAGTAATTCTTCCAATTTCTCGTCACTGATTGTTGAAGGTCTTCCAGAGCGTGGTTTATCATTTAAAATAAAATCTCCGTTTGTGAATTTCCGAAACCATCTTCGACAAGTACTGTCATCGATAACACTGTCACCATAAGTTGCACAGATTATTCTTTGAGCTTCAGCAGCACTTTTTCCTTGATGAAATTCATATAAAAGACAATGGCGGATATGCTCATTACTTACGTCCATTTTTAACTTAATAAAAAAATATATATATCGAAGATTAATATATTAAAAGTTTGATGAATTTAAAGAGTACAAACAGCTGTGCATGTACATATACGTATTCGTAGCTAACCTATAAATAGCTGTTAGATAACTCCATCTTTGAAAAACGGGTAGATTTTTTTTGTACACCTAATAATAATAATAATAATAATAATAATAATAATAATAATAATAATAATAATAACAAACTTTACGTTGGGTTAACTCCCCAACGTAAAGTAATACTAAGTTCAAGACAATACTGAACCAGGAAGTGCTCCCCACAACCTGCCCTTCTCGGATGAGGGCAACCCACTAGCTGGGCGGAGTACCGAGATTCCGAACGATGACGACCTTGACGAACAACGGACTGCATTTAGGTGGACGGAGGAATTACGAGCCGATCTCTTGATGTGCTATAATAACAGTGAACCGGAGCGGAGAGGCTACATGGCGAGGATGCATGCTCTCTGGAGCAATATGCATCCTAACTACAGCCATCTGTCACAACAACATCTCCGAGACTATGCCTCTCATCTCCGGCGAACACGGAGATCACTGTTAATGAACAGACGATTATCTCATCGTCTGTCTTTTCCAGCACAGTTACATCAAGAGAGACGCCGTTCTTCTGAAGACGCTGACAATGATTTTGAAAGGCGACAAGTATGTATCTCAAAGAAGATACACTACCCAAAACAGCTACTTGACACGGTAAACCAAGAACTATCTGCCCGGATTCAGGAAGACTCTATTTTGCTCACCATCAATCAAGCTGTCTATGATGCTGCTTCCTCACTCTTACCTCCAGCGAGGAGAAATATTTCTTCTCCTGAGGCAAAGATGAGAGGGCGCATTGGGCAGCTGTCACTAAAGATTGATGATCTCCGGAAACATGTCTCCCGCATTCAGTGTGTGATTGAGTATGTAAATGCACGTAAAGCATTTACATCCAAAGTCCGCCGCATTGCGGCTGGACTACGCTATCAGCATCACACACTGAATAAGGAGAATCTTCTTAATATCAAAGAAGGTTCCCTTAACAGGTTGCGGGCTCTAGTGACTGCTAAAAAGTCACTAGAGAAAAAGCTGAAGCGGCTTACCGATAACTCTTTGTTTCGGTTAAGTCCTTCACGCTTTCTGACACCTAAGACATCTGTTTCTGGCGATTCCCCATCCATCGAGCAAGTAGAAGCTTTCTGGTCCGAGTTGTATGGTGATCAACCGAACGTGAATCGTGACACTCCAGCTCTCACCGACTTCGAAGCATTTTGTCGACAACATTACAACGACAATGCTGATGAAGAGAGCCCCGAAGTCAGCGTGGAAGAAGTTCGTTCAGCTCTGAACAATGGTAAGAACTGGGCTGCTCCGGGTCCAGATGGCATTAACCTATTTTGGTGGAAGAAATTAACTTCTACCCATAGTCATCTGGCCCGGGTTTTTACAGCGTTCATCAGAGGTAATGAACCAATTCCATGCTGGCTTGTAGAAGGGCGAACCGTGCTCATCCCAAAGAAAGGAGACTTGTCTGACCCGAAAAACTACAGGCCTATCACCTGTTTGAATGCGGTTTATAAGATTTTCACCAAAATCTTGAATAATCGCATTCTGCAGGAGATAGACCCTGTATGGCAGCAGATATACGAACAACGTGGCAGTAAAAGAGGCCTGTCAGGTTGCAAAGAGAATCTGTTAGTGGATCGTTGTGTCATTCAAGACGCGATCTGCTATCAGCGCAACCTGTCAATGGCCTGGATTGACTACCGCAAGGCATTTGACTAAACATCTCATGAGCTTATTCTCTTTTTGCTCAAATGCCTTGGGGTCAATCGCGATACAGTGGGATGCATTCGGCGTACGATGCAGCTTTGGCGAACACGGTTCCACATTTCATGTGGCAACGACAAACGTGTAACCGAAGCTGTACAGTACAAACGAGGAGTCTTTCAGGGAGATTCTCTGAGCCCTCTGCTCTTTTGTATCTCACTGCTGCCAATATCTGTTGCGCTACGCCGCACCCGTGGATACTCAGTGGGTCCATCAAATGATCGAAAGTATTCGATCACCCACTTACTCTACATGGATGATCTGAAGGTGTATGCTTCTAATGAGGAACACCTTCAGACAGCCTTGAATATTGTAGGGGAGTATACCCGGGATGTTGGCATGGCTTTTGGGTTGGACAAGTGCGCGGTCGTTAATCTGGTGAAGGGTAAGTGTTCTGATGTGCGTGAGGATATCGAGTTAGTAGATGGGAGCGTCATTGACCATCTTGACGCCGGAGAGTCGTACAAATATCTAGGGATTGACGGGAGTCCTATGCAGGACGCCTCGAAAATCAAAACGACTCTCTGCAGCGAGTATGTGCGGAGACTCCGGAAAATCTGGTCATCAGAACTTTCCGGGAAAAACAAAGTCTCTGCAACAAACATGCTTGCTGTCCCGGTACTCCTCTACTCTTTCGGTGTTCTGAAATGGGCCCGAAAAGAACTCAGAGATCTCGATATCAAGACACGCAAAGTCATGAATATGAATCGGAGCATGCACCCTAAATCCTCCATCACCAGATTATACCTTTCCCGGCACATCGGAGGGAGAGGTTTACAGAGCTTGGAGTGTCTACACGATCGTTTGGTTTTGGGTATAACATACGAGGTTGTCAATTTCACTGCAGATGAAAACGACTTCCTTATGCAAATTGTTCATAGTCATGAGAATAGGCATAAGGGAACGTTTTTATATAAGGCAGCAATCTACGCGGCAAAATCCCTCGGTCTTGGAAGAGTAAACCCTCTTATCGAACTCCCTAAGGAGGAATTTAAGAGGGTCATCAGCAATGCTAAGCAACAAAAACTGCTCAGCACACATATGGACAAGTCCATGCACAGCGTGTTCTTTAAACACGTGCGTGAACATGGCTTGTCCGAGCAGCTGACGTTTTCCTTCCTCAGGTCAGCTGGCCTGATGTCTGAGACCGAAGGATATATTTTTGCCTGCCAAGATGGTGTTATCAATACTCTTGAATACCGTACTAAAGTGCTCCAGATGCAGCTACCCGACACTTTGTGTAGGGTGTGTAAGCAACATCCTGAGACGCTTATGCATCTGTTGTCAGCATGTCCTGTGCTGGCAAGAAATGCATATGTCCAGCGTCACAATGCTGCTCTGCGAGTACTTTACTACCACCTAAGACATACTCACGGTATCGATAAAACACCAGTGCTGCCTTATCTGCCAGGAGATATTCCGCAAGTTGTTGAGAATGACCGTTGCCGTATTTATTGGAACGTGCCATTCGCAACAACGCGGAAAATCGATCACAATAAACCTGATATTGTGCTCTTTGATAAAACCGCTCGTGACATTTATGTTATCGAGTTCTCAGCACCTGCTGAGTATAACATCACGGTTAAAGAAGAGCACAAACACGAAATATATCAGGATCTCCTGTTTGAAATTGGCAAACTCTACCCAGGCTACCGTGTCAAGCTTGTCGTACTTATTGTTGGCGTCCTAGGAGGGATGAAACAGACTTTTGTGTCTGCATTGGCTAAAATCCCAACTTGTTCTCCGCAAGTTGAGTTTTTGGCATCGCGGATGCAAAAGGCTGTTATTCTCGGATCCCTCCGTCTCCTAAGGCAACGAAACTTGGCCTGCTGCGCATGCTGATCATCTTGTTGATGAAGCATCGCAGCAGTAATGATTTGGCGCTCAGGTGAGGCCCTCGGTAGAGTCGGACTACCGGGGATAACCCCCTGAGCATTTAACTAAAAAAAAGAAATAATAATAATAATAATAATAATAATAATAATAATAATAATAATAATAATAATAATAATAATAATAATAATAATAATAATAATAATAATAATAATAATAATAATAATAATAATAATAATAATAATAATAATAATAATAATAATAATAATAATAATAATAATAATAATAATAATAATAATAATAATAATAATAATAATAATAATAATAATAATAATAATAATAATAATAATAATAATAATAATAATAATAATAATAATAATAATAATAATAATAATAATAATAATAATAATAATAATAATAATAATAATAATAATAATAATAATAATAATAATAATAATAATAATAATAATAATAATAATAATAATAATAATAATAATAATAATAATAATAATAATAATAATAATAATAATAATAATAATAATAATAATAATAATAATAATAATAATAATAATAATAATAATAATAATAATAATAATAATAATAATAATAATAATAATAATAATAATAATAATAATAATAATAATAATAATAATAATAATAATAATAATAATAATAATAATAATAATAATAATAATAATAATAATAATAATAATAATAATAATAATAATAATAATAATAATAATAATAATAATAATAATAATAATAATAATAATAATAATAATAATAATAATAATAATAATAATAATAATAATAATAATAATAATAATAATAATAATAATAATAATAATAATAATAATAATAATAATAATAATAATAATAATAATAATAATAATAATAATAATAATAATAATAATAATAATAATAATAATAATAATAATAATAATAATAATAATAATAATAATAATAATAATAATAATAATAATAATAATAATAATAATAATAATAATAATAATAATAATAATAATAATAATAATAATAATAATAATAATAATAATAATAATAATAATAATAATAATAATAATAATAATAATAATAATAATAATAATAATAATAATAATAATAATAATAATAATAATAATAATAATAATAATAATAATAATAATAATAATAATAATAATAATAATAATAATAATAATAATAATAATAATAATAATAATAATAATAATAATAATAATAATAATAATAATAATAATAATAATAATAATAATAATAATAATAATAATAATAATAATAATAATAATAATAATAATAATAATAATAATAATAATAATAATAATAATAATAATAATAATAATAATAATAATAATAATAATAATAATAATAATAATAATAATAATAATAATAATAATAATAATAATAATAATAATAATAATAATAATAATAATAATAATAATAATAATAATAATAATAATAATAATAATAATAATAATAATAATAATAATAATAATAATAATAATAATAATAATAATAATAATAATAATAATAATAATAATAATAATAATAATAATAATAATAATAATAATAATAATAATAATAATAATAATAATAATAATAATAATAATAATAATAATAATAATAATAATAATAATAATAATAATAATAATAATAATAATAATAATAATAATAATAATAATAATAATAATAATAATAATAATAATAATAATAATAATAATAATAATAATAATAATAATAATAATAATAATAATAATAATAATAATAATAATAATAATAATAATAATAATAATAATAATAATAATAATAATAATAATAATAATAATAATAATAATAATAATAATAATAATAATAATAATAATAATAATAATAATAATAATAATAATAATAATAATAATAATAATAATAATAATAATAATAATAATAATAATAATAATAATAATAATAATAATAATAATAATAATAATAATAATAATAATAATAATAATAATAATAATAATAATAATAATAATAATAATAATAATAATAATAATAATAATAATAATAATAATAATAATAATAATAATAATAATAATAATAATAATAATAATAATAATAATAATAATAATAATAATAATAATAATAATAATAATAAT
The DNA here is from genome assembly GCF_026212275.2 of Microplitis demolitor. Classification (NCBI taxonomy): domain Eukaryota; kingdom Metazoa; phylum Arthropoda; class Insecta; order Hymenoptera; family Braconidae; genus Microplitis; species Microplitis demolitor. The sequence continues at coordinate 11,100,157 of NC_068546.1, forward strand.
AATAATAATAATAATAATAATAATAATAATAATAATAATAATAATAATAATAATAATAATAATAATAATAATAATAATAATAATAATAATAATAATAATAATAATAATAATAATAATAATAATAATAATAATAATAATAATAATAATAATAATAATAATAATAATAATAATAATAATAATAATAATAATAATAATAATAATAATAATAATAATAATAATAATAATAATAATAATAATAATAATAATAATAATAATAATAATAATAATAATAATAATAATAATAATAATAATAATAATAATAATAATAATAATAATAATAATAATAATAATAATAATAATAATAATAATAATAATAATAATAATAATAATAATAATAATAATAATAATAATAATAATAATAATAATAATAATAATAATAATAATAATAATAATAATAATAATAATAATAATAATAATAATAATAATAATAATAATAATAATAATAATAATAATAATAATAATAATAATAATAATAATAATAATAATAATAATAATAATAATAATAATAATAATAATAATAATAATAATAATAATAATAATAATAATAATAATAATAATAATAATAATAATAATAATAATAATAATAATAATAATAATAATAATAATAATAATAATAATAATAATAATAATAATAATAATAATAATAATAATAATAATAATAATAATAATAATAATAATAATAATAATAATAATAATAATAATAATAATAATAATAATAATAATAATAATAATAATAATAATAATAATAATAATAATAATAATAATAATAATAATAATAATAATAATAATAATAATAATAATAATAATAATAATAATAATAATAATAATAATAATAATAATAATAATAATAATAATAATAATAATAATAATAATAATAATAATAATAATAATAATAATAATAATAATAATAATAATAATAATAATAATAATAATAATAATAATAATAATAATAATAATAATAATAATAATAATAATAATAATAATAATAATAATAATAATAATAATAATAATAATAATAATAATAATAATAATAATAATAATAATAATAATAATAATAATAATAATAATAATAATAATAATAATAATAATAATAATAATAATAATAATAATAATAATAATAATAATAATAATAATAATAATAATAATAATAATAATAATAATAATAATAATAATAATAATAATAATAATAATAATAATAATAATAATAATAATAATAATAATAATAATAATAATAATAATAATAATAATAATAATAATAATAATAATAATAATAATAATAATAATAATAATAATAATAATAATAATAATAATAATAATAATAATAATAATAATAATAATAATAATAATAATAATAATAATAATAAGGCAGGACGCCTCGAAAATCAAAACGACTCTCTGCAGCGAGTATGTGCGGAGACTCCGGAAAATCTGGTCATCAGAACTTTCCGGGAAAAACAAAGTCTCTGCAACAAACATGCTTGCTGTCCCGGTACTCCTCTACTCTTTCGGTGTTCTGAAATGGGCCCGAAAAGAACTCAGAGATCTCGATATCAAGACACGCAAAGTCATGAATATGAATCGGAGCATGCACCCTAAATCCTCCATCACCAGATTATGCCTTTCCCGGCACATCGGAGGGAGAGGTTTACAGAGCTTGGAGTGTCTACACGATCGTTTGGTTTTGGGTATAACATACGAGGTTGTCAATTTCACTGCAGATGAAAACGACTTCCTTATGCAAATTGTTCATAGTCATGAGAATGGGCATAAGGGAGCAATTTAATATAAGGCAGCAATGTACGCGGCAAAATCCCTCGGTCTTGGAAGAGTAAACCCTCTTATTGACCTCCCTAAGAAAGAGTTTAAGAGGGTCATCAGCAATGCTGAGCAACAAAAACTGCTCAGCACACACATGGAAAAGTCCATGCACAGCGTGTTCTTTAAACACGTGCGTGATCATGGCTTGTCCACCCAGCTGACGTTTTCCTTTCTTAAGTCAGCTAGCCTGATGTCTGAGACCGAAGAATATGTATTTGCCTGCCAAGATGGTGTTATCTACACTCTCGAATACCGGGCTAAAGTGCTCCAGATGTAGCTACCCGACACTTTGTGTAGGGCGTGTAAGCAACATCCTGAGACGCTTATGCATGTATTGTCAGCATGTCCTGTGTTGGCAAGAAATGCATTCGTCCAGCGTCATAATTCTGCTCTGCGAGTACTTTATTACCATCTTAGACATACGCACGGTATTGATAAAACACCACTGCTGCCTTACCTGCCAGGAGATATTCCAAAAGTTGTTAAGAATGACCTTTGCCGTATTTATTGGAACGTGCCATTCGCAGCAACGCGGAAAATAGACCATAATAAACCTGATATTGTGCTCTTTGATAAAACTGCTCGTAACATTTATGGTATTGAGTTTTCAGCCCCTGCTGAATACAACATCCTAGTTAAAGAAGAGCACAAACACGAAATATATTAGGATCTCCTGTTTGAAATTGGCAAACTTTACCCAGGCTACCGTGTCAAGCTTGTCGTACTCATTGTTGGCGTCTTAGGAGGAATGAAGCAGACTTTTGTGTCTGCATAGGCTAGAATCCCAACTTGTTCTTCGCAAGTTGAGTTTTTAGCATCGCGGATGCAAAAGGCTATCATTCTCGGATCCCTCCGTCTTCTAAGGCACAGAAACTTGGCCTGCTGCGCATGCTGATCATCTTGTCGATGAAGCATTGCAGCAGTAACGATTTGGCGCTCAGGTGAGGCCCTTGATAGAGTCGGACTACCGGGGATAACCCCCTGAGCATTTAACTAACAAAGAAATAATGATAATCAGATTGACGTTACTTGTTCCGATTCATTTATTAGTAGCGATTATGAGAACTTGGTTGATGAACCATCGTCACAAAATGAACAAGTCAATCATCATCAGGAAAAGAGTTCAGAACATATTTCAGAAAATAATTTTTCAATGAATTTGGCTCATTTTTTTTCTAAAACTCGAATTTAAATTTTGTTAGCCAGCATCAACCGTTCAATACATTTCCCCTGAAATATGTAAAATGTGTCAACAAAAGAAAAGCTCGTTAATAATAATTTGTCAAAATATTTAAAAAAAACTCGGGTTTATTGGCAGAATTAATTGAGAATATCCGTGATAATGCGTTAGATTATACGTTAAAAAATGTTGATGATCATTTAGAATCTATTTACAAACGCGAAAAATTCGAAAAACATTCTCCTTATGTCATTCCGATTCAAATTCGTCTCGATAACTCGAATAAAAACAAAAAACGTTTTTATCTTTATTTACCTTTAAAAGAAACTTTAAAGCAATTATAAAATAATAAATCATTAAGTCATGAATTAGTATTCAATCTTCCAAAAACAATACCGAAATATTAAGAGATTTCACAGATGGTAGTGTGTTTAAGAACAATGCTTTTTTTTAAAGAAAACCCTCGCGCAATACAACTGATATTATATCGAGATAGTTTTGAAATCGTTAATCCGCTGAGTTCTGCTAAAAGTAAATATAAAATCCCTGCAGTCTATTGAAGTGTACAAAACTATTCAGATAACATAATATCCTATGTAAATTCTATGTACCTAGTTGTATTGTGCCGAGAAAAAATATTCAATCATACCAAAGTTTTTGGTGAAATTGTCCAAGATTTAAAAGATATTGAGACTAATGGTATCGAATTATCTTCTGGTAAAGTTATTAACGGGTCTTTAGTATTCGTAACAGGTTTTAATCTAGGAAGCCGCGCACTAGGAGGGTTGCCGAGAATTTCAATAGAACTGAGTACTTTTGTAGATAATGTCTAGTAACAAAAAAATCTTTTGACACTGCAGAAAGGCTATTTAAAACTTATCCAACAAGAACGGTTGAATCTTACAAGAAAGTTGTAAATCACTTAAATACAAAAAAAAAATTCATTCACCAGAAATAAGCCAATCAAAAAACTGTTGTTGATACAGATTATTAAATATAATTCAGTTTTTAATCAACTAAATTATTACAACGTTTGTCATCCCAGATTACCACCTCGGCTGCCCAATTTCAAAACACAGTAAGGGACAAATTTTTCAAAATTGATTTTTTATTATTCTTAGTTTCAGTGGAGTCTTCTAAACGTGATTGAATACATATTAAAAAAAAATTTTTTTTTGTCAGTTACTGTGTTTTGAAATTGGGCAGCCGATCTTGTCTTGGGCATGATATTCGTAATGATATTCGGCATAACATTATTGATTTCCACAATATTTTCGATCCAGCGCTTGATTTTCCAAAAATTCAACAAAAGCCTTTTTTTGTTGCATTTTCAAATTTCTGTGACGAAAGAAAAAATTTTTTTTTTCGAAAAAACAATGGCTAATCATTCAAGAGAATTTATTTAAGTTTTCGAAACCCACCATTAACTTTCTTTGCGATCATTGGTTGCTGAGATATAAATAATCAAACACAAAAGGATCCTTTACCATTTGAAGACCGATATCTCGGCGACAATTGGACGTATCAAGGTCTATAAAAAATGAAATTAAAGCTGAATAACGAAGGTATCCGATCCTTAGAGTGGTTAAGCAAAAAAAATGTTTCTACGCCCGTAGACCAAATAAAAAAAGTAAAAACAATTTGAAAATTTTTTTGTCACTGGTTTTTCTAAGATTACTCAAAAACCGCTGACGCTAAAAATCTTTAAGGTTCTAATCCAAAAAGTAGACTCTTGGAGCTACAATTTCCTTTTTTTTCTTCCTTGTACAACCATTTCTCTCGAAGTTACGGCCTGTTGTAAATCACCCGAAAATTTGGAATTTTTTTTTTTGATCCTTTAATTTTTTCCAGTAGTGTATAATTTGATAAAGTTAAACTTGAACTAAGTTGATTGCGTTTCATTTAAAAAAAAAAAAAAAAAAAAAAAAAGAAAGTTTGATTAACAAACTTTTTTTTTTTATCAATCTGTTTTGAATATTTTATTCGTCTCTAATTTAAAGTTATTTAAAAAATGGATAATCGTATAGGAGAAATTATTGAAATTCCTGGACGACATAATGATACTAAAAAGTATTATTATCAGGGTTATTGTTATAATATTGACCCATGAAATCGCCACAACTATCGTTGTAATTGTCTACGGTTATTGGGCTGTCGTGTAATTTTATATGACATTGAAGATGGTATCAGAGTCGATGGTCATCATGATGACCATCTTCCTAATTTTAATTATCTTCAGAACCTGAGATTAAGTGGAAAATGAAAAGACAATGTAGAGAGACGATAGTGCCGATTAAACAATTATTTGATGATGTGTGCTGACTAAGTGCTAAATATTATGAATTGTCTTAAAATTATTTCGTTAGATTCACTGCTAAAAAATCTAATAGATTCTTATACCTCTATGTATAATGCCTATAGTTAACTACAGCACTTCCCGTAGAACTCATTCATTTTTAAAAAATCTCTATAGGAATTTATTTGATTTATGAAATTTTATAATCAGGGTTATTGCAGTTATCCAAAATTTTATCTTTATCTTTATCAATATGCACTTAGAGATCCTCAAGTAGATCCTCATTATTGTCTTTTCATCGTATTAGGTCGACTCTCGCACACGAAAGAAGTCGAACTTTACCTCCACTTCCCAATACACTAAATGAACTTGCGGTTACTTTAATTACATACGCACCCGCTTTAAATTTCTATCAAGGAATTGTTACTACTGTGGATGGTCGTGTCGCCTTGATATTTTCAACACCGCTTCTTTTTAATGCTTTGTCAGAAGCACGTGAAATTTACGTAGATGAAACTTTTTCTGTAAGTGATGATGCACTTTTCATAAAATTTCTATTTTTAATGCATTATATGTATATATATATATATATATATATATATATATATATATATATATATATACATATATGCATTAGGGTATTCCAAAAAAAATCGAATTTTTTTTTTTTTTGACTCTCACACGAAGAATTTGTTGGTCAGCCCTAAAGAAAAATTCAGTCAAAATTTCAGCCCTTAATTTTAAATTTAAGAGGTCCATCATCGATCTCAAAGTTTTCCGATTTAAATAATATGGGAGAACTATTTTTTTACATTATTTATAGCTGCAACATTCGTTATTTTTACATCTGGAGACTAAACTGTTGGTTGTACATGAAAAAGTTAAACGGTAATTTTGTAGTACATTAGATTTTCTACAAAATTGTCGCTACGAACTTTTTTGTTCGATGAAAAATTTCATAGTTATGAGCTCTTGCAGTTTCATTATTTTAATTATTTACTGACAACAATTAAAATATTGGCTATAAAAAACAAAAATTAAATCGTAATTTTGTAGTAAAAATAATCCTCTACAAGACTGCTACTAAGAACTTTTTTGTATGAGAGCAGTTCAATAGTTATGAGCTCTGGACGTCATATTATTTTAATTATTTACTTATAAAAATTAAAATATTGACTATAAAAAAAAGTTGAATGGTGATGCTGTAATACATTTAAATTTACACCAAATTTTATTTATGAAATTCTCTGTATGATGAACAGTTCAATAGTTACAGGTGCTTGAAGTCTCATAATTTTAATTATTAACTTATTACAATTAGAGTATAAAGACAACAGTTATTTGAAAATTCGGTAAAAAATCCAATACGCTACGTATATACGCGAAAATTTTTACCTTCAACAGTACAATAAATTTGAGCTCCAAAAGTCTCAATTAGAGATTCATTTAAATTATCAGTTGAAACTATTATGTGTTAAAAATAATTTGAATCAAGATTCTTTAGCACTATTGTGAATTTATGAAAAAAAACTCGTAGAAAATCCTACCATTAATAGTCGATTATTTATTTACTTTTTCTATTCATTGATTACGAAAATCTAATAAATAAATTTTTTATTCATTCTGAATAGCAGCAAGTCACTAATTCTTTGATAAATTCAAATTTAAATTTATAAAACCCACTGAGAAATTTGTTATTTTCGAAATTTAAAGCAACTTTGAAGCAAAAAAAATTCTTCACAGTTTGCAGCCATAAATAATGTAAAAAAATAGTTTTCCCATGTTATTTAAATGAGAAATCTTTGAGATCGATGATGGACCTCCTAAAATTAAAATTAAGGTCTAAAATTGTGACTGAATATTTTTTTAGGGCTGACCAACAAATTTTTTGTGTGAGAGTCAAAAAAAATTATCGATTTTTTTTGGAACACCCTAATATGCATATACATATAGGGCATTCTACGCCAAATCGGACGGTTTTAAGAATTTTAATTTTTAATTTCCGTCATTTTTTGATATTTTTTTGTACTTATTAGAAATCTCATCCTCGTAGATGTTGAGATTTTTTTGACTATTGGTTCAGAAGATATGAAATTTTAAAAAAATCGCTCTTTTTATGGTTTTTTGCTTATAACTATTTGAAAAATGGTTTAAATAAAAAAACTCAACGAATAAAAAAGTTTCGTTACTCCATGTACGTTTAGAAAAAAAATACAAATAATTTTTTAGAAACATTTTTCCACGTTATTTTTGAGATTTAATATTTTACAGTCGCTTTCTGAAAATCATGCATAATTTGATTTTCTTGAAAATTTGTGGCAACAAACAACTATCTATTCCACAACTTTTCAGGTGGTTGCGGCCGTGGGATATCCGTGGCTACTATTTTTTTTCGATGATTAAAAATTAAAAAAATTTTTTTTTCACTATAAATTATTGTTCGTACCGATTTTTGACACTGTACAATTGTTGTTCTTACATAATAAAAATTGATTCCGATATTTTTTGTTTTAATTAGAGATTAAAAAACAGTAACTAAAAGTTAATGCTCTTTCTGAGCAGTTATAATAAATGTTTTTATTTATTGAGAAGCAACTCTTTTGAAGCGAAAGAAACATTAGATTTGCTATACAATTCAGCTAAGACCATTGCAGGAGCTCAAAAATATCATATAATAACTCGATAAAGCGACGGAACTACATTAACTAAAGAGTACTCTAGTTCATTGAACAATCGTTAATGTAAAATTTTTAAAAGAACACGAAAATAATAAAAAATGATTGAAATACCGTTTTGTCGCTATTTCGGATAATTGAATGATATTTTTGAGCTTCTGTAGTGGTCTTAGCTAAATTGTATAGCAAATCTAATGTTTCTTATGCATCGAAATAGTTGCTTCTCAATAAATAAAAACATTTATTATAATTGCTCATTAATAGCATTAACTTTCGTTTACTGCTTTTAAATTTCTACTAAGAACAAAAAAATAACGAAATCAATTTTTAATATGTAAGAAAAACAAGTGAACAGTGTCAAAAATCAGTATGGACAACAATTTATAGAAAATAAAAATTTTTTTCAATTTTTAATAATCGAAAAAAAATAATAGCCACGGAGGACTCACGACCGGAACCACCTGAAAAGTTGTGGAATAGATAGTCGTTTATTGTCACGAATTTTCAGGAAAATCAAATTATGCATGATTTTCAGAAAACGACTTTAAAGTTCTAGAACTCAAAAATAACGTGGAAAAATTTTTCTACAAAATTTTTCGTCTTTTTTTTTCTAATAGTACATAAAATAACGAAACTTTTTTATTCTTTGATTTATTTTATTTAAACCATTTTTCAAAAGGTTATAAGCACAAAACCATGAAAAGAGCATTTTTTTGAAAATTTCATATCTTTTGAACCAATAATCAAAAAAATCTCAAAATTTATGAGGAAAAGTTTTTTTGATGAATACTAAAAAATGTCAAAACACCCCGGAAATTAAAAATTAAAATTCTTAAATCCGTCCGATTCGACGTGGAATGCCCCACATACATTCAAGATTAAATTGAGATAGTTTAACTTAAATCAATAAAAACAAAATCAAATTGGTTAAATATATAAAAATAGTAGAAAATTTAAATAAAAATATTATAGATAGTTCCAAGAATACCACTTATTACCCAAGTCTTATCTATTCATGTGCGTCCAGAAGAAACGGTAAATAATTTGAGATAATACATAATATATTTAATTAATTATTTCTATTTATCCAGGGAATAGCAGTGTTCAATGCCTTATGTATCGACGCACCACAGATATATATGTGACAATTTTTCGAAGATTAATTGAACTAGTTTCTAATCTTGTACAGAATGTTCGATTTACAATAAGTGACTATGAAAGTGCTCTGATTAATGCTTTTCGTGCATGCTTTCCGCGAGCTCACCTCACAGGTTGTTGGTTCCATTTTTCACAGGTCTTAATGGAAACCAACTATTCTAGTGATCTATCAAGTGTTATGCGAATCATGCAATTATTTGTTTTCTTTCTATTGATTTGTAAGCTTTATGCAGACGTTGGTGCAGGTTGCATTTATCTGATGAAAAAAAATATTTTTTATCAATGGTTATGGCAGTTATTTTGTTATCATCAGACTTATTTCCGCAAGCATTTGATTTCTTGCAAACTGAAGCAGATCAAATCGCTGTAAACCATTTAAATATAGTGTTATTTATGAGAAGATTTATTTAACCTTTTGAGCTGTACCACCATCGTTTCCGAAACCATCAAGGTTTAATATTTCCTTTTTCTTTCTTTTACATGAAAGCAGACAACTTAATTTTTTTTCTTATAAAGATAATGTTAGTGGTGAAAATGATGATGTTAATGAAGATGCAGCTTTACTAGATCTTGCTGTAAGAGTTAATGTTGAAGGTAGAATCAACTTTACATATGTATTGAAACGAATGTGAAATTCATGTTTTAAAATATTTGAATAGCTAGAAAACAAATGCCTTCTTCTCTTGTTTTTTTATAAACGCGCGACTAAGTTAGTCAGTCTTATATTGACATTTTAACAGCAAACATCTGTATATCAATAAACTATATATCTCTTTGCTTTCTTTTACTGCTGTTAATTGTGGTGTTATTATTTCTAATATAAGTGTGTTATCATTGCAGTGCATAAGCAATATTAATTATGAGTTGAAATACTACAATTTGGTGTCAGAAGTGGGATAAGTGCACGTAACTTTCGTGTATCGTGTGAACTTACAAATATTAAATTAAAATATAAATATCTGTCAAAATATCGTGATGCAACGGGAAAGGCAAAGATTAAAAAGAAAACGATGGTGATTCGTTTGATGTTACTAAAGACGCAAATAATAATAAATTAAAAAATAAATTAATTGATCAATTGAACGAGTTTGGTGAAAAAATTTCTAATAATTTGAGCTTAAGTGCCTGTGTTCATTCAAATAAATTAGTGTTGATCAATGGATCACAACCAAAAAAAATTCAACTTTTCCGCACGCGGATGTTTAGATTACCGGTATCGGTGTTGTCGTAGAATATCACAACGAATTAGCGTTTTAGTTATAACTATCGCTATTGCTATTATGCCAATGAATCGAAATTAAATATCGGCATCCCGTATACTTAATTTGTACCAATGACTCGAACGTCGAATTGTATTTTATACAGTAATTAATTGCAAAATCAAATCTAACTTGCAGAACACGTGGCAAATACAACGAGGTACGATCCAGAATGGCTTCGTCTGTGTTCGTCCGCCACTTCCCGCCTTTAGTTCAGGGCTTCATCACTTGGCGGCGCTTCGATAGTGTCTCGACCAGGCTACGCTCCCCATTGTGACGGTCGATTTCAAATTCCACTTGAGATGGTCGGTGTCAATTCGATGTCAAGTTTGGAAATTTCCACGAACGGTAATTTCTCCAAAGTCGTCCCACGACTATTCCGGGCAGTTGTTGTCGGGTTGATCCTGTCCTCTTGGGCTTTGCTGACCAGCAAACGAGTCCCTGTATCTTAACCTAATAATACCAACTTAAACTAACTTAATTACTAATTAACTTATTACTATTATCGTTATTATTCACATTTCGAGTCTCGGATCTTTGCCGTACCAAGCTGCCAACTAAACGAATTAATTAATTTAAATGACGCAGGAAAGTCATTCGAAAGTCGGGATCGGCCAAGTCAAAATACGAGAGCTGTCAAAATAAACATAACCACATATTACTTAAAAATAATGTAAGGATTTAAAATAATGTACGGATTAAACAAATAAAGTGACCACGTGTGGGCGTCGAATTATGCAGTGAAATTTAAAATGTCACAATATATATATATATATATATATATATATATATATATAAATATATATATTGTGACGTTATTTTTCGTATGGGGGTCAAATCAAAGTGAACGTCACAAACACCAACTGATTTTTACTGTATTTACGAGCGTGGTAGCTCAAGACTTAGAATTTAGCGTACAGGTATTAACGATTTTGATACAGATTTTTGATTTAAGTTATAGTTTAAGAATTAAATATGGAGTAACGTTTAGCTACAGTTATGGGTTTTGTTAAGAAAAATTATAGCAAAGACTTAGAATCAGAATGATGGGAATTTAGTATGGAATATTGTTTGAGATTTAAAGTTTGAGATAATGATAAAGTTTGAGTTTTAGTTTACAGTTTTGGAATTTTGAGTATGTGGAGAAGTCAGTGTTACCGTGGAGCGGGACTTGAATTAGTCACCCGGTATCATTTGATGATAGAACTTAGTTCTATCCCTATGAGACTTCTTGGTAGATTGCAGAGGTCTAGCTGAAATGCTAGCGCTCCAGTATAAAAGGAATCTGATGGATGCAGATTGGGATCAGTTTTGAGTTTTGGTTTGGCAGGCCTCAACAGTAATATTGTGACCGTTGCTGTTGTGGAAGCCGTTTGGTCATTTTTAATTGCTTTTGTCTGACAGGCCTCAGAGGACAAGTCATGACCACTTGTACCGCTGAGGAAGTCATAGGTCACTTAGTTTTAAGTTTTATGATCCCAGCTGAAGTCGGTTCCAGGAGAGCAACTACCAAGGATATCCATACTCAAAGTTAGGTTTAGTGAGTACGTTTGGTGAGGTATAAGCCTCCAGTTATCGATATGGTAGAGTTTGGGAATTGGTTTATGGATTTAGGATATAGAGGTCAGTTATAGATAATGATAAGATTTGGTTTTGGATTTTGATGATTGAGAAAAAGGGAGTCGAAGGGAGACCTTCGAAGAGTACGGACGTGAGCATTCAGCTCTGGTCGCTCGAAGCGAGCAGACGTGTCCAGAAATGGCGTTACAGTTCATGGCATTGCGGAAGGCTACAGATTGAGTATTGTTATAGAAGTATTATTTAAAACAGTGTAAGACGTTACTCGATATTTTATTCATCAGTAATCAGGTATGAAATAATTATTATAATTATCAATAATTAATTGAGTTCGAGTCAGAGTCTTGAGATACGATGCTACTGATTTAATTAAAGAAAATATTTAAGAACTGAGAAAATTATGGGGATATTGTTACAGTTTAGAGTCATGTTCACGATTTATTGTTAATATTATTTTATAAAATAATTATACGAAATATGTTTAATTATTAAACCAATTGCCGTCTAATTGACGTCAATACTAGACACATGTACGTTAGTTTTACTAGTTTTGTGGAAGAGAATGTTCTAGAATATCGTTTTTATAATTTATTGTTCTAGGTTACTGAATATTAGTTAATTGTGGATTAGCTCTAGTAATTAATTAATTTATTTTTACTGTATCGATAAATATCCTTTAGATGCCAATTTACCTGTTTGTCAGGATTAATTTCATTATTATTAGATTCAGTGTTTTGTTATAAAGAAGAATTGTTTGTACGAAGCTACAGTATTTTGTTAATTGTTAAATGGAGGTTTTAGATTATTTGTTGTTTAATAAAAATTGCAAATTCACTGATAATCTACATGAATTTGGAATGATGTAACCCGGACCACTCCCTCTCTCCATAAACCTACACACTGAGCGACACCATGGCATACCGTAACTCTGTTTTTAGTTTTCCAGTCTCTGTTTTTGTTTTGCTTATAAGTTCTGAGCATTTTGTTAAGCTTTAGTTTTTATTTAGTTGCGTGGTTTTGGTGATAATTCCACAGATCAAAAATTATCCGGTTTTTATTTATGCGTGGTTTTGAGATAGTTCCACAGATCAAAAATTTTATCTCATTCTTAAGATTTACTGGTTTGGTGATTCCAGTGATAAAAATTACCTGGCGCCCTGATAGTATTGAGACTGGAGGCTAAGGATAGAGAACGAAGTTTGTAGCGCGGAATTAATAATTTAATTTTTGTCGTTATAATATATATAACTTCATAGGTGCGCAACAAAACCAAAATCATGAGCAAGTGCGTGATTTTATCCAAAGAGGTAGAAGACGAAGACGAGAACTTCAAAATAATCGTGAAGGCATTTTATTCATTTTTATTATTAATAAAAAATAATTTTATCGTGAGATAAGCGCCATACTGTATTGTATCAAAGAGTTTTAAACCTTGTAAAATTGTATGCATAGATGATTCGACTATTGCGGGAATAGTAACATTAGCGCTAATTGTCGCGGACATCGCAATGTCAGTATGGCCATCAGGCTTGTACTGCATGGCCGTACCCACAATGCTTCTGGCAGAGAAACCTAGTCTAGCGGCATCGATATAGTTTTGGTGGTAATACAATAGTATACATTGATTGACACGCCAAAATTATGGCGGGAAAAACTAGTAGCATTGTGCCCTTGGCATTGTAGTATGGGTCTCAGGACCATGCTGTCTTGCCGTACCTGATACGTATGAGCAATACAATAGCTTCAGTACTATACAATGTAGTAAATAACGCCATACTTCTGGGACTCGTTACAATACTGTCTTGGAATATTCCACATACTATTTTAGTATCTGTCTTGAAACCATACCGGCATGGTGTTGAACGCCATGCATTTATTACCGTGCACAATGCCGATCTTTGAAGTGTCCTGGCATGATAAATCATCAATAAAAAAAACTTGTCAGAGCTGAGACCATAAATGAGCTGATTGATTCTGTCAAACAAAAATTATCACTGATGGAAAAAGCCTACAAGGTATTTTAATTTAAATTCACTTCTACTATTACTGATTTGGTTTATTTAATGATACCTTGTTTTTTTATTTAAATAGATATTTATGGAGGACTTCACTAAAATAGATGACGACGAAATATTACAAGAATTAGCTGCAAGATGTAAGGATCAATTGTTATTGACTATTATTCCGGATGAGATGGAGTGGAGTAGTGATATTTCAGCAAAAAAATAGCAACTATCTCAAAGAGTAATAAGTAAATTTTTATTAAATTTTTTATTGTTGTGTTTAATTATTATTTAAAATTTTCATTTCTAAAGCTGTCAATATATATTTTTTTCAGTCAATAGTCCTCAATTTAAACTATTTCATATAAAAGTTAATGATTTACTATGGTTATCATAGTTAAAAATCACTATTGGATATAATTATTTCTTATTTATGACTTATGACATAAATTGCAGAAAAACCTGATACTATCAGTCAACCACGTCAATCATTATTACCTCAAACTTTTGATGTGGACAATATTTATGTTAAATAAATTCATGAACGTCTTCCGTTCAGAAATTTCTACGCATAGGAAAATTTTCAAATTATGATCACAAGAAAGCTCTTATTTATGTAATTGAAGATTACATGACAAATGATCTCCAAGACATCACTCGTAAAGCTGCGGTAGATATTGGTAATCGAATTGTTGATGTGTATCCTGATTTTTTCACTGTCAAATATTTAAGCGCAGGCCCGGCTGGTGCGAGTTTGGGACAAAAAATCTATCACAGAATTCATTATCGTAAACACGATCATAATGAGAGTAGTGTCTCAAAATAATTTAGTTTACAAGATCTTGAAGAGTCAACAAGAAAACGCAAAACTCGAGACGAGTATGGCTGAGTGTCTTATATGCCTGATTTACCTCAAAATGAAATATGGGAATCACCGAAAGAGAAAAGATTGCAACTGATTGAAAATTATGTCTATAACACCTGTCGATGAAATTATCCCATTAATGGCTGAAACGTATTGCTTGCAAGACAAATATATCAATAAACAAGAAAAAGATTTGAGTACGTTTCTTATTGATTGGCCGTATTTCACACACTATAAAATTATAATTACCCATACAAATCATCTTCTTGATAAAGATTGTTTGAAGACATGGCAAAACTCGTTGAAAGAATTATATGGACCAATCAATTGTTTCTCAAGAAATGAGGAAATATTTGTGATTGAAAAATTTAAGAAGAAAACTAAAGGTAAAAACATAACTGAAGATATTGAATATGTTCAGCATGAATTGAAAAAGGCAAAAGAATATTGTAATGCGCTGAATAACTAAGTCCCCTTTCAAAACATATTATTTGATTTTATCTCTAAATATATGGGAGCTAAAGAAAAATTGGAATTGCTTTTTACAGTAATAAAACTAAATTACCAATTTCATTACATACTTTCTAATGATAATTTTTTAATAAATTTTGTACTTTTATGTTTTTAGGAGGACGCAAGCGATGAAGAATTATTAGGATTGGTTGGAATCCTGAATCCAGTACTCATCATTAGAGGTTTGCGTTGATGAATATTCATGTTTTAGGAAAAGATATACACGACTCTTCTAGCAAATATGATATTGTGATTGAAAGAAAAATTTCCATCAGTGCAAATACAATTTTGGATGGAATATTATTAACATTTTTATCCTATTTTATCTTCGGATTTCTCTATCCACCAGAAATCGAGGGGACGTTAGAAGTTATTTAAGGGTTCGTACAACTCCTTAAATAAATTGCGTGCTTAATAAAATTAGAAGAATTCTGAAGGAGAGAAAAAAAGTAGTTGCCCTTGTCAAAAAATTACCCTGATTTTGACTTTTTTTATTTTTTTGACATGCATTCAATTTTATTAAATTGATTTTGGCTTCACTTGTTAACTCATCAGGTTGACTTGATTTTGATTGGCTAAACAAATTGAAATCGTGTCATACTAGTTTCTATTGTGACTCAAAAAAGCTCGCCAAAATAAAGTCAAAACTGAGTTTTATTTTTGAAGGTATAATAATTACTTTTCCTAAAATTATTTTAATTATATTTCAAAATTTTATCAAATCCTCAATGAAAAAAATGTATAAAAAGAATATATGCTCAAACATAAAAAAAATATTTTCAATATATATCTGGTGTACACGAAAATATTGGGACACGACTAGTTACTGTTGTGTACTTGACTCACTACGGTACTGGGAGAAAATCCCGGGTCAAAAAAATAACTTGATTTCGACTTTTCTAACTTATTTAACTTACTTTTGAGTTGATTATCTTGATTTTGTCTTCTAAATTTTTTTTGAGTCCAATATGACTTTTTAACTTAGAAATTTAAGTCAACTAAGTCAAATCCAAGACAACGTGACTTTAATTTGACTTGGTTGGCGTAAATGCTTAAATGGCATCATATATACGCCAAAATAGTCAAATTGCAGTCACGTTGTCTTTTATTTGACTTAGTTGACTCGAATTTCTAAGTTTAAACAGTCATATTGAAGTCAAGAAAATTATAGCAGTCAAAACCAATTTACTAAAGCCGAAAAAATGTCAGATAAGTCAGAAAAGTTATTTTTTGACACGTGATGATCGGTTGAGGTGCTGCTCTAGCACCGTAGTGAGTCGGTCCTGAACAATAACCGGTCAAGTTCTGATCTTTCACTGTATATTAAAATATTTTTTATATTTTAACATTTTTTTTTTGTAAATTTTTTTCATGAGGGATTATTAATTAAAGATTTTTCCTTATCGATTTCAGTATTCAATTAAAGTATTATAAATTATTAAGTTATTTACTATGAGTACTGTATCTATTTTATACACTATCGATAAATGTTTCTGCATTACTTTTTTTAGGTAGATTTTTTTAAAAATCTAACTATTGTATTTGTCCTCATGGTCAATTTTTCAAGGAATTTCGTCGTAAACTATCATAATTAGTTGAGTAGAGTTCAAAAATACCATTCGTTGAAAAATTTATATATGTATGTATATATATGTATATATATATATATATATATATATATATATATATATATATATATATATATATATATATATATATATATATATATATATATATGTACTATAACCAATTTTGTCATCATGATAATGCCTACAATTCTTATCAGATCCCAATTAAATTTCCTACACCTATTCTATGTGTAATTACCACGGTTAAGTTCAAAGATTGACTGAATCGGTCGATTAGTTTAGAAGTTATGGCTGTTTGAAATTTCAACGATTTTTCGAAAAAATCAGTTTTTAATCACTTTTACGGTCCATATAACTTTAATACTAAAACTCATAAATAATTTCTGTAAAAATTATTTTAAAGCTTAACTAATAAGCTTTAATTTATGTCCTTAAACTTTATATTTTGACCATTTCTTACAATAATTTGATGGCCTTGAAAATTTTAATGGAATCAAAAAATGTTGAAAATATCGTTTTCCTTTCACATAACTTATGCTTGTCCCATTATTATCTAGTTTTGTCAGTTGTATTTTATAGTGCACAAAAAAACTTGTAAATTTCACTGCTATTTTATATTTTAAAAGTATTTCTTTTATTATTTATGATGCATTAAATGTACCTCTAATCTTTATGATTATCACTGGTCTTGTCATTACGATAGCACCTACAGTTCTTATCGGATCTTAATGAAATTTTTTACACTCAATCTATAGGCCATTATCTTGATTGAATTTGAAGATGAGCTTAATCGGCTGATTAGTTTTGAAGTAATGGCTGTTTGAAATTTTCACGATTTTTCGAAAAAATCAGTTTTTATATACTGTTGGAGTTTATATAACATTAAACTGAAACTAATAGACAATTTCAGTAAAAAGTATTTCAAAGCTTGTTTTGTAAGCTTTAATTTTTGAGCTTAAGCTTCATGTTTTGACCATTTTTTCTAATTAGTTGATAGCTTTGATAATTGTAATGGAATCAAAAAATGTTGAAAATATGGTGTTTATTCCATATAACTTATGCATTTCCCATTATAATACAATTTTGTCAGTTCTATTTTATTGTGAATAAAACAACCTGTAAATTTTACAGCTATTTTATATTTTAAAAGTATTTCTTTTGTAATTTATTATGTTTCAATCGTACCCGTACGTCCTATAATTATAACTGGTCTCGCCATCGTAATAGTGATTATAATTATGATCTCACACTCATTAAATTATCTATACTTTGTTTACATGATGGTTAGTTTGGTACATCACCTATATAATGTTTTGTCAAATCAACTATCTGAAGATCTCTATCGAATATAGTCGTCGTCTTTTTTACCCTGACTCTTAGAAAAACGAGCCTCATTTTATATCATGACTATACACTAACATGTATCACAAGATATGTATATATGAAATTTTTTATATAGATTAATTAGAAAATCTACCTTTCATTTTGGCTGCCGAATGGCCTTTTTTAAATTCAGTACAACTTTTTAGAGTTCAAAATTTAAATCAACTAACAAAAATCTAAGACAACATGACTTCGATTTGTTTTAGTTGGCGCGAATCGGTACTGAGTAAAGCAACTTAGTTAAAAAGACATTTGTTTTCGTATCTTCAGTTATTTTTTATATTTATTAAAAAATGAACTTGTTTTGCTCTCGTCTTATCGATCTTGTTTTATTTTCAATTTTTAAAATTACGCCACAATCATGTTATTTTTTTGACTACCCGGGTAACTGTATACTTTCTTTTCTATCAAGAAAAATTTATGATCAACGGTACTTTTTTTCTTCTAATTTAAAATTTAAAAAGTATATATTGTTCGCTGTAACACTAACTATAACAAATTTTTAGCGCGCTTTATAACACTATTTTATTATTCAATTCAACTTGTTTATTTTTCTTTTCCAATTTATGCCAAAAAAAAAAACCTTTTTTTTTTATTCAATGATTATATGTATTTTTCAGATTATTTTTGAAAATTGACCCTCCTCGAGGAGCCAAACGTGGTGGGCAATGGAAAGCTGTCGTTTAGCACCCGAAATATACTTCCTTCATTGCAGAAATTAATGCGTTCAAAAATGAGGGAATCAGCGATTTATAATTTGACAACAGGATAAATTTTTCTCCTATTTATCGATGTTTTTTTTCATATATTTTTTAGTTTAAAGTTCCTATATTACCTATTTTGCTTAGATTATTAGAAAATTATTACTTATATGTAATTAATGGTGTATATAATACTATGAAATGTGGCGTTAAATTCACTATTATCATATTCATCTACTACTAAATTTAACATGAAATATAAAATAATAATTTTTATTACACTTAATATTATTAGATATTCACTATTATCATAGTTATGTGCATTGACATTTTGTGTTAAATTTAAAATAATAGTTTTTATTACACTCAATCTTATTGGATATTTACTATTATCATACTTATGTGCTATTAAATTTAAAATAATAATTATTATTGCACTTAATACTATTAGATATTTACTATTATCATACTTATGTGCTATTAAATTTAAAATAATAATTATTATGGCACTTAATACTATTAGATATTTGCTATCACGCTTCTGTACGGATAAATTTGTGCTGAATAATAAATGCTTTTTATAATTCTCTTATCATGTGGTAAATTTTAACTTGATTAGTTGGACGTGGAAAATTCGCGATGGGTGCTATTTTTTCAAGGTCAGGCCATAGACCCTCTCTATCTACAATAAAAGCAAGAAATGATAACGTTCTCTTCTATTTCACGCGTCCCACGGCGGAGTGTGGTTGGCGCTCAATAGCCGTTATGGCTCTCCGTTGGTTGAAAGACTGAAAATAAAACTAATAACGAAACAAAATGTCCCACCTGGAGATATCCTGAATCTCCCTGGAACCGCAGCTCTGCTCAGGCTGGGTTATACAACCTAGTTGGGCGCCAGTTCGTGTGCCCCACGAACAAAATTAACTCAAAATAAAACAACGGAGAAAAATGAAAATGAAAATAAAAATAAATGACAGGGTAACAGTTTCAGATTTCAGAAAAAGGAAAGCAAGAAAAAGATAGCAGTACTTTAAATAAATAAATTTAAATAACTACCGGGTTGATGACCATTTGTTTCAAATATAATTTAAATTAAAAATTAATTAATCAAATATATCGCATACTCACATAAACAATATCAAAAAAATAATAGTAGTTCACTTAGAACAAAAATAAAGATAGTATGCATATACCAAAATTATAATCTAAATAATAGTGCTGATTAAACAATAAGCATATCAAACGCAAAAATAACTTATCGAACGTACAAAATGTAATCACTCGTCTGTGATTAGCATAGGAACATGTAAATATTAGTAAGTAATAATCTCACTCGCACGTGAACATAACAAACTAAATATAATGCACGGAGAACAATCTCAGAATAATACTTCAATAATGGTAAATTATTATACCACTCGCAAATGAATAGAAAATATTAAATAAAATAATCTCATATAGGAATTTAAAGTATTTCCAGTAAGAATTCTCAGTAATTTCTAATGGTGAATTTTACGGTAATCACAAAATAATATTATCCTATATTCAAATAATAAAGATAAATAGCACTCTTGGATAAAACAATGATGAATGATATTTATACCTTTGTATCACTCTCACGTGATAATTAAAATAATATAATAATAATACGCACCAGAAAATGATAAATATAGCAGTAATAATTTACAGTAATAATAAATGATAATGAAAAAAATAACCAAATAATTATCACAATCAATATTTGGTAAAATAGTACTGAATATTTTCACTGATTCTATTCGTATTTACTGAGTATAATATTCACGCATTCCATCATATACTTATGACAAATTATTAATACTCAGAATTCACTATCTCTCTTACGCTTATGCTATATACAAATGATCACTAACTCGGGAACCAAATTATATGCCAATGTATTAGCCAAAAAAAGTACTTACAGTTTACGTATTATTCAACTCCCTTGGTTGCACGCTAATACGGTAAATGTATTTTCCTTTATGCGATTTATCAAAATGCTCAAATAATGCCAATGGGTTTATATTATCTACTCAAATACCAAATGGCGACAAATTTATAATTATTTTAAAGTAACAGAGCACACACGCTACTCTTACAGAGAATTTCCCACGTCTGATCATGGCAGCACGTGAATCTCACGCCGGCACCTAGGCTGACGCCATTTTGTCGTATATCTCTCTTTGACCAATGGAGATATACAACTGTCGCATGTTATTTCTTTTTACAGTACCACCAACGTACTACATAACTTTGGCCGTAATCTACGGATGCCAACTGTTGCGTTGACGTGCATGCGCCAACCAATTCAAAATAATCATAAGCGCATAAATGAAATGCGCAACTATTTTTCCCAGCGCTACAAAATCCAAATATATGCTTAAATTAATCAGTGAAATCTGATTCAAATACAATTTATACCTAAGAAATCAATGAAGTATTATTAACGCAATAATTAAATAAAATCTTACATGTAAACAAACAATAATTATAATGGCAATGTCGGATGAGACGTGTGAGCAGCGTGTGCTGCCCTCTGTTGCTCACTGACCTGATGCGAGACTGCCGCGATATCTAAATATCGTGACAAAATTTTATCTCAGATCTCGCGAAATGGCATTCACTTGGATTTATTAATAATCCAGCCTCGCGGAATATTTCAAAGACAAGAGTTTAAATAGCTTTAAGTTCATCATAGGCCTCGCTTATAATTACCCAGTCGTCCAGATACGCGAAGACTTTTTCAATCCAAAGCTTCGGTAGGTTTCTTTTATGGATTCTATCCACAAATCCCTCGCGAAGCTTATCCATCGCTTTTTCAGATGTTGACGGCACTCCCGCGAGCCCGTAAGGCATGTGAATCCATTCGAATTGCCCCCTGTCTCCCACGAAGAAGGCAGTATATAAAATGGACTTCAGTGCTATTGTAACTTGATGGAATATTTCCTCGAGATCCATAGTAGTTATATAGTCAGCGTTGTGTAAAGCACTCAAGATACGTAGCATATTCGGAAGAGGGTGAGCAGGTAAAATAGTATATTTGTTGATTTGTCGATAATCGACGCAAAAACGCCAATCACCTGAGGCTTTGGTCACCATAACTGGAGAACACGACCAGAAACTGTTGCTAGGCCTAAAGTAGCCCTTCTCGAGCAGTTCGTCTATTTGTTTATTTGATTCAGCCCTTATTATGGTACTACGCTGATACGAACGAATTTGTATGGGTTCTGCCACTAGCTGTAAGACGATTACATGCTGCACGAGGTCAGTTAGACCTTGGTTCGGTAACTCCACAAATTTATACATTTCAAGTTCCAAGAATGGAACTGGAAGAAGGCAGCGAGTTTATTTATTATTACAATTAATTAGTTCAAAAGGATGACTTCCATCAATGTCTTTAAATTTCCAAGTTCTAGTAGCACAATCAATTAACAACCCAAACTGAAGAGCAAAGTCTATACCCAAGACTACTGAGTAACTCAGATCCTCTAAAATACTTAAATACTGCTCTCCAGCCACTGTACAGATATGAGCAATGAACAAAACCCCAGCTATGGTTTTACATTGGGTATGTTTCACAAGAAGAACTCCCCGACGGCTCGCATCATCCGATTGTAATTGACCAGAGCTAAACTCACGTATTTGGTCATATGCTCGCCGATTGATATAGGACCTCTCGCTTCCCATATCAAGAATACCGTTGACTTGCACTCCGAATAATAAGTGGTCCAGGACCGGTACCAGTATAAAATTTAGTCCGAGATGCAATACGATTAGGAATACGTGAGGGTAATCTTTTACCTCTTAATATATCGGGAAGATATGACGCGCGCGGATGCGAAGGACAATATGGTGGAGAGCTACGACTAAGAGCTGGACCTTTAGGTTCAAAACCTAGGTTCAGTTCTTTCTCCCACGCCTCTTCGGTCTTTTCGTCACTTACAAGTGGCTCCGACCCATATAAATATGGCATTCCGGGGGCACCAACAAAACTTGGTTCATCAGATTCATCTGAACCAATTGACGTGATAAGGGCACTAACTTCTAAAGATTCTTAAATCTTTTGATACATTTTATTGAATGAATTCCATCCGAAAGAAAAGAGATTAAAATTTTTACAAATTTTTTCCACTAAATTATCAGACTTAGGTAAGTTAACCATGGGACGTATTTCTTCCCTTAAGCCTTCCCAATGATTAATTTCGTCGGCATTTAAAACGAATATGTTCATCTCGTCATTATTTAAAATCGAACAATCATTATTTGAAACAGAGCAGTTATGATTTAAAACCGAAGAGTTATTATTTAACCCTAGGACTGGTCAACAAACGCGACCTAACGACTTTGATTAAGTGATGAGGGAATCGCCGCAATGCTTTTCAGATTGTGACGTTGCCTGATCGCTCTGACTGTTTACTATTGGTGTTTTATTTCCGGCGAGAATATTGTAAAAAATTCGAACATGAAGAAAAATTTATAACTTTATTTTTATTAATTTCAAAATTTGCTTAAATCAATTTGTCGCGTAACGATTCGAATTATTTAATTTTTATTTAGTTGTAAGTTGAATATTTTAATTTTATATTTGAATTTGAGTCGTTACGCGGGCATTCCGCCATTTCGCCGATGGAAACAGCGGTCCGTACACGGTGCTAGCGCATGCGCGCTGAGTATGAGAGAGCACATGTGTGAATAAATTTTAATTTGTAATTTAAAAATACAAATAATTGGTTTATATTAATTTTAAGTTTTTGTTTATGATTTTGGCACAGTTGGGATGCATAATCCAGCGTAACATTATGCCCCAACAATTGTCTAATGTATTATTTTATTTAAACTTGTCATCCGACTAAGGATGTCAGTTTGGTTGAAAATATTGACCGCCAGGTAACGGTAAATCGATACCTCGGCTAAAATTCCGACGTCAATTTGATAAATTTTAAAAAATTATTATTTCAGTTACCGAGTAAAATAAAAATAGGAATAAGTTATAAATAAATAGTTCATATATTTAATTACTTACTCATGCATCAATCAGATGTTCAGAAAGTGTTTTTATAATTTATATTTGAATTTAAAATTAGGCCCAGAGCTAATAGAAATAATTATAATAGTAATTAAGGGCGACGGTGGTGCCACGTGCGCGACGACCAACAGGTGGAGGAAAGGGTAATTAATTCAGAAAGATACGGACTGGCATTGTGCATAGACGCTGTTTTGTACAACCGTGCATTTATTATCTATTTTGGAAATAAAGTTTTTTTGTTCAAATAATAGAATAATTAGTAAATTCACCGGGTGAATTTAATTGACATTTATTTCAATTTATATTATTTTGGGTCATTGGAGAATTTCGAGTACTTTGAATTTCTTTCACGGCATATATTTTTCACGTGATAACCCCCCCCCCCCCCCGGTAGTAGTTGGTCGCCGCGACGAGGGGAAATTGAATTTGTTCATAAAAGATTACTGAATGATACACAAGTAATATTATAAATAATTGTTAATTATCATTATTGTTTATTATTGGTAAAAATATCCTGATATTTCTGTCTATATATATATGTATATATGACTTAAGTGCAACGTAGTGAAACGTTGCCGGTATACGTATTATATAATTGTAGTATATTTATCTATAGAGCGCATACAGTACTTGAGTAAATTCCTCAAGTACTGACATCATCACTTGGGTGAAAATTCTTACTCGAAATATTTGTAGAAAATTATTAAGCATTATTATATGAATCTATTATTATTTATATTTATTATTAATAAAAATAATTGAGTAACTTTATATTCTTTTATTTTTGGGATTTATTCGTTTACTCCAGCGGTCTAAAATTATTGTTTAAAATTTTATTTTAAAATTTATAAACTAGTTTAATACCGAGGAATTTATTATTTTGAGTGTGAGTGAGGATAAATTCCGTATCTTTCTCCCTCTCACAAGTGCTGAGAGAGAAAATGAAATAAAATTATTATTATTATTTATTATTTTGGGAAACCCTAAGTGAAATAATTGTTTGTTTTATTTGATAATAAAAATTTATATTATCAATCAAATTATATTTATTTTGTTTCGGCTATTCAGTTTATATAATTTATTGTAATATTGCGATATTATTTTTTTTTGACAATCACCAGGTATTATTATTGTTATTAATTTAACCGAATTAAATATTGTGTAGAATTATAATTTTTATATTGTTTATAAAAACTAAAACGTGGAAACCAACAGTTGTCGGGGAAAGTTTAATATTTATTTTCCTGGATCTTTCCCTACTGCTTAATTTTAATTTTTCCTGTTCTTAATTATTACTTGTATGTAATTATTTATTATCTACAAATTTTTCTATTATTTATTTCATTTCTGTTGTGTCACTAATTTTCTTTTCATTATTTATTTTATGTTCTTGAGTTGTTTATCCGCTTTGTCGCGAATCACTTGCTCGGATTTTTCCCTCGTAACTTTTCCCCTTGAATAAAGTTTTGTCCGTTTTAAATAAACGGTCTGGCGCCTGCGCGCACTAACCCAGCCTGAGGAGCTGGTCCAGGCACGATAAGTACTTATTATTTATAATTTAATCATTGTTTAGATATTTTTATTTTATTTTTATTTGATCTCGATATTTATCACCATTTAATATCGTCTATTATTATTTATTATTATTTATTATCACGCGTAGGCGACGCATACGCTATATTGGGCTGTTCCGCGTCTCCGTCGCGAAATTTCAGCTAGGTATACGTTATAAATTAGTTATGTTGACAAATTTAACAAACTTATTTTTTAATTAAATTTTGCTAGTATTTAATTTTATTTAACATAAAAAAACAACTATTTTTTTTATAAATAACAATATCACGTAAGCATAGGTTAAGGCCTTTGGCACTAGATAGAAATATTTTAATAGTGGACAGAAAATAATATTTTAATAAATTTATTATACATTAAATCAAGAAACAAATTGAAAAAATATTTTCTTAATCGCATAGTTTTTAAAAATGTTTATTAATAAAAGTAAATATTTACTTCTTAAGCAAACAGCCAGTAACTTTTTAAGTAAGCAGCCAGTAACAGTCTGCGCAAGTCTGCACATGAACATGAGAAGTCGAAAAGAGGGGAGATACACCAAAGACGGCAACGCCGCGAGTGGAAATCTATTAACAACTCTGGTCAAGTGATGAAAACAGTCCCGCAAATCCGTCACTTTTTTTTTTAGATTTTTTTTTATAGCAACTTTATATTTTTAAACATGCTCAAAAAAATTGTAAAAATATTCTAAAATGTTTGAAGAATGAAGTCAAATTTTTTCGAACCTTTTTAGTAAAAAATGTAATTGTAATATGTAACGGGGTGAAATTAAATAAATTCAAATATTTTGAATTTAAAATATCTTTGAATTCCACGCGGTTGGTTAATTATCAGAAATTGATTAAATCCGTGATCTAGTTTATCGACTGGTCCTCGAGAGCGCCAATTTCGGAGGCTCGTCCTCCCACCCCAATTAGAAATTAATGAGAGTGGGAAAAATCATGAAAATTGGCGAGGGGTGGCGAAATTAGGTTTTATCAGTGAGTGCACGAGGTAAATCGACACACAGTCGAACGGACCGGCATTGAAGTTGGACACAAGACCGCGCGCTGAATAACAGGTAAATATACTAGCACTTGAGAGGTTAAAGTGGAACCTTCCAGCAGCTATAGAGTTGAGATATTTATATTAATTGTGTATCCGGCAGGTCGCCGATACACCCAATGGCATATATTTATTTGTATTGAATTGTTCACAGATTAAATTAATTGAAAAGTTGTTGAGAGAAGCTGGAAAAAAAATGAGAAGGAAATCGGCAGAGGACTGGAGAGTGAAGGAAAGAAGGAGATGCTGAACACCTTGGACAGTACGAGAATAAGTTGGAGGTAAATAAATTGTTGGCAGTAGCCACAATTGATTAATTATAATTATTATAAAGTCGTACGTAAAATTGAGTTAAGTCATAGACAGTCGCCATTTCCGGGTTGATTTCCAATGAATAAAAGAAGTTCTCGGCAGAAGCCAGAATTTTTTTATTAATTAGCCACGCGGTCCGTTCATTAAATTCTCGGCAGAGAGCCCAGAATTTATTCATTGTTAATTAAAGTTTAAGAAAAAGTTCTCGGCAGGAGGCCAAAAATTATAATAGTTATTAAGATATTGATATATGATAATTTAATCGATATTGTTTAATAAGATAAAATTTACAAGACTGAAAATTTATGTGCTGTGAAAATAGTAACAAAAGATTAAGATTTTATTTATTTAATTTTAAATAAATTGATGTTAGTGAAAGCATAAATCGTTAAGAGAAATTGAAATCTGAACGCGAAGAAAGAAATACACGAAACAGAAAGAGATAGCAATAGACGCGCGAAGTAGAGAGAGATAGCGTTAGTAGTCAGCGTCAGTTCAGTATCATAAAATTTTCTTTCACTAAAACTTGATATTGGAATTTGAAAATAAAGTCGTGTCGATAGAAAATAAATCATTATAAATAAAAAGAAAAAAATTATAGTTATTAAAATAAAATATTTTAAATCGGAAAAAAATTTTTAATTCGCTAAATTAAATTGTGTGTGTGTGTGTGTGTGTGTGTGTGTGTGTGTGTGTGTGTGTGTGTGTGTGTGTGTGTGTGAGTAAATTGGAAAATTAACGTGTGTGTGTGTGAGGAATAAATTAATTCCAGGGGAATTTTCAATTAACTATTTTAAAATAATTAGATCCAGAGAATCTGGCAAGTTGCCTTTAATTTAATTCTTTATGTAAGTCCAGGGGACTTGGTTAATAAAGATCCAGGGGATCATGCCGGTGTCCAGTAAATAATTTATTTAATAAAGTCCAGGGGACTAAATTATTAGTGGAATAAAGTCCAGGGGACCTATAATTGTATGAAAAAAGTAGTAGAAAATTTTGTGCTATAAGTTAATTATAAGAAATAACAAAAGCCCAGGGGGCAATGTTGTTAAGTAATAAATAAAACATTATAATTGAATAAATTAAATTCTTGTCTTAAATAAATTTAATCCTCAATTCCCTCACTCTCATAAATATTTCAACGACCCTGAATTTTATTAATAACATCTCCGATTCTGGGAGACCGAGATTTAGCTCCCAGTGACGCCCTTATTAACATCATTTAATAATGGGGCCAAAACATAGCAAGTTTGAAAATTACCCTGTTACAAATAAAAATAATAGAATTGGGTGCGGCGTCACGCTCATACGCAGACCAGTCGAGGGTTAAAACCGACAAGTTGTTAAAAACCGATAAACCGTTTATATTATCGTAGAAATCACAAAGTTGCATAAAAGGGTCTCCTGTGACACAGGAATTTTCTAAACTACTACCACTACTAATTTTGTCATCAGTATCATATCAAATTACATTCTCAGCGGCGCGATCTGAATTATTTCCAACCACAACTGGACTGCGTGGGTCAATTGAATCGACCTCCGTCTCAAATTTATTGTCACTATAAACAGTAACGGAGCTAGCCAAGTTTGGCACTTGATTTTCTATTACGATATCGCCTATTCGTTCACCACTGGTTAGAAAAACTGAACTGACAGCCCGCTCTAAGCCACTGTCAGATCCTACCATTAAATTCTCATTAATTAAATTTTCGTCGATTAAATTTTTATCCATAATTTTCTCAACCAGACCAAAGGCACGCTCTAACCACCGCCAGGTCCTATCATCAAATTTTCATCAATTAAATTGCTATCTATAATTTTCTCAATCGGACCAAAGGAACGCTCTAAGCCACCGTCAGGTCTCGAAATTTTATCAACTACACTACTTAATAAAATTTATAACGTTCTTTACAATTTAAAACGTACCACGGCGGAGTGTGGTTAGTCTAAAATAGCCGTTATTGCCCTACGATGGTGAAAACACTGAAATAAAATGACAACAAACAAAATAGATTCTCTAGAGGCGAAAAAATCTCTCCCCTGGGTCCACAGTTCGACTCAGGCTGTGTTAGATAACCGAATTGGGCGCCAGTTTATGCACCTCCACGAACAATAATACTCGAATAAAATGAAAAATGAAAGATGAGAATGAAAAAAAAAATCGGTCTATCGGTTGACCCTGTGGGCACAGCCCCAAAACATCCCGCTGTTTTCAAGTTCCTTGAGCTCGAAAACATCGTTGTAAATGCATTTTCGAGCTCGAAAATACTTTTGTATACCATTATTTTCGAAAAAAACTGTTTTTAGCATTTCCTTCCCCCATGATATCTCTCGAACGCATTAACCAATTAAGATGGTTAAGGTGGCAATCGACGCGTTTTATTAAGTTCTAGAACTGATTAGATTCTGAAATTGATCGGATGAGTCACTTCAAAGATAATCGAAAAAAAACCTTTTTTTACCATTTCTTTCTCCCGCGATAACTCTCGAACGAATTAACCGATTGAGATAGTTGAGGCGGCAATCAATAAGTCTTATAGCTCTAGAGCTGATTATAATTATAAGAGGTACAGCTACGATTTAAACATTATAAATAATAAAAGAAATACTTCTAAAGTATAACATAACCGTAAAATCTGCAGGTTGTTTTGTTCACACTAAACCACAAGTGACAAAATTGTATTATAACGGAAAATGCATAAGTTGTCTGGAATGAAAACCATGTTTTCAACATTTTTTGATTCTATTAAAATATTCAAAGCTATCGAATTATTGGAAGAAATGGTCAAAACATAAAGTTTAAGGTCATAAATTAAAGGTGATTGGACAAGCTTTCAGATAGTTTTCACGGAAATTGTCTATGAATATTAGTTTTAAAGTTATATAAGCATTATCAGTGATTAAATACTGATTTATACGAAAAATCATGAAAATTTCATACAGCCGTAACTTTTTAACTATCCGAACGATTCAATCCATCTTCAAACTTAACCGTGATAATCGTCCACAGAATAAATGTAAAAAATTTCATTAAAATCTGATAAGAATTGTAGACGCAATCGTGTCCTCAAAACTGCGTTATATCCCATACATACATATATATATATATACTAGGGTGGCGCAAAAAAACCGACTATGTTTTTTTTTCAAGTCTCTTATGAAAATTTGTTGGTTTACGATGTTTAAAGAAGCCTCTCCAAAAATCAGCTCGATAAAAAATTTTCAAGAGGTCGCTTACGAATTTTGAAAATATCAAAAATGATCGAAATTCGACTTTTTTATTTCAAATTTTTTTCTTTCTCGTGGCAGCAATAGTTTATATTTGTGAAATCCTGACTACGTTGAAAATTTAAGCCCAAATTTTAAATATTTAAACCTCGCTCAAGAATTTTGAATGTTTCCGAGTGTTGTCTTTTGGACGCTTTCGAGCGACCCTTGAATATTAATAATAAAGCTTCTCGATTTTTCATCATTAATTGGCATTACAGTGAACGAAAATATAACCCGAGAAATAGAAATAAAAAGTTATTTATATATTTTTTTATTTTTTAATTCAATTTGTAGGTTTTTTCGCTTACTCAAAACTTCCCAAATTCTATTGTTTAAGACTGTCCTGTATATTTTTGGTTATGCAGAAGTTATATTTTACTGAAATGACAATAATTGAGTCATAAAAAAATACAATAACTAATTCAAATTATTAGTTATGAATTATCAGTTAATATTCAAAATTCTTGAGCGCCGTTTACATGTTTAAATTTTGGGCTGAAATTGTCAGCATAGACATGATTTTATAAATATAAACTATTGCTGCCACGAGAAAGAAAAAATTTCAAAGTATAAAATCCGAATTTCTATCATTTTTGATATTTTCAAAATTCGTGAGCGACCTCTTGAAAATTTTTTATCAAGCTGATTTTTGGAGAGGCTTTTTAAAACATCGTCAACCAACAAATTTTCATACGAGATCAAAAAAAAATAGAATCAATTTTTTTGCGCCACTCTAATATATACCGTGAAACAAACAATTGAAGATTTTTCAGTATTGAGAGAAATTTGTTTCTTAGCGTGGTATTATCAATAAAAATTGTTCATAAAAATACTCAAACATAAATTTAAACAATTACATTTTCTGCTACACCCCAAGCGCCACCAAAAAATTATTGACTTTATATTAAATTTAAATCAACAATTAGATATATGGTAACAAATTGTCGCCCTAAATTTAATAAGAAGTCAGTAATTTTTTTAGTGCCACTTGGGATACTCAATGTAAAAAAAATTCTTTAAATGAATTAAAATAAAAAAAAAATCTTGAATACTATCTAAAGTAATAACAAGTAAATTGTTGCTATAACTCCGCTGAAAAGAATGATAAAAATTTATGGACAGCAGGCTTTACAAAAAATTAAATTTCCTACAAAATCTGACAGAGAATTTTCAAACAACTAACAATTCACAAATTAGACTTTCAAAAAGAATTATTTTAAGCATTTCATGTTTTTTAAAGTGCTTGAAACTCTGTAGAAAATTGATCGAATGTAATTATGATTTTTTCTCAACCTTTGTTTTTTAATGTGCTAAAATTGTCGAGTTCATGTATATTATGAATATTATTGATTCTATTGTGATTCGTTTAACTTGAAAATATAAATTAATGCTAAAAATAACCACATTAATTTCTTTCTCGAAAAAAATAAAAAATACCAAAAAAATCTTTTTAAAGTAATAATTCAGTTGATGAAGCTTTTGAAATAATAAACTTCGATAGTTTGTAACTTTTGAAACGTTTGTTTGCGAAAAATTTTATCTTTATTAGCTACGAAGCTAAAAAAGTAGAAATTCCTATGTTAATTGTTCGGAAAAAGTGGGGCACCTTTTAGCAAGCTTCGTCATTAAAATCGAAATTATTTCCTTAGTAGAAAATTTCTTATAATTAAAAATAAATTTTTAAGATATAATAAAAAAAATCTCGTAATATATCCAAATATATATATATATATATATATATATATATATATATATATATATATATATATATATATATATATATATATATATATATATATATATATATATATATATATATATATATATATATATATATATATATATATATATATATATATATATATATATATATATATATATATATATATATATATATGTATATTGAGACAAATCGCTTTTTCTCTTTGCGATTTTAACCAGCAGCGACCAGAATTCGCGGGTTGAAACCTGGCTTAGGTTGGTCTCTAACAAATTTTTATTTTACTTGGACAGAGCAATAGGCTGGGGTTCTTACAAAGCAAAGACCCGCACTTATTCAAACACGGCAGCGTATGTAAAACTTACTAACTTACCTCACGGCTTATGACTTATCAATAGATTTCTTATTGTTGACGAACTTATCAATTCTTACTTAATTAATAATACTTTTATTAAAGTATTGAAGGATCGTACCAGTAGAATAGGATATGAATAGGATGAACAAATAGTAGGTAAACTGAATGATTAACAACATGTGCAAGTTTATTGCCAATTATAATAATAAAAATTACTTACAAGAAAATGCAAGCGCAGGATGTAATGTAGAGAGATGTGTAGCACAGTATAACTTTATATTACGAGTATCTCGCCAGTACGTACAGTGATAGTTACTTAAACTAACTTTACTTATAAAAATTAATAACTAAACAATAAAATATAATTGCAAGATAATTGCCAATAATGTACAGAATATCGCAAGTTAATTGCCCTAATTACAATTTGGTTTTTGCAAGTAAATTGCCGGAATTGATACTGAATAATTAATATAAGAATGTCTGTACGCTAATTGATCCAGAATCGAAGTGATTGACCGATAATTGAGGGCCTGGGACTCACCTCTGAACTCTGTCCCCACTTCACCCTTACGGTCATGCGTCAACGTGATAATTAATCATGTGACCACGGCACTATGATTTGTCTAGTTTCAGACGGCAACAAGACGGGGAAAAATGGAAACCGCAAGGCTGAGGACGACGAAGACAATTCACATTGTCTCAAAATATATATATATATATATATATATATATATATATATATATATATATATATATATATATATATATATATATATATGATAATAATTTAATTAAAAAAAGTTGTTAAATTATTTTGTATTGTTTATTCATAAGTCTAAATATTATAAAAAAAATATAAGTAAATTATTTAAGCAGGATGAATAATTTTTAAAAAGGCGCGCTTGTTTATGCACGCGTGACGCATGCGTAGACACGAACATCAAGCCCGGCGTATTTTATTTTTAGTGACGTCGTATTCTGCCGCTCAAAGCAACATGAGTGTGAAAGACAGCGACATAAAATACATTAGTTAGAGAGAGAGGTCTAATACAGCCATCTACTTTTTCGTACAATTTTTACAATATCTTAATTAATCATCATTCTATCAAAACGATCATAGAAAAATTTTTTATGTATTTTGTTGTCGAGAACATTTTTCCTAGAATATATTTTCCTGTAAAATTTACCGTTCGGGAGTTATTACCGTTTAAACAATTTAATTGTTTAAAACTTTTATTTGCACTCGAATTTGAAAAAAGTTCTTGCAGATTTGGATTCTTCATCTAAAAATCTAGACAATCTCGCTGAAAAATCTTGCGGACACTATTTTGTATACGGCATACCCTATTCACCCGATGGACTATGTACTATTTTATTCAACCTTATAAACAATAAACTACTATCTAATCTAATCTAACATATAGAGAGACGACACAGTGTATGATTATTATTATTTTTATTTTAGTTAACTCTGATGATATTTTTTTTTTCATTTGTTTAAATTAAATACATTATTGTTTATTAATTAATTAAATATATATCGAATTTATATATTATTTTATCTGGAATTTTTTCGTTCATAAATTCCACCCGCAGGGGTTAAATTACTATTATTTTGAATTGTTCAAGGCTGAACAGCCAAATATTTTTGATTATTGTTTATATTTAACCAAATATTGTAAGAAATTTAAAACTATTTTATTAACTAAAGTTTATGGAAAACAACAGCTATCGAGTAAAATTTTACATTTATTTTCTTGAATTTTTCCTACTATTTCTAATACTTATTTGCTATATCTATTATTTATTGCTATTTTTAACTTCCCGCTAAGAAAATTATAAATTTTAAAAAATTCAGGAAGTTATTGGTTTCACCCCAATTTTCGAAAATCGAGTTTTCATCAGATGTTAACGTTTTGAGGTTCTAGGAAGCTATTCTGACTATTTGCAAAAGGATGTCCGAGTGTCTGTATGTATGTGTGTGTATGTGTGTGGATGTAAACTCTTAATATCTTTTTAATGAACTGACCGATTAAAATGTTTGAGGTGGCAGTCAGAAGAGTTTGTTGGCCGTCAACTTTTCCGATGATTTCAAATCGATTGATCAAATAGACTCTAAGATATGGAAGAAAAACAAAAAAAACATGTTTTTTTCAATTTTTTTTAAAGTTTTCAGAAATGGCTCAATTGATATATTCCATAATCTTATCAGCACAAGAATTTGTTAAAACGCGTCGACTGCCGCCTTAATTATCTCAATCGGTTCGTTCGTTCGAGAGAAATCGATCGAGAAAGAAATGGTGAAAATCGGATTTCTTCGATTATCTTCGAAGTGAGCCATCCTATCAATTTCAAAATTTTATCAGCTCCAGAGCTCAATAAAACGCGTCGATTGCTGCCTCAGCCATCTTAATCGGTTGATTTGTTCGTAAGATATCGTAGGAGAAAGAAATGCTAAAAAATGTTTTTTTTCGTAAACAAAGGCATACAATAGTATTTTCGAGCTGATGGAGCGGGAAATTTAATGGCTGGCCCGCAGGGTCAAACGATAGACTAATTTTTTCTGTAAATTTAATATTTGTAATTTCATTCGATCGATATATCCGCCTTTTCATCAAACTGCTCACTCGGATTTCCCTCCCGCAAATTTCCCCCAGAGCAAAAAATTTTGTCCGTTTTATGCAAATGGTCTGGCATCCTCGTGCACTAACCCATCCTGAAAGCATGTTCAGGCACCATTATTATTTATTTATAATTTATTATTTTTATTATTCGACTTATTTAAATATTTATTCAAATGAAATTGATCATCATTTTGAGGATTACTTAAAGTTTTTTGTACACGTAAGTGACCGCATACGATTCCGAGTTTATTCGCGTCTCCGTGATGTACATAAAAGTGGTTTACGTTGTTGAGGTAAGAAATATTATACTTCGATGTAGTTAATGGTTTCTTGTTTTTAGTATTATATGTCAAGTAAACATAATTACTGGAATTTGATTTTTTTTCTCTCAGTGTAGGATTTTTTTTTCATCATGAAGATACCAACTTAACCTAGGTTTCATGAAATAACAGCCTAGCAAAGAATTGTGGGAGCACTCAATTTACAAAAAAGAAAAATATTGCTCTGTTAAAAAAAGGAATTTGATAGAATTAAAAAGAATTAAAATGTTAATACATTTAAATTCTGCTGAATACTGTGAATCTTTTTTCAAAATTCACGATTAATCATATCAAATACTTTTTAATACTAAAATGATCGAAAGGAGTAGTAGGATATAACAGAATTAAACTAGCATTAATTATCTCTTTAGAATATGAAAGGATTCAACCAGTATTCCAAATTATTGATTCTATTGAATACTTTTTAATCCTGAAATAATGTCCCCATTTTATTATCTTTTTAGGATATAAATAGATTCAACTAACATTTTAAATTTCTGTTCTTATTGAATGCTTTTTAATTCTGAAGTAATGTCTTTATTTTCTTATCTATTTAAGATATAAAAAAATTGAACCAGTATTTGAAATTCTGTTTCTATTGAATACTTTTAAATCCTGAAATAATGTTTTAATTTGATTATCTTTTTCGGGTATAATATGATTTGAATCGTATTCAAATTTTTCAATTCTGTAGAATACTTTCTAATCTTAAAATAATTTCTTAATTCTAAAATTTTTTGAGAACATTGAAAAATTAAACTGGAATTAAAATTTTTTATTTTGTAGAATACTATCAAATTCCAGAATATCATCTCAATTTAATTATTTATTCAACTCATGCGCGCTATTCACGTTTTATCATGCCTAAAATCCGAACGCTAAATGGCCGTTTACTGACTGGTGAAAAATTATTTGTCAAAACGCAGTAAAGATGTCTACTATCCCGGCCATTGTGAAGTAATAAAAATAAATCTAACTATCTTTCGGGCTCTAACTGAATATTGGGTAATTACAAAT
This sequence comes from Microplitis demolitor, assembly GCF_026212275.2. Classification (NCBI taxonomy): domain Eukaryota; kingdom Metazoa; phylum Arthropoda; class Insecta; order Hymenoptera; family Braconidae; genus Microplitis; species Microplitis demolitor. Next base: position 11,136,492 of record NC_068546.1, read on the forward strand.
CTCTGTTATTACCCATTGAGCAGCTAAGATCGTGATGCCGAACGTTTTTAACGTGGAATTAAAACTTTGACATTGAATTTGAATTTCCGTTAAATTAAATCAACGTCCCTATAATTTTGTCATATTCTTAATATTACTAATTAAGTTTTTTTTTTTTTTTTTTTACCATGTCACTAAACAACTATTAAGACTTCGCATTCTAGGCAATTAATAAAACGTAAAAAGCGCAAATGGGTTAAATAAAATTATGAGCGGTTGCGTCCATTTTCATCTCTGGACGGAATATCTCCTGGACAATTGATCTCGGGATGGTTGATCTTGTGGATTTCCAGTATAAATGGTTTCAAAATGCGGTTGTATGGTGATGTGGCACTTGAACAGTGAAAAGTCAACCGTGTACACATAGATGGCGTTTATTTTATCTACGTGTAGCCGGTAATTTACCATCTTGTAATGGATTAAATAAAAATTGAAATATTTAATAATTAATTTATTTAATACCGTAAGATGGACGGTGGCGTATAGGTCTAACCCATTTATAAATTTTTATGGCTACTTCAGTGTTAGGTATGAGGCAGGATGTGTTGGAGATGCCTCACTGATGATTCCACCAATACATCTGGGATGAAACCTAATACTGTTCGGCGTCTACTAAACTCAAAGTTTGGTAAAGATTATAAGTTTGGTGACTTTACGCGGCAAATCACACTTTTTAATGCGCGATATCTACTAATTATCAACCAGTTATAAGTAAGATAGTTTGGTGTGTACACGTGTCAGATGAATATCAAAAAATTTGGCAGGTTAAGTGTTAGCATTCTCACATTTACTCACAATATCGCTTCCTATTTAGTGCAGCAACGCTGAATATGAGTATAGGGTTAAAATAACCAATGGGGGTTCAGGGAGGTATTGTCGCTGAGATGTTTTTGTCCGGAGACGTTTTGACTTGAGATGGGGATAGGGGTAACCATTATGGGCGCAACATGTAGGTTAAATCATAATCCATCGTCCGCGATGTGTCTCGCTTCGCTCATGCCTGCGCACCTACGACTCGCGTTAACCACATTGCGCTGACACATTATGGATAACTTGCACTACTAGTTACGCCAATACTTATTTCATAGGATATGAAATGATTCGATTATTCTTGAAATTTTTTGATTCTGTTGAATTCTCACGAATCTTGAAATTATCTCTGAATTCGATTATTTTTGGTAATTGTATAATGGTTTAAATAGACATAAAAATTGCTAATTCATTGGTTACTTTTACAGCCTAAATTAATTTTTAAATTCATTTTTTTTTTCAATTGTTATATCCGGCTTGCCGTATATATTAAAGGGGCCTCTTTGCCGCGCTCGCTGTAAAGTGCAGCCTTAACAATTTTAGGGACAGCAACTTCGGGCAACACCTCGTGGCACGTCGTCAACGTTTCCTCCAATCAGGGAATTACACTTGACTGTATTCTAAATTCATCCAATCATATATTCTAAATTATTCTCTCCAGAGCCGCGAACCGAGGTGATGAAAACAACAAACACCAAGGTGTGGCAGCCTATGACGCGTGAGAAGTTGATGTATCTTCCTTGCTGGCCCGCGTGAGTTCTAAAGCGTGTTACGTTTTGGCAACTCTCCTTTTCTATTTTCTATTAAACCGATTTGTTCAGTTTCATAAATAAAATCTAAACCGTCAAGTTACTATCAAATCCCACGGGAAGATCGTCTCGATATTGCACTCGAGGAGGCATGGCAAGTTACTTGTTACCGTGAAAAATTTTTATTCAAAATTATATTTTCTATTCCAAAAATCACCACACGGGAAGTATCGCTCGCGTAAAACTCGAGGAGGCGTGGGTGATTTTTAATAATAATTGTTAAGTGTGAAAATAGCGATTCTCGTCCGAGTGAATTGCTGGAGTCGGAGATTCAGAACAAACTCATATCACCTAAAGACTTAATAAATCGAAAGTGTAAAACCATAAGTTTAAGTTTAATAGTTAAGTGTAAATCGAAGAGATTTAAGTTAAAGAAAGAACCTTAGTGTTAAGAACCATTTAACATCTTGTGAACTGAGTACGGCGAGCCCATAGGGAAATATTTCAATATGTAACATGGTAAAATGAGTTATTTTATCGACCAAAATCGTGATAATTTACTGACGGTCAATTACCTACCCGTTACCCCAACCGAGCAATTGAATGAGTTTTTCGACTTGTCGCCGGGTGCGATAATCGAAAATGCTAGTACGCGAGGTCCAATAATAATTAGGTAGAGGGGTAGTTTTCCGATAATGACCGAAGACAATCGGAAGGAATCATTAAAAGTGCAAGACAGCAGGAGAAAAGACACAGAGACGGCAGGACCGGGTTACCATCCAGATGCATAGGACTGCTGACTACCCGAAGAGTAGGTAACTATCTAAGTCGGACTTGGCTTTGCATTGTGGAACCCAGCGATAACTCCAGAACATTATTTATCAAGATACCAGGCCATTAGCCGGTATTCATTAATATCTCAGTATTAATTCATCTGAATGAGCAGGTATTGGAGTAATAAAATCAAGAATACAAAATGCGAGACTACCGAGACTTAACAAGGAAAAGAACACGAAACGACCCGGACTAGTATCGATAATCCAGAGACACGCCAACTGGACAGAACCAAGACGAGGACAAGATACAAGTCGTAGCTGTAAATAAATCATCAGATATTTATTAAATTAATTCTAGGCCTGGGCCAGAATTATCAAATAAATAGTCATACAAAATCGTACGTGGTGTCCGTAATTTGATCGTCACGTCTAGGCCAAACTAGGTAAATCAATTATTAATTATTAATTAATCACGTGGAAATAAATTCGTCAGCCAGACGCTAAACAATCGAGTATTCTTGACGCTTCCAGAAAAATCCAGGCAACGTAGCTGGATTTACTGCGTCGTGGAATTTTCCAGGCCTTTCAAGAGACCGCATGCCGGAAAATTATTCTAATCTAGTCAATAATTTAATCATTAATATTAGAGTAATTTAAATCATAAATTAATTAATCAAATTTAATTAAAACAAATGAAATTAATTAATTTATTCTTAGTAGATGTGCTGGGAATTTAACGTCGAAATTGATAGTCAAGTTTGAGTATTGTGATAGTGGCGATCAAACGTTAGTGTGTAAATTCGGCTTAGTAAAATTTATCAATTGATTGTGAAAAGGAAAACGGTAGCGGTTGTAAATAATTATATATAATAATTGATTAGTTATTTTAAAATGGTATAAGGATTTTAATATTGGTTAATTTGAAATAAGGAAAATGGTTAAAAGAATGTGTGCGTGTAAAAGAGTAATAATGAAAATTAAGTGTTAAAAAGGTTAAGGTTTTGTAACCACGGACAGGATTCAGGAAACCGCGTGAATTAATTAAATAAGGTTTTGTCGCGTAGAGGGTCCAGGGGACCGCGTGGAGGTTCAGGTTAAGTTGCGTGTGTATAAAATAAAAATCCTCGGGACTCAGAGTGAGTGTGAGTGTGATAGCCAAAGGTAGTTGGCAAAAATTGTATGAGGTCATAAGGTATATTAAGATTATAAGGTAAAAGGTATAAGTTAAAAAGGTTTATATAATAATTAAAAGGTTAAAATTGTTATTTTAAATAAAGTGTTAAATAATTATAAATTATACTTTCTCTTCCTTATCTTACAAATAAATTTTACAACGACCCTGAACATTAAGATCCGGTTCTGGAAGACCGTTTAATACTTCCAGTGGCGCCCTTAATAAAGAATTGAAGGACGACCATATTAACAGTACCCCTGTTATAAATAAACATCTATCATTGGGAAAACCGGCATATTAGATTATTTCTAATATTAAGAACCATATCCCTCCTTCGTGCACCAAACCATCTTTCGACCAGAGATCAACAGAAGCCGTGCACGAGAGTTTTAGTCCAAAGATCATAAAGACCAATTTGCAAGTAAGCAGCGAACAACGAAACGTAGGTGAAATGATCAATTTCTCTGACGTATAAAAATCCAAATTCTGCATCGATACACAGAGAGGCCCGTGCGGGGTTTATCGTTTGAGTTCTCACGGTAAAAATAAAACCTAGAGCTAATCCTCTAGAAAAATCACCCTGTTTGCCCGGTGCCTCCCACTTGAGGCCCACGCGACCATAACCAATAATTAATTATTATTAATTAATTAAATCCGGACATAACACAATTATAAAAGCATCCAACTACACAGAAGGAAATAAAACTTTGACTCAAAAGTGAATTTTTTCTAGCCTAGAAAATCCAAAGGAAGACTGAAAATTTCTTGAACAAAGTCAAAATTTTTTCGAACGTGTAACGGGGTAAAATTAAACTTATTCAAATAATTTAAATTTAAATTGTTCTGGAATTCCCCGCGGTTGGTTAGTTATCGAAAATCGATTAACCCCGTAATCTAGTTTATCAACTGGTCCCCGGAAAACGCCAATTTTGGAGACTCAGCCTCCCTCCTTTCTTAGGAACTAAGAGGAGTGGGAAAATGTACGAAAATAGCCGAAGGGTCTCGGACTTAGATTATTAGTGAGTGCACGAGGTGAATTTGGATAGAGTCGGACCGACCGGCAAGAAGACGGAGTGAAACTGCGCGTGAAAGAAAAGGTAATTATACATGCTCTGGAGAGGTTATAGTACAACCTTCCTGAAGCAATAATTATAATAAATTAAGGGAATTTCTTGTATCCGGCAGGAGGCCGATACAATTTAAAATAAAGAACTAATTTGTACTGAATTTTTCAATGATCTAACTCCACATAATAAAAATAATTTAAAAAGGAGAGTTGGGAGATATTGGAAGGAACAAGGAAATCGGCAGTGAAGGACAGAAGGAAAGAAAGATCGTCACGAGGAAAAGTAAAGGTAAATAAATTGTCGGCAGTAGCCACAATTTATTAACAATTAATTTTTATAATTATTAAGAATTTATTACTCGTGGGCAGTCGCCATTTCTAAGTCGTTCCGGATAGAATAAAAATTCTCGGCAGAAGCCAGAATTCATTTTGTAATTAATTGCACGGTCCGTCAGACAAAATTCTCGGCAGAGAGGCCAGAATTTTGAATCACAAATTTCTAAGATTGAAAAATTTCTCGGCGTGGAGCCAGAAGTTAGAATAATTTTTAGTCAAAAGTTTATTTTAAATTAATCGATAATAATTAATAAGCAAAATTTATATATATATCTATAAAAATTTATAAGATTAAGATAACCAAGTGCTGTGAAAAGTGATAGAGAATTGTTGGGAAATTAATTAATTAAAAATTAAATAGAATAAATTGATGTCAGTAAAAATTAGTAAAATTGGTTAAGGAAAATTATAAAGTTAACGCGAAGAAAAGACACGAAATAGAGAGAGACAGACTGAGACGCGCGAAGTAGAGAGAGATAGCGTCAGTTACTCGAGTCAGAAACTATATTACTGGATAGATAATTTTTACCGGAAAAGATTATAAATTAATTAAGTGATTAAATAAAAGAGGATATAAAATTTAATTAAATTAAAAAATTTTAAAATATTCGTGAGAAAATTTTATGTAAAATTAAATTCTGTGTGTGTGTGTTAATTAAGTCCAGTGGACAAAAAATAGATTGATTAAATGTGTGTGTGAGTGTGAAGTAATTCCAGGGGAATTTTAGTTAAATATTTTGGAAATAATTAGATCCAGGGGATCTGGCAAGTTGCCAATTTTTATTTTAACAGATCCAGGGGATCAGGCCAGGGGACAATTGAATATTTGGTTTAGTATAAAGTCCAGGGGACTAATTTATTTTAAGATCCAGGGGATCAGGCCGGTGGCCAAATTGTAGTAATAAGTCTAGGGGACAAGATTTTGAATAGATCCAGGGGATCAGGCCAGGGGCCCATTTAATTATTTTAAATTTATAAAGTCCAGGGGACCAAGAAATTAATGTAATAAAGTCCGGTGGACGCCTTGTAACAAAACAATTATAAGTGAAGTGAAACCCGGTGGGTAAAATTGTTGTGATAAATAAATTTGTGAATTATATTGATAAAATATTGTGTGTAATAAATTTAATTCCTCATCCTATCTACTCTCATAAAATTCAACGACCCTGAAATTAATTTAATATAACATCTCCGGTTCTGGAAGGCCGAGTCTTATCTTCCAGTGGCGCCCTTATTAACAACAATTAATAAAAGGGGCCAAACTTGGCAAGGTTGAAAATTACCCTGTTACAAACGAACTATCATTTGCTTGAGCCAAGAAATATTTTTCTTGCTCCAAAATAAGTTCGATCTTCCGTATAATTATTTTGGCCCAAGAAAATTTTTCTCTCTGTATAGCATTTATAATTTTCTATTCTACTGAATCTTTTAAATTCTTTAATAGTATTCAACTTTTATCATCTTTCTATGACATGAAATGATTTGAAAAGCATGTAAGTATTTATAATTCGGTTGAAACCTTTTGAAAACCTCGCAGTTTTGAGAATGCCGTAAATTTTCGGCATTTATGCACATGCCGTAAATTTACCGTAATAATTTGGTATTAATATGGTTATATTGGCCAGTTCTTTTCCTGTAGTTATGCTATATACTTACTGTACTTACGCTGTCGAGTTATCAGATAACTACAGTAATATTACTATAAAAATGCCGAACTTTTACTGAAAAAATGCTGCAAAAAAACTATAACAATACCGAACTTTTACCAATAAAATGCTGTATAAAAGCTATTATACGATCATGTTATAATAATGAAATCGTTGTTTTTGTGATAATAATACCATCAGTGTCCTGCAATTTTCCAGATTTACGCTGATGAAATGGAAAATTGTAAAAAATATAGTTTTATTTTTTGTTCGCTTCTGCTTTTAAAATCATCGAAAATGTGCAAAGTGTAATATTTTTTATTTTATTTTATTGGTTCGCACAATTCTTACTGAAACATATAAATGTAAGTGAAAATAACTATCTGTGAAAATTGATGTTTTCAATTTTCTAAAGTTTGTTTGTATCCATCTGAATATAATTAGTGACATCTTTCAAATAAGTGATTTGGCATAATGGCTACCAGATCAGACTTTGAATAAATAGGTTTCGGGATCGAGTCCACGAGTTGACAGTATTTTTTTTTTTTTTTTTTTTTTTCATGACATTCCATATAACTTTATAAGGTTATATATAATCATATAAACTTAGATATAACTAAATAAAATTTTATATAATTATACATTATTAAAAATGCCGAAAATATACTATGAAAATGTTGTATAATTACGGTTTTAATGCTATGAAAATACCGTATTTTTCTGATTTATTACCGTAAATATTCTGAAATTATCTCGCAAATTTTTGGTAATAATGCGGCAAAAAAACTGGCCAAAATAACTCGAGTAATACTATATTTATGCAATATTTATATTGTATTATTCCGGTATTATTTCGGTATTTCCAAAACCGCGAGGGAAAAAAATAATTTTTGACATTTTGTAACGCCAAGTTCGAATAGCTTAAAAATGAATAAAATTAATTTCAAATATTTATTTTAAAGCGTTTAGAACTGAAAAATAGCGGGAAGTTTGAGAAATGATTTGTAGTGGCAGCCGTTTTCCAATTTTTTTTTTTTTTTTTTTTTTTTTTAGAAATCAATTAAGAGTAAATTTTACGAAATTAAATTTTTAATTTCACTTGAAAGAGTTGTGATACAATAAATAAGTCGTTATTTTTGAACGATAGCTCTTGTAGGTTAAAATTTGATAACAAATATGTTTTATAGCTTCCCGTGTAAAAAAGATTCGTTCCAAAAAGATTCCAAAGAAGTTCCGCGTACGGAACTTCTAAGCATGAAATAGATTAGAACTTCTAATGGAACTTTTTTGGAACGTTAGTAATTTTAATGGTAAAAAAAAAAATTTTATGAGCAAATTTAGAATCGGAAAAAGGCCGTTCTTTGAACTGTTTTAGAACTTTTTATGGTCGTTTTTTTTTATCTATAAACAATTGGAAAGTAGTGATTTTTGAACTATTTTGGTATGTTTCTGGATCGTCATTAGTCTACGAAAGATGCAAAAGTAATGCTTTTGGGATGATTTTTGATGGCCTTTTTTAGCTTCGGAAAAGGGTCTAAAGTGGAGATTTTAAAACTTTTTTCGGATATTTTTGGAACGTCTTTGTCTAGCCCATTAAGAATTCAAAACCTGTGATTTTGAAACTTTCTTTAAACATCTTTGGAACGTATTTTTTAGTCAATTTTTTAAGTTACTTTCTAAAAAGGTCAGAAGTTTGAATTCCGAAATTTTCTTGGAATGTTTTTGGAATGTCTTTTTCAGACTATGAAAAAGTTGTGATTCTGGAACGTTTTTTGAAAGTTTTTGGAACGTCTTCTTTGGCTCTAGGAAGAGGTCCAAAGTGGTGAATGTGTTTAGAACGTTTATCAGCTCTATTAACTGTTCTAAAGTAATGATTTTTGGATCTTTTGTAATGTTTTTGGAACGTCCTTTTCAGATCACAACAAAGTTGCGATTGTGGAACTTTTATTGAATGTTTTTGGAACGTCTTTTTTAGCTCCAGAAAAAGGTCCAAAGTTGTGATTTTGAATCTTTTTATGAACTAAAAAAGGACATTCCTAAGACTTTCCTAAAAATTCCCAAAATTACCACTATAGACCTCTTTCTGGAGCTAAGGAAGACGTTCCAAAAACATTCCAAAATGGTCCAAAAATCATTTCTTTAGAACATTTAATAGAGCTGAAATAGAAGTTCCAAAAATGTTACAAAAAAATTCAAAAAACACCACTTTGGACTTCTTTCTGATGCTTAAAAAAACGTTTCAAAAACCTTTAAAAAATGTTCCAGAATCGCAACTTTTTTAAACCTTGAAAAAGACATTCCAAAAAAGCTTCAAAATCACAGCTTTTGATTTTTTTATGGGCTAGAAAATGACGTTCTGAAAATATTCCAAAAAAAGGTCAAAAATCGCCATTTTTGACCTTTTTATGAGCTATAAGAAGGTGTTCCAAAAAAGTTCCCGAATCACAACTTTGGATCTCTTTCAGGAGCTAAAAAGGACGATCCAAAAACATCCTAAAATCATTACTTTTGCATCTTTTGTAGACTAATGACAATCCAGACACATGCCAAAATAGTTCAAAAATCACTAATTTTCAATTATTTGTAAAACAAAAAAAACGACCATAAAAAGTTCTAAAACAGTTCAAAGAACGTCCTTTTTCTGACTATAAATTTGCTCATAAAATTTTTTTTTAGTAGATTTCATAAAAATCTGACTTTTATTTGTCCTCATGACGCAACTTTACAAAAATTTTAACATTATCTATCTATTTTAGTAAAGTAGGTTCCAAAAATTCTAATGGTGAAAAAATTTATCTATGTATTTATATATACATATATATATATATATATATATATATATATATATATATATATATATATATATATATGTATATATATATGTATATATTTATATATATGTACACGACATAACGTGCGGTTCTCCGACGATAGCTCCTACAATTCTATACCGATCTTGATGAAATTTTTTTCACATATTCTTTAGCTAAAGAGCTCGGTTCAGTTCGAAGATAAGCTAAATCGGCCAAAAAGTTGAAAAGTTATAGTCGTTAATGATTTTATGATTTTTAAAAAAATTCAACTTTTCTTGATTTATATTTAAATAACTTTTGATCCTAAAGATAAAATCTATTTTTGGTGATTGAAAATTTAGGTTTATCCGATTTGCTTTAATCTAAACTATGCTGCTTACTTTTTTAATAATTTTTTCTAATATTTTGATGAATTTCGAAAATCTCAGGAAAATAGAAAAAAACATTTTTTTTTACTTTCTCATTTAAGACCTTTCACGTAATACATAATAGTTGAATCTTGTTAGTATTTTTATGTAGTTTATCTAATGGGCTTCATGTGTCAGTACTATTTTTTTATATTCAACGGACATTATCTATTTATCTAATGAAATTGAGCTGTTGCATTCGTTCTTTCACTTTTTAATAAATTCATGTAACTGTTCTAATTCCGATTACTGCCGTGTAAAATTTTTAAAATCTCAACATTTAAGTATACATAAAGTATTTTTTCAAAATTGACAAGTATAAATATAATTGATCTTATAAGCTTTAGATGAACTTTTAAACGCCACCGTCTATCTTACGGATTTAAATAATTAAATGAATAATGAAAAATCTACTTCCATTTCAGCTGCCGAATGGCCTTTTTTATTTACTATTATCATTACTAACGTTTAAAAATAGTTCCATTAGAAGTTCTAATCTGCCTCATGTTTAGAAGTTCCGCAAGCGGAACTTTTTTGGAATCTTTTTGGAACGAATTTTTTTTTACACGGGAATTGTGAGTGAGACTATAAAAGTATTTGAGAGTGTTCCCGATTTCCTATTATTTCAAATCATTATAAATCATATTTTCAGAATTTAAAAGTATTTGGTAGTATTTCAAATTTTCAATTATCTTAAATCATAAATAATAATATTTTTAGAATTTACAAGCAATTGACAGTATTTAACAGTTTAAATCATTTCAAATCCTGTTAAATCATATTTTTAGAGTTTAATAGTATTTAACAGAATTAAGAAATTTGAATCATGTTGAATCCTTTTGGATCATATTCTCAGGATTGGATAGCATTCATGAAGATATAAATTTTTATAATTCTATTAAATCCTTTTTTTTTAATGAGGGTACTTTTAAATTGTGGCACTCACAGATTTTAAATTTGGGAGATACATCTTCTATCATGTGAGTACCGGCCCAAAATTGATTTTATGAAAATAAACCAGTCAGATTGAGTGAGCGTCGATTCTCGCAATATTACGTCATGATGGACCACGATCTTTCTGCTTGAGCATGTGATAGAATAATTTTTCATATACATATATTGAATTAAGAAACTATATATTCTTCGATGCGTTATTCAACTACATTTTATGATACATCACAAAACATATAAAATTATTTATAATATTAATTATATAATTAATATGTAGTGACAAAATTATATTTTACAATACATCCCGGGAAAAATGAATCATACATGGCCATGTATGATTCATTTTTCACGGGATGGCATAATATATAAATTTTCTCAAAATAATGTTCATATAATTAATATTTATATTCAAAAGTATATAACACAATACATTACAAAATGTATAAAATTATTTATAATAGTGACTATATAAAATTATGTATCGTTACAAATATGTATAATCATCTACTGCAAAACATCTAAATGATTTATAATGACGTAATGAGCATTATAAAAAATTAATTTAAAGAATATTACATGAAATTTTGTATATAGGAGCATATATTTATTTTTGCTGGAACATAATATTTTATATTTCTCATATATTATTCATTATAATTGTTCATTGTACGGCTTTTCGGTATGGGCTCATTATCCGATTTTTGGCGAAAACGATAAATCTAAAGCTTCGGAGTATCGAGAAAGAAAAATCACAGGGCTTTGAAATTGTCAGGGTATTTTCAGAACACTTTGAGATTGTAAAAAAACGAACGGCATTCTTCGTTCATCCATTATTCCCAAAGCTATACCAAGATTTCCGAATATCCCTGCATAAGCGAATTTTCACCTTTTCTTTAATCAACAGTGTCGCTACGAAAAAATTTTTTTGTCAAAAGCCACTAGTTATACATTATAGATAATATTTTGCAGTTTTCAAAACTCTACTTCCATTCCCTGTGCGACTAATATGACCCAGGTTATCGATTTTCAAAAATCAACTTTTTGCCGTGATCTATGATAATACAACGCTGAATCGTCGTAAAGACTTCTTGAGGGCTGTAAGTCAAAGGGCATTAAATTATTGAAAAGAGCTTTAAGGTAAGATTATGAAAAAAATTTTATTGAAGCCCATAGACCTTCGTTAAGACTACTGAGAAAGAGACAGTTTGGTTTTACACATTTAAATTATTGTACTTCTAATATCTATCATACATACACTAATAAATCTTTACCACATTCTGTACATATACACAAAGATTATTTTTTTTTTTTTTTTACAATATATTTTTTTTACATATATAAGAATCTTTCTTAATTTTTACACAATTAATTTTAAGTCGTTTAATATATTTTTTATAACATTGATATGATCTACAGTTGCTATATTATTACACTCAGGGCATAGTACTGGGTCAGTTTTAATTATCAGATGACCATGTGAAAACCAAGTATACCCGATTCTGAGTCTCGTGAGGGTACATTGGTCTGTCCTGTTGTTAATTTGTGGAACTATTTCCCATATGTTGTTACGAATTCTATGAAGTTTGGATGCTTGAGTTATCCATGTATTCCATTTAGCACTGATGTGTTTTTTGGTTGCTTTTTTGAGATTATTTATTGGAGTTGGGAGTGTAGGTTCCATCCCATCAAGAGTTGATTGTTTAGCATTGGCGTCAGCTGTTTCATTACTACTAATTCCTTGGTGAGACGGGATCCATGCCATTGTGATGTTTTTAGTTTTTGATAATTTTAGAAGCTTGTATTGATATTCAGTGATGATTTAGCTTCAATTCTGTGAGGAATTTAAGGTATCAATAGATTATAATATTTACTGAAGGGAGATTCTCAATTAAGGATAAGCTCTTAGAGATTGCAACTGCTTCACATCGGAATATTGTGAAGGAATTAGATAGCTTGTGTACTTCTTCATTGATGACAACTGCCCACTCTCTGACGTTATTGTACGCACAGTTATCAGTAAATATTTTAGTGTGCGATGGATATTTACATATCATTTCAGCATAAAGATTTTTGTAGACTACATTTGGAGTGCTATCTTTGTTGTCATTTTGTTCAAAGGTGGTCATGTCAAAGATTTTATAGACTGGATTCCATGGAGGATTGGGGTTGAAATGAGGCTTGTTTACTTCAATATTACACAATTCGGAATTCCTGATGTAGTATTTTATAAATTTAAACAGTGGAGTTGGCAATGCGGGGTGACTTATGTCTAGTTCATTAGGTGTGAAATTCAGTAGCTTGGGGGCAATTAGCTTGATTTTTGGAATAAAAATTAATGTGAGTTCTATTCTTCTGAGATTGAGAGGAATTTCAAATGATTCTGTTAAAATGCTTGACCTTGAACTTGACCTTAGTGCTGAATTTTGTATAGAGTCAAGTTTTTTTAGTTAGCTGTTGGATGTCATCTTATATATTATTGATCCATAACCAAGTTTCGATCTTACAACAGCGCTATATGTATTGATTAGAATCTGTGAGTCTGCACCTCATTTGTTAGAGCCTATAGCCTTTATAATTCCAAGTCTTCGTTTGCATTGGCGTTTTAGAGTGTCAATATGTTAGTTCCAACATAAAGATTTGTTGTGGATCATTCTAAGTATTTTAAGATGATGTACTTGTCTCAATACTGAACCATTGAGCGATAGATAGGGTCGAAAGGTATTGTATTTGGGGCTTTTGGAAAAAATCATATACTCCGTTTTGTCTTCAGCAAATTTGAAACCTGTTTTATCACATCAGGACGTTAGCCTATTTAGAGATTCTTGAAGTAAATTACAAATTTTATAAATATTTTTCCCCGAGCAGTAGATAATAAGATTATCCGCGTAGAGAAGAGCATGTGATGGTGTCGAGATGCAGTGTGTAATGTCATTTATGGCTACCAATAATTGGGCATTAGTTGTAGATCTTGAGTTCGATAAAATATCCTCAACTTTTACTTGTAGTAGCCTATCTTGTAGGAAATTTATAATAAAGGCAAGCAGATGGTTATTTACTCCCAGTTTAATTAATATCTCGACAATTCTCTTTCTCCAAATCATTTCATAAGCTTTCTGAAGGTTGAGTTGTACTAGGTCATGCGCAATCGAAATCGATTAATCGAACAATCGATATTTTTATTTCGATTGTTGATTTTTTTAAATCGATTGTAGGCCTTTCGATTAATTGAGAAAAATCAATTCTTTTTTTTGAAAACGATTTTTAAACATTGATTATTTGTAAAATTAATTAAAAAAAAAATTTGTTTTTCAAAGTCATTAACTCAAACATTGTAAAAATTTTTTGACTAATACAGGCAAACAAATGATAAAGAACTTAAGCGCAATGATTAAAGTTAGAGATCTATTTATAATTTTATGTATCAAAGTTTTACGCTATTTGAAAAATAAAAAAATAATCGATTTTAACAATTGATTTTTATTCAAACGATTCTACAACTTTGAAGTTGCGATGAAATAATCGATTTTTCACAAAAAAAAAATTATTAATTAAATACAATACTCCATTTATTAAGAAATTATTTTTCCTTCTGAACGATTTTTTACTGAAAAGTTTAAATAAAAAATTATTAAACATAAACAAAGTATTTTATTTGTTATTATTTGAAATATAAATGACCATATGAAAATTTCATACTTCGAAATACAAACTTATATTTATACGTGGTGATATTTAACTTTAAAATAAATTGTTAGATGGTCGATTGTGCAATTTTAAAGTTGTGAGCAAATAATCGACTGTCAAATAAAGTAAATACTAATAATTTTGAATTTGTGATTTCGGACTCATATTCGTTTTTTGATTTTGAACAAAAAATTATAAAATCGATTTTACACAATCGATTGTTAAGCTATCGATTCTGCAACTATAAAGTTGGGGGAGAAAAAACGTTTTTTTTTTTTTTTTAAGTCGATTATGTCAATAATGCCAGAAGTTCAGCTTTTGCTTGTAAAGAAGAATGCGGCAGTTCTTGCATTTCTATTAAAACCGAGGACACTCTGGTTGGTGGTTTACCATTTATTTTATTTATATTCTTCCATATTTGATTCGTCGAGGTTTCATGATTATTAGTGGATACAAAGTTTTGCCATGATACTCTTCTCGAAGTCTTTAAACATTTTCTCGCTATCGCTTTTTGCCGTTTGAACCCAATTTTTAGCTGTAGATTATCCTTATCTTTTTATATCTGTTAAAAGCCGCTTTTTTTGTCTGCTAGTGCTTTTTTAGCTTCTTCCGAGCACCACTCGTAAGATTTTTTCTTGTCTTGTGTAGTTTTTGGGATGCTTAAATCCGCTGCAGTGATGATAGCCATATTTAAATCTTTAATGGTCTCATACATTGTCACATGTAAGGTTGGAGATTTGAGGAGATTCAATTTCTGCTCAACTATTTTTGTATATTTGGTCCAATCTGCTTTGCTCATGATCCATCTTTCAGGTCTCAGTGTCTTGCTCTGTCGCAGATTTTCCTCGTATGTAATGTGGATCGGATAATGGTCACTGTCATAGAGGTCCTCATCAACGTACCATATCAGACTTTGTGCAATGTGTGGATTTGCTAGAGTAAGATCAATGCTACTTTCCGATCCTGTAGAGATGTACAAGTGAGTCGGGACTTCATTATTGAGAGTAATTAAGTTATTACTATCCATCCCATCTTCAATGATCCTAGCTCTGAAGGAATCTGTGAATTTAGAACACCACAGAGTATTGTGACTATTAAAATCCCCCATAAATATATCCGGATTGCTAATTTCAGATGATATATCATTCAGTTCAGTAGCTTTTAACTTATGGTTGTTAGGGATGTACACGTTGCATATCGTTATTTCGTGGAGTATTTTAATTTTGACTGTAATAATTTCTAGATTAGAATTGATGTGAATTTGTTGAGCAGGGATATGTGATTTTACACATATCAGAACTACCCCGCTAGCATGAGAGGCATTCTCTCTATTCTTATTGAAGCAATTAAAATCTCTCATACTGAACATAGTGTTATTTTTCAAATGAGTTTCTTGTAGACAAAGTATATCAGGGTTGTTTTTTTCATTTAAGATTTTCAGGAATTCTAGTCTCTTGTTCAAACCATTTGGTTCTATTGTATGATGTGCATATTATTCTTTTAATATGGTGGAGTAATGTGTAATAGAGAAGAATATATATTAGTATGAGTAATAAATTGATAGAGAGAGACGTCCCTTAATTTTTTATTGGTTCAATTCTTTTTCAGTATCCGTATTTTCTGAGTCGGTGATAGCCTCATCAGATATCCAGGATAAATCAGGATTGCTCGAGTAACCTATTCCAAACTCCTTTTTTATTTTGTTTCTGAGTTTAGAAAATATAATTTTTATTCCTCTTGTCGTAAGAAAAGGGTATAACTCAGTCAGTTGTTTGACCATTTTACCCGAGTTAACATTTAGCTCCTCTATAATATTCTTTATAATTTTTTGTCCTAAACTTTTGTCTAACAAGTTTTGAAGTTGATTGGAGTTACAGGTATATTTCATTGCGTGAATGTTAATCTTTTCAAGGACTGTTGGCGGTAGCATTGAGATCCCTTGATGTGGATCCTTGGGTGGACTGAGATCACTTTTTTGTTTTTTATGTGTTTGTGATAGATTTTTAGGCATTTTGAATTCCTTGTTTTCCTGTCGACTGTAGGCTATTTGAAATGATGATGTTGAAGATGTGTCCGAAGGAAGAGATTTTTTTTTTTTATTGTTGTTGTGTCCATGAGAATATAGTCAGATAACGTTGTTGATTTTATTTTATGGTGGTCAATGTTGTCCTTGGATAAAACAGGATTGTTCAAAAATTCTACTCCATGGAGCTCAGCTTGTCCACTTGTTTCTACTGCATTATTTCTGTCCATGCCAAGAAAAGGGATATCGCTATTCGGGCATACGTTCGCAATATGTCCATCTTGTTGACAGACAAAGCATTTAATTGAGTCACACGAGGAATAAATATTATATACTGTGTCATCAAATTGAATTTTTATAATCTCTGGAATTTTGTTGGCGTCATCAGGGTTTAGATATACTTGTCTCCTAAAGCTCATGATATGTGAATGACCTGGCTCATTAGAATTTACTCTAAGACAGGTAATTATCGATGTAGGTACAATATTCTCCTTCGCTAATGCCTGAAGAATGTGGCTATGTGGGATTATCGGTGGGGCATTAGATGTATAATCCTCGTATTTATGTTTACCAAAGGTCGAATGTTGAGTTCTCTTGCTCCAATTTTAAAGCATTTACATTCATGAAATTATTTATCGGCAATTTCGTTAGACGCAAGGTATGCACAGATTCTATTTTTTGATATTTTCGATATAAACCTCATACTTTTTACGGTGACTTTAAGAGCAATATCATTAATGTACACTTTAATTGGTATATCTTCAATAGCATCAACTATTATGGAACATTTTTTAGTCGGGAAGGTTTTATTTCTCGTTGCATCTGTATAACCCATAGGCACTGATTCAGACGCCATTCTGGTCACTGCTTATCTTTCCGTAGTCAGAAAGTTAACACTCCTATCTCCACCTGCCAAATGATTACTCCTTGGCACTTTTTTAAAACACTTAACTTAGCACGATAATTCACTAATAAGCACTTAAGAAATTCTAAATTGACTGTATACTACCCATGCACTACTGTAAGAATAAACTCGTAGCGTATAAAGGAGAGCTTCATACACGACCGTATCGTTAGGCCTCCGAAGACGAATGTGGAGCGACAATTTGTAAATTTTTTTGGCGGTGGTTTTCTTAGGATTACTTTGAAACAGTGCAGAATGAAAAATTTAGAGTCCAGAACTGAAAACTAGAAGCTTGAAGCTATAATTTGCTTTTTTCATTTTTGCTGTACGACCATTTTCCTCCGAGTCGCAGCATATTGAAAATAGCTTAAAACAAAATATTTGTCTTTAGTTATTTTAACATTTCTCAGAAATAACTATCAAATGATTTCAAAATGGAATCAGCCATAAAACTCAAACAACTCTTCGATTGCTGCCTCAACTATCTCAATCAGTTGATTTGTTTGAGAGATATCGTGGGAGAAAAAAAATGTGAAAAATAACTTCTTTCGATCATCTTTGAACTGACTTATCTGATCAATTCCTAAGCCCAATCTGCTCTAGAACTTAGTAAAGTGCGTAGATTGTCAGATTGAAGGTCAGGATCGGTTTATTGGTTCAAATTATATCGGCGTCGAAACGTTTAAGAATAACATCTGTTATTATTTTTCCCGGATAAATCATAATATAGTATGCTAAAATGTATTTAAAATCATAATTACTCTTCGTCTTCATCGGCTTGATCAATCCTCATATAATGTAATGTAACGCGTTCTTCAGTTTAAAGAATATTATCAAACACAAAATTCAAAAAACACAGTTTCAATGTTTTTTTATTTTTTCAGATATTTCAAATGCTAACGCTCTTATCTGAGTGAAAACTTATTTAAATAGTTATTTTGATTACTTACATTGATTTTATCCTGAATACTTTTATTTCATTGAACCTAATCATAAATAAAAATTTAAAAAACATTTGTTCATTAGTTATTCTTTATTTAAAAATTTTTGAACTTTAACGTAAAACGTTACTAGTTTGAACTCGAACAGCTCATAAAAAAAAAAATTGCATGCCTAAGTAAATTCGAGCTCGAAGAGCTCAAAAATGTAATCACACACAGAAACTAAGTTAACTTGATTCAAGTGACATATTTTTGATTCAAGAATACTAGTTCTAAGAATGCCAATTTATTTGCTTTCTGTAAAAATGTCAACGCAAGATGGTCCGTCAATGCGCACATCGTACTTGGTTTTGACATTTGTTCTCTTACTCAGTTAAGTTGTAGCTTGTTTTAAATTGTCAGTTTACAATTTAAGCATCAAAACATGAATCTCGCGGTTGATAATTATTTTCGTTTACTGTATGCATAAACGAATTTCGTTATCATAATACCTAAACTAGTAAATAATCACTGTGTTACAACCTTAAAGATTTTCACAATAAATATATTTAATTGTCGATGTTTGAATACTGGGTAACCTCAAATTTTCTATTATTGAAAATTTGGTCATTAAAAAAAATTTTCAAATTTATAGTATAAATAAGATGTTTGTCAAATGAAAATATGCATTAAAATGTCAAAGTAAACATAAGTATGAGTAAATATTGTAGTAATAAACTAATTAATAATGTTACGTAAACTTGACTATATAATTGATTGGTTTAATCATTCGGTGACAACTAGCCTACACGAATATGGACCCACTTATTATCAGTAGGTGGCTTCCAGCCGACACTAACTCCAATTTATCTTGAATAGTTTTCTTAAAACGGTTTACGTAATGAAAATACCGCCCGTTTTTGTCCTGGTTTTTAAACCAATAGACAGGGATGGGCAACTTTAATTGAGGAACACGAAATAAAACAATAATTCAGGTTATTCCTTTTTATTAAAACAAAAACACACGCGATAACGACATAAAAGAAATAGAAAAAAAATACAATTATATAAAATAAAAATGAAAATTAAATATAAATGGATTCTGGTCTGACTTACTCGATTCGGCGTTGGATAATTCAATTTATTGAAAATGATTTGTTTTAACTTCACTCGAATTCTTTTTAAATTTCACCTTTAATTATTTAGTTTAAACTTACAAAAAAAAAAAAAACATTAAGATGTTTAAAGATTCAAAAAAAAAAAAAAAAATAATTCCCAAAACAACCAAGAACTGCGACTATTCACAGTTGTTACTTCCGTTCGACTGACTCTACTCAGAAATTTTGGAAAATAGGAAACCGACCCGTACGGAAAGCGAAGGGAGTGGCCAGAGTCTCCCCAACAAGAAAAACTAGGCCAATCATGCGACCCTTATTCCTCCCACTTCCCTTGGGTACCGATGTTTCGGATGCGCACTCCCTCCACATGGGTCCCCCCTTCAGCGTCGACATTGGGTCCGTTTCCCATCCCCTCTACCTTTATGACGTATTAGTTTGTGTATATAATTTGTTTTATTAATTAAAATTCTTTATATGGTTCAATTAATTTTTTTGTATTGATTATTTTGTTTGCAAATTAATTTTAATATTTTACGAAATTTAAATGTTCTATTTTATTTAACTTAAGTTATCATATTTTAATCCTCTCTTATTTTTTTTGTTGAATGTTATATAATTTATTTAGATTTGTTAATAGAATTTGTTGTAAATTGTTAATATTTTATTCAGAATTTTTTAATGGTTTATTTATTTATTTGAGATTTATATTTTTACTATTGTTTTAAATTTTAACATTTTAATACTTTATTTTATTTATTTGAAATTTATATATTTACTATTGTTTTAAATTTTAACATTTTAATACTTTATTTTATTTATTTGAAATTTATATTTTTACTTTTAGCACTATCTAAAATTTATCAATCTTTACCATCTAACTGAAAACCTTTTATTCTTTATTTATTTAAACATTCATTTGTCTAGACATCTTAATTTATTTTTAAATAGTTTTCAGTTTAGGAAATACATTAAAAGTACATTACAATCGTACTGTTTATTCTAAGTCTTATTTTAGAGTGCAGTTGTGATAAGAAAGTGCGTCAACTGCCACTCTGGCCTTGGTGAGGATTAAAACTTTCTATTGTCGGTTATTTCGTCTATGGCATATTCTTATTTTTAAACCATTGGTATTTTTCAATATTTAAGTATTGTTTCCTTAGTTTTTTTTATTACTAGTCATGTAGGTCTGCCGAAATTCCGCCTGATGCACCCTGACCTTGAAATTTTATGAGAGTCAACGAAGGAATAATAATTTTAGGTTTAGATGGAAAATATTCTAAAATATTATTTCCCCCAAAAAAAAATTATGATTTAACGAGAAAAAAAAACATGTCCGATCGGTCGGACATAACACCCCCACTGTTAGACGGAGGCACACATCAGTTTACGAATGTTGCCGACAATTGTTATTCCTTGGTCGTCTCTTGCGTATATTATATAAGATATTGTATTCAATTCTAGCGAGTAAGTCAGTTGTTTATGTGTAATTACTATTAATAAGAAAACGGTAGTACAAAAAAAAATTATTAACTATGAGTGTATCTACTTAACGAAGACTCTGCTGGGCTCCATCTGCTTGTGGCCTTCGAGTAGTTCCGGGTAAATTTCACTCTGGCTCAATGGTGCCGTGGGAGGTTCATTTTTCTCGATGTCAGAGTATCGAACCCCATTGGAATGGGGGTCCTCTCTACGTTCCTTTGCTAAATGCAACAACAGATAGGTAATCGAATCCCACAGTGCTCCGACAAGGTGAATGGACCACCCGTAGACAGAATGCAGCGTATATCCATGGACCAAAACATCCGCTATCAACTTAACAAATCGTATGATTGCAAAAATTCCAATCACACCAGCACTGATTGTCCCGAATTTTATGAATTTTCTCCATGTCTTTTCCCAAGCACTTTCAGCCAGCTTGTTTAGCACTTCCTCGTTGAGCACGTTGAGCAGAGATGGGTTTGCTTTGGATCCGTTTGTAAATTGTTGAGCCACCATTTCTATTACGGCGTCCTGTTCCATGGTGAACATTATTCTATTTCGCATCGCATCCAGGTCATCTTCGGTATAAATTCCGCTAGTTGCCAGATGAGATGGGTTTTTATATCCCCAGGTTACTTTGGTGCTGGGTTTTAGACTTATTGGTGGTAAGGATTCGACTGGCTTAGGCATAAATTTATACCAGGTCGTTCCTAGCTTGTAATATTGTAACAACGGGGTGTTGCAAGGAATCTCCGTCGCGTATGTTGTGATAACATGAGTTTTTGGTGTTAAGTACAGGCTTTGGTTTCCTCGCTGCACAGGAACTCTATTGAAGCACTTGTCTGAGTGCTGAATATTCAACTCCACCGGCACGCATTGGACAATGTGAATCACCTCCCCTGCCACGACTGCCATATATCCAGGTCCCTCCATGAAATGAAATGCGAATTCATCCGGCTGAGTTGAGGCTATTGCTAAGGTATTCTTCAACATCTCTTTTTCTAGCTTACATTTATGAAATACAAGGATTGAACTTGAGATCTAATATACCGCTCAACATATATGAATTTAGCGTTAATGTATAAAAACATATCAAGATTATCGGCGTTTGTTTGAATTGCATTATTCCTTTCAAGTAGACCCAGGTCTTCACCCGGTACAATAAATAATTTAGGGTGTTCTGTCCTATATATGTTGAGGCCACATGAGTTCTCAGGTCCAGTTATCGCTACAGAAAAGCTCGTGTCCCGTACATTTACAGTAAAAATAGTTTCGGATTTAGTTTCTAGTCTGGTCGAAGGACCTTGGTACAACATAGTATAAGTATTATCTAAACAATATCTCCGTGGCACTGGATCCCAAAAGGTATTACCTCCTTCGGGGTCCACACACGATCCAGTATTTAATTTACAATGAAATCCAGAATTTAAGGATATTCTGTTACCTTCTGTTTTGTCTCTAACTGACATAGTTCTTAGGGTTATTCGTACTGTACCCATGACCACTACTGAGTCCCAAGTACCGTACGGATCGGAGTACTGCGTGCCGGAACACGCACCACCCGACGTTACGCTACCCGCCAGGGTTATACTCCGCAGCGTGGTTGAATTTGGCAACAATCCGTCAATGATAGCATTTCCAATTCTAAACGTGCCATGGTCGTGCGCTGCCTGGCACGCTTCTCTGGTGACCATGTGCACATATTACATATAGGCGTTTTGAACGATAGATATATGGGAGTACATCCCACAATAGTTAATTACTCTATTAATTTCAACTTTACATTGTATGACATTTACATGTTCATATTCATTCAACTGTAGTAAAAAGACGTCTATAAGGGTTGTGTCCACACGGTCGGTTTCTATGTCACATTCATCTATATCTAAAAGTGATATAGTTGTCATATTAAGTATCTTACTCCCGCAATCATATCCTATCATTGCGGATGTTTGATGTCCTAGAGTGAGAAATAAAATGATTTTGAAAATCTCCATAGTCCTGAGAACAGAATAACGTGTTAAGGGTTAAAGTCAGGATCTGGTTCTTTTACTACTTTACTCTTTTTCTTTCTTAATTGTTTAGTAGCCTCCTCTGCCGTTATATGCGATTTCTTTAGCCGATCAGAGTGGACGATTTTTGTTTTGTTCTTTATTTGAATTTTTACATTCCCGTTTGACAAGATTTGTTGAATCAAATACGGGCCATCATAGTGATTACCCAATTTATTCGGTTTTGGTCCCTTTTATAGGAATACGAAATCTCCCTCCCGGAACTTAACCGGTTTTATCTTTTTGTCATACTGTCCTTTAGAATTTAATTTTGCTTGTACTAAATTATCATAAGCTAATTTACGTATATCTAGTAATCGTTTAACCAAGTCCCCAATGTAATTCTCGTACGTTGGCAAGCAATCCAACTCGTGTAATGGTTCATCCGTCGGAACTCGCGCGATTTTTCCGTAGACTAATTCGTAAGGTGTATATTTAGTACCCTCATGTACACAAGTGTTATACGAGAAGGTAGCTAAATCCAACCAGTCATCCCATTCTTTTTCGCTGTTCACGTATTGCTTTAAGTACTCCCCGAGAACATGATGCGACCGCTCTAGGGATCCATTTGATTGAGGCCTGAAAGCTGTCGTTTGAATCTTTTTAATCCTAAATCTTTTAGCAATTCGTTGCATAAAGGAACTGACGAAATTTCGACCCTGATCGGTCAATAATGCCTTCGGCGCTCCGAATATGCAGATAAAACGTTTAATGAAAACATCCGCTACCGTAGTGGCTGTCATATTTGTGAAAGGTACAGCGACGCAAAATTTTGATAGTTGATCTTGTATTGTTAGCATATACTCGTTTCCGCCGGCTGTAACCGGTAGTGGACCCACGATATCCATTGCGATTTTTTCGAAAACAGTTCCCGGTGTATCGGTTATTACCATCGGTTGACGCGTTTTTACTCTGACTAATTTCCGTAACTGACAGTCCAAGCATTGCTGAATGCGACGCTGGACGTCCTCTTTCAAATTTTCCCAATAATAATGGTGTTTAATACGGTTATAGGTTTTCGAAACCCCCTTATGACCCCCGATTGGCGCATTGTGGGAGTCGAAAAATATTTTATCGCGCTCCTCTGGTTTAATGTACCGAATTGTACCTAGACAAATAATTATTTTTGGTTTTTGGTTGTCAAAAACGTCTTCGAGTATTGACATAATTTCTACCCACGGAATATTTTCTATAAATTTAGAGAAAGCTATGGAAATTGTCTCAATGTTTTTATCCCTTAAGATTCCCTTTAATTTTACCAAAGTTTTACCGACGTTGCTTTTAATTTTTAAGCTGGATTCCCCATTCGATCCCCGGATTACCAATCCAAAATGGTTTTTCCGATTTATCTTGGACCAATAAACCTGTCCTGTTTCTATTTCCCCTATTTTCAGTAATTTGTTTATTTCTTTTAACGACCGAGAACCCTCATCACACGGATGACCATTCTCGTCAAGAAAATAAACTAGATTATCCCTCCTGTATTGAAACAGGTCTTTAGTTATTATAAAATTTGACTTGTTCGGTTTGATTTTATTTTCATTACCTTCCGAACCTTTTTCCGTCACGCAAATCGACCCATTATCCGACAGAGATTCATCTCCGGATGAATCTGAATCACTTGTTAGAGAATTTTCTGGATCTGGTGAGATCAATCTGTCCTTTATCGACTCTTTCGTCGTCCCCACCTTTTTAGATCCCACCCGTTCGGTTTCTAAATTTTCTACCGGTTTTCGTGGCCGACCCCTTTCCCTTTTTGGTGGGTTCGCGTCGCTTTCGGGTGCTTTACACGCGTCACTTGGTGCACCCTTTTCGACGGGGTCCAAGCTATCAATAATTTCCTGCAATTTTTCATTCAACGATTGTTTTTCAGTTTCTCTTAACTTTGTTTGCGCGCGAGTGGTTACATTTACCACTTCGGTGGGATTCCGGGATAACGCGTCCGCGTTCAAGTTTATTTTTCCTGGTTTGTATAGTACCTCGTATTCGTATTCGGATAGTCGTAAACGCCATTTTAATTCCCTAGCATTACCATCCCTCACGGTACGGAACCAAACCAAGGGTTTGTGATCTGTTGCGACAGGAAATTTATGCCCGTAAACATAGGGTCGAAAGTTCTTTATCGCTTGCACGATCGCCAACGCTTCTTTTTCGTACGTGTCGTATCGTAACTCGGCACCGCGCAAAACTCTCGAGTAGTACGCTATAGGTAAGTCCTTTCCAATTTCCCCCTGAGACAAAACGGGTGCAGTGCAAAGCACATCCTTTAGGGACTCAAAAGCGGTTTGTGTTTCTTGAGTCCATAAAAAATCGCGGTCTTTTTCCAGTAACCTTGTCAGCGGTTTTGCAATTTTTGAAAAATCTTTTATAAAACGTCTATAGTAGCCTGTCAGGCCCAAAAACTCTCTGATGTTCCGCTGTTTTTTTGGTACTGGAAACTTTTGCACTGCCTCCAATTTCGCTGGATCCGGTTTTGACCCTTCCCTACTAATTACGTGTCCTAAATAATTAACTTCGGGGCGTAAAAATTCGCATTTGTCCGGCTGCAACTGTAAATTGGCCTTTCGTAGCCTTTGCATCAAATCATCAATCCGTTTTTCGTGCTCCTCTAGATCTTTTGCGAAAACAATTATGTCATCGAGGTAAACAAACATTGAAATGCCCTGCAGACCAGTTAATACCGTATCCATTAACCGCTGGAACGTTGCAGGTGCATTTTTCAACCCGAAAGGCATTCGGGTATATTCCCAATGTCCTTGAGGGGTTAAAAACGCGGTTTTATAGCTGTCGTTAGGGTCCATTTCAATCTGATGATACCCCGATGCCAAATCGAAAACAGAGAAATACCGTGATCCCCCCAACTGATCAAGTATGTCTACTATGCTGGGTAAAGGATATGCGTCAGTGATCGTCCGTTCGTTTAAATTCCTGAAGTCAATCACAACTCGCCAACGTTTATTCCCCTTGGAGTCCGGTTTCTTCGGGACTATCCAGACTGTTATAAGGCGATTCTGAAGGTTTAATTACTCCTGTTTCGAGTCCTTCCTTAATTTGTCTGTCGACCTCAGCTTTTAAATACTGAGGCATACGATACTGTTTTGTGGTAAATGGTATGTCAGTAGTTGTTGGAATTCTGTGTCTGTAAACGTTAGTCGAACCCAAGGGTTCCCCTGGGACGTAAAATCGGTCTGAATATTTTTTTATTAACCGTTCAACATGAGATTTTTCGTTCATACCTAAATAATCTAATCTTAACAGTGGTTTAATTTTGTGAAGTCTGCTCTCGTCACTGTAAGTTTTTGTGATCGAAAATATTCTTTTCGTTATTCCCAGATTTTCACTAACGTCTTTTGTAAAACATTGATCAATTGATACAGGATCATGAACTCTCTCGACTTCTTTTATAGTTAAGATGGGAATTTTTATTCCTACTTCCTCCTCTGTCGTATTAAAGATTTGCATGTACGCCCGATCACCGCTTACTTTAACCATACAATCACCAGCATAAACTCCTTTACAAATTTTTAATTTAGATAAATACCCTTCCGTTACTTCCGGATTTTTTATTTTGACGAAAAAGGTAGACTCGCAACGCGGTGGTATATACATAACTCCGTTTTCGACCCGATTACCTTTTTTAAAAGAATATTTTTTATTTCCGATTTCCAAAAATCGATTCTTAAAATCAAGCTTCGCACCGTGAGTTGAAAAAAATTGGGACCCGACGAGTCCTGCATGGGGAATGGCCATGTTGTCGGGTACCACGTGACAAATAATTTCTTTTCCGAATAATTTAAGTGTAACGCTACCGAGGGTCGAAATAGGTATATCGGCGATACCGTGCAACTCAACGATATCATCAGAATTTATATTAATGTTTTTACGTAAATATCTTAGTTTGATTAGATTGGGTGAAGCCCCCGAATCTAACATCATAATGATTTCTTTATTTCTGTCAGATTTTTCAATAGTAGCGTAAGGTAAATCGTCCAAATCACGGTTTATTTTTATTTTCATTATTGGGAATCGCTGTCTGAGTCGGTTTGGTGTACTACGTTCACACGGCGCTTCGAGTGACCGTCTTTCCCCGCGCCCGTTGGGAGAGACTCTTTCGAGTTTCCCGACGTGTATTTTGTTGCCTTTAATAGCCAATTACATTGTTCTTCGGTGTGGTTTTTTTATTACAAAAATTACAAATTTTCAAGTTATTACCTGGATTTGTATTTCTTACCCTAGAACTACCATTTGACCGACAAATTTTCGCAGAATGACCAAGTTTATCGCATAGTTGATATCTTAAATTTTTAAAAGGGTTTTGATCGCCGTTAGGCTTAAGTCGATTACACGTTTTAGCCGAGTGTCCCGATTTATTACAAATTTGACAATTTTCCGCTGCTAATTCTGAGCATACTCTAGCGAAATGTCCCGGTTTTTGACACCGGCGACACCTCATTTGTGAATTCTGAAATTTACTAGTGTTCGGTTTATTAATATTATTATTAGCGCTATTAGTTTTGTCCGTCAAATTTCTCAATTTATCGAAATTGTTAGAATTATTATTATTTGGAATGAATTTCACCGGTTTTGATTTATTTGCATCTATTTCCCTTTCATTTGGATCTTTCCTAAGTTCACTACGCGCGTTTAATTTTTTCTCTATTTTAATAGCATTTGCCAACGCGTCTTCTACCGTCACGCACGCTGGCATTCTTTGATCAATTTCATTTCTTAAGTTTTGAGTGAAACATTCCGCGACCGACGCGTCTATTTGGTTTTTAAATTCGGTAACTTGGTCTTCCGTAGCTTCTAAATTATTTGAAAGAAACCACTCGGTAATTTCCTTAGATTTTTGCCGTAGCCTATTGACGTAATCAATCACGGACTCGTTTTCTTTTTGGTAAATACGACCCAACTCCCCTTGCAATTGAAACAATGATTTAGTAGGAACGAAAACCTTTTTTAATGCTTTAAGTAAATCTTCTAACGTATCAAAAGTGGTAGCATTCAATGATTGTTTAACGTTTGCACTTAGCTTACTACCGTAAATTAATTTAACCAAATTTCCTTCGACGGCTGCGGGTAACATCGCTTTAGCTTTCCGACAACAACTCGCGAAGTCTATTAAATCACTGGCGTTCCAATCGAATCTCGGTACGCAAACGAGTGCATCGTTAAGAGAAATCGTCTGATTGGCCGGTAGTGCCATATTTTCTGGATTATTTGGGTCGTTATTTGGTACGATATTTTCTTCCCGATTTACCGGCGTGATTTAAATGGAAGGAATATTTTGAATTGAGTTATTGCTAGTATTTAAATTTTGGACAGTATTATCAGTTTTATTATTTAATTCTTCACCTGAACTTTCGTCGGAAGTATATTCTGGGATGTGTGAATTCCCGAGACACGAATCTGCCGTTTGATCGGAAAATTGAAAATCACGTTTCTTCCGCGTTACTGGAGGTAAACCGTCAGAGTGGGACGCGTCTCCTCTACTTCTTAGTGAGTAAGATGGTTCTTCCTTAGGTATTTATTTCCATTTCCGAATCATTTAATCTCTAATTATTCACACAACTCCTCAATTAAAGTTTTGTATCCTGGCTGAGCCCCCAAAAATTGTTACGTAAACTTGACTATATAATTGATTGGTTTAATCATTCGGTGGCAACTAGCCTACACGAATTTGGACCCACTTATTATCAGTAGGTGGCTTCCAGCCGACACTAACTCCAATTTATCTTGAATAGTTTTCTTAAAACGGTTTACGTAATGAAAATACCGCCCGTTTTTGTCCTGGTTTTTAAACCAATAGACAGGGATGGGCAACTTTAATTGAGGAACACGAAATAAAACAATAATTCAGGTTATTCCTTTTTATTAAAACAAAAACACACGCGATAACGACATAAAAGAAATAGAAAAAAAATACAATTATATAAAATAAAAATGAAAATTAAATATAAATGGATTCTGGTCTGACTTACTCGATTCGGCGTTGGATAATTCAATTTATTGAAAATGATTTGTTTTAACTTCACTCGAATTCTTTTTAAATTTCACCTTTAATTATTTAGTTTAAACTTACAAAAAAAAAAAAACATTAAGATGTTTAAAGATTCAAAAAAAAAAAAAAAAAAATAATTCCCAAAACAACCAAGAACTGCGACTATTCACAGTTGTTACTTCCGTTCGACTGACTCTACTCAGAAATTTTGGAAAATAGGAAACCGACCCGTACGGAAAGCGAAGGGAGTGGCCGGAGTCTCCCCAACAAGAAAAACTAGGCCAATCATGCGACCCTTATTCCTCCCACTTCCCTTGGGTACCGATGTTTCGGATGCGCACTCCCTCCACATGGGTCCCCCCTTCAGCGTCGACATTGGGTCCGTTTCCTATCCCCTCTACCTTTATGACGTATTAGTTTATGTATATAATTTCTTTTATTAATTAAAATTCTTTATATGGTTCAATTAATTTTTTTGTATTGATTATTTTGTTTGCAAATTAATTTTAATATTTTACGAAATTTAAATGTTCTATTTTATTTAACTTAAGTTATCATATTTTAATCCTCTCTTATTTTTTTTGTTGAATGTTATATAATTTATTTAGATTTGTTAATAGAATTTGTTGTAAATTGTTAATATTTTATTCAGAATTTTTTAATGGTTTATTTATTTATTTGAGATTTATATTTTTACTATTGTTTTAAATTTTAACATTTTAATACTTTATTTTATTTATTTGAAATTTATATTTTTACTATTGTTTTAAATTTTAACATTTTAATATTTTGTTTTATTTATTTGAAATTTATATATTTACTATTGTTTTAAATTTTAACATTTTAATACTTTATTTTATTTATTTGAAATTTCTATTTTTACTTTTAACACTATCTAAAATTTATCAATCTTTACCATCTAACTGAAAACCTTTTATTCTTTATTTATTTAAACATTCATTTGTCTAGACATCTTAATTTATTTTTAAATAGTTTTCAGTTTAGGAAACACATTAAAAGTACATTACAATCGTACTGTTTATTCTAAGTCTTATTTTAGAGTGCAGTTGTGATAAGAAAGTGCGTCAACTGCCACTCTGGCCTTGGTGAGGATTAAAACTTTCTATTGTCGGTTATTTCGTCTATGGCATATTCTTATTTTTAAACCATTGGTATTTTTCAATATTTAAGTATTGTTTCCTTAGTTTTTTTTATTACTAGTCATGTAGGTCTGCCGAAATTCCGCCTGATGCACCCTGACCTTGAAATTTTATGAGAGTCAACGAAGGAATAATAATTTTAGGTTTAGATGGAAAATATTCTAAAATATTATTTCCCCAAAAAAAAAATTATGATTTAACGAGAAAAAAAAACATGTCCGATCGGTCGGACATAACAATAATTTTAAAAAATATATTTGTATATCATTAAATCAACTAAAATAACATGCTAATTCAGTAAATGTGCCATATTCAAACTAAGTTGGTATTATTCTAAGTCAATGATATCAACCTCAACCCAACGGAAAAAAACCAGGCGTCGGTTGGCCCTGCGGGCCAGCACGAAAACTTCCCGCTGTTTTCGAGCTCGAGGAGCTAGAAAATATCAATGTAACTATATTTTCGAGCTCAGAGAGCTTGTAAATTTTATTGCATGCGATTGTTTTTCTTTATGAGTTTTTCAAACTCTAACAAGTTACGCTTTATGCTGAAGTTTAAATGTTTAAGAATCGAAAGTCATTAATGAACCAGAGGTTTTTAAATTTTCATTTCCGATTATATTCAATAAACTGAATGTATTGAGGCAGAAATGAATGTCAGTGATCGAAATTAAAATTCAAATGAGTTTTGGCTTAGGTCAGAGCAATAATACATAAAGTATCAGAGAAAATGATTAAAAACTGTGTTTTTACGATTTTTCGTTGATAATATGGTTTAAACTAAAGAACAAGTTTCATGGCATCATATGATGATCAAAAGTGACCATAAAGATGAAAAGTTTGTAAGATTTTAGACACATTTTAGTACATTTTGATTTATCTGGAAAAAATAACACAGAATGTTATTTTTTTAACTTTTCAACGCTAATCTTTTGAACTAACCGATTTTGACGTTTGAGATGGCAATAGGCGCGTTTTATTGAATTCTAGAGCTAATTTAAAAGAGAATTCGAAAGAGAATTTGAATGAGATCGATTCAGCCGTCTTGAAGATATTTGAAAAAAACCGTTTTTTACGATTTCTTTCTCCAACGATATCTCTCGAACAAATTAACCGATTGAGATGGTTGAGGCGGTATTCGACGCGTTTTATTAAGTTATAGAGCTCATTAGATTTTCGCGTCGATCGTTCAATTTTTTTCTGAGAAATCAATAAAAAACTAAAAAAAAAAATTTTTTTTTTCTTAATTCGCCAATATTTTCGAGTCTACTTGATCAAGTGATCTGAAATTTTCAGGAAAGTTGATGGCCAACAAGTTCTTTCAATTTCTGCCTTAAACATCCCAATCGATTTATTAGTTAAAAAGTTATAGACACACATACATACACACGCACACATACATACATGCGTACAGACACCCGGACATCCTCAAAATAGTCAGAATAGCTTCCAAGGACCTCAAAACGTCGACATCTGATGAAAACTCGATTTCCGAAAATTGGGGTGAAAACAATAACTTCCCGAAATTTTTGAAAATCATCCATTTTCTAAGCGGGAAGTTAAAAAATTCTTTTTAGATATGAGTATGTATCTTATATGAAAAAAAAAAAATTTTTCTTTCAAGAATAAAATTTAAAAAAACAATGTTTATTCTCCATTAAAGAGTAGTAATTTATTTATTTAAGATCGAACTATATTTGAATTGAAAAGTTTAAATTTTTTGAAACAATAATAATGTTATAAAGAAAATAATTTATTTGAACCACGTTAATTTTTCTTCTGTGCACTAATGTTTTCAAGCTCCTTGAGTTCGGAAACAGCGGGAAGTTTTGGGGCTGGCTTTCAGGGCCAACCGTTGCCCAGATTTTTTTTTTTTGCATTTTGCTGAGTACTTGTTAAAAGAATAAAAAATTTCTTTAAGAAAGAAAATTTTTTCAAGAAAAAAAATATTCATCCTTATTGAAGAATATATTTTCCAAGTTGGAAGTAATTCATTTACCGTAAGTAAACACAGATAAATTTCAATCAAAGAATCACTGTTTTTGATTAAAAAAAAAAATTAACTAAAAACAAGATTTTAAAAAAATCGACATTTAAATACAAGTAACTCAATAGTATGCAAGGATTTTGAACAGTTTATAAGAGATAATTTAAGGGAGATAAATCAGTCTAAAAAAAAAGGTTCTAAGACATTTCGTAATCAGTTTGTAGTTTTTCTGACAAATAATATTAAAATTTACTATAAAATTAAATTTGACCTTGAATGACTATTGAAAGACAGGACTTGTCAAAAAATATCACGAGAACATTGTCGTATTGCTGAATTTTCCAGAATAATCTATATTAATTTCTATTGACCATATCAATTGACATTCCTGGTATACTATTTGGCTGATGAGTTATAATCTTCGAAAATTAAAGAAAATTACCTATGTTTTTTAATTGAGTAACCAAACATTGCGATTGGCAGCTCTTTACATCAATACTAACAGCCCATACTTGTAGAGATTTTTATTTCCGTCATTCGCAACAACGTTTTCGATGTAACCTAAAAAAAAATAGTGGATTTTTCCTGTTCCTTTATTTATTATATCAATGAACAAATTTATAAAGCTCAAGTAGCTCAAAGTATATAGTAATACTTATGTTTTTGACAATATTAAAGATAGTTCTAGACTTCTAGGAGTAACTTATATGGTCAACGGCGTCCAGAATTTATTTCCAACAATAGCACATTGATGTGAGTCAACATACTTCTTACTAGATTTCATAGAAATCAAACTATTGTATTTATCTTCATGATAGAATTTTCGAAAAATTTTGCTACATCTAAACTCAGCTCGACGAGCTGAGTCAGAAAATACATTTAGTTTCAAATTTTATATATTTATTTAAATAGATATACGAAATAACGTGTCGTTCTCCAACGATAACGTCCACAATTCTACACCGATCGTAATGAAACTTAGTATAATTATTCTATGGGCGATTACCTTGGATGAGTTCGAAGATGAGCCGATTCGGCCAATAAGTTTCGAAGTTGTAGCTAATTGAAATTTTGTAAAATTTTCAAAAAAAAATTATTCACAGATTCAACCGGATATAACTTCTAAACGGCAAGAGATAGCTTATTTTTGTTTATTTGATCTGAAAGCTCGCTCGATTGCCTTCAATTTTCACTATGCAGCTCATCGATTTGACCACTTTTTTTGATAGAAAAATGGTTTAGAACTTTACAAAATATTATAAAAAATAATTTTATGAAGGTTGTCACTTTGATTATTACCACAGTCTCAAACCAATCGTTTTGAAACTTCGTATACATATTCTGTAAGTGACTACCTTGATCGAGTTGAAAAATGAGCTCAACCGGTCGATTAGTTTAGAAGTTATAGCATCCCAAAATTTTCATAATGTCAAAAATTCATATTTTTACTTATTCTTTTTTCAATATTATTTGAATTTTATAACATATCGACTTTGTATAAAATTCATCTAAAAGCTCGTTAAATAAGCTTTTATTTTCATTCCTATATTTGTGTCTGCATTGGTGCTCCTACTTTCAATAGATTCCTCGGAATCCTAACTATTGTATTTTTTAGGAAATTTATGAAACTGATTGAATTTATATTATTGCTGTGTAATACTCATAAAATCTAAATATTTCAAATCAAGTGTATAAATTCAACTTTGTTTGATTGACATTTTTTATGACTAATTTCATCTATGACATTTAGATCTATCATAATTGAAAATTTAACTCAAATTATTTTATTCAATTTCGTATTAAACGATTAATCCTATAGTAAAAAAAACTCAATACTTTTCCGTAGATTATTTGATTCTCTTTAATTTTTATTTTCGTTATTTAACTTACCATTCCAATAATTTTTTTAATTTTCTAAATTCAATTCTTAAATTTTTCGCATTCAACTTAAAATTTTTTGCCAATTTTTTTTTGCTCTATAACCTTGAGAATTTTTAAGGATATCAAAAGAAAATTTATTTTATTATTAATGTTTATTTGAAAGGTTGAAATAATTAAATATTGAGAAATCTACTTTCATTTCGACTGCCGAATGACTTTTTTTCTAATTCCTTTTGCAGAATATACTACATTTTTATGTCGATTTATAATGTTAGTATAAAAATTTTTTGACTGTATATACATATATAACTCTTAATTATTATATGAGTGAATTTTCAATATACTTCATCGATTGCCTATTGTCTATGAATTGTATTGTATCAATTGTATTGTCTATGAATTTAAAAAACGCCTGCTGTAAATAGTCGTTATAATTTTCTGGTTGCATTATGTCACATACAATACTTTACCGATAAAAAAATTAATAATTGTATTTTTGCACACATTATATTTTTCTCTTGCTAGATTTTATGATATTTAATGAATTTTCTATAGACATTTTTTTCATTGATTGCTCTAATTCTTTTTATTTTTGTGAACATCAAACTCATAAATATTTTAGTATGTACTCGTAAATTAATTAATTTATTTATTTTGCAGTAGCTCAAACGAATTGAAATGAAATAAGAATAAATTGTTAATTGTCTCGTTAAAACAATATGTGTAACATTTATTGAGTTTTAGAATCAGTTAACTAAAAAAGATACTAATATTCTGTATATTCATAATAATAAATTTGTACGCTCATAATTTTAGGCAATATAATTTGTTGAATTCTAAAAGCTTTATGCAGTGACATATCCTGGAATGATAGAAATAATCGTAATATTAGTGTTCGTCCTTCCAATTGTAGTTTGGTCAGTCACTAGCCGCACCACCTGCTTCTTCTTTCGTCCTTAACCCCCGGGCAATCCTCTCTGCAAAACCGCTAGCAACCCTCCGTAATCAAATCC
This sequence comes from Microplitis demolitor, assembly GCF_026212275.2. NCBI lineage: Eukaryota > Metazoa > Arthropoda > Insecta > Hymenoptera > Braconidae > Microplitis > Microplitis demolitor. Next base: position 11,171,479 of record NC_068546.1, read on the forward strand.
CGCCCTAACCGCTCTGCACCCTCTTCACACGGAAGGAATGTTAATGCGACAATACCTCTGCTTTGACTCACCTCCACCCTGAAGGGAGCGAAGCAGCACCTCGAGACAAGCTATACGCACAGCATGATCGGAGAAATCTCTTAGGATTATTCTCTCTTTTTTTTCGCTTCCAATATACTTTCTTGTTAAGTTCATTTGGCATTTCTTATTTCCAGTGATAGCTTTAACGTCAATCTTCGATCAATATTTTTACTCTATTAATTGTCAGTTCATATAAGTTGTTTCTATTTTTCATAATTTTTCATATCAGAAATTTTCAAAATTAAACTGACTGCACACAGTTGAAGATTTCAAAAAAACTGAAAACGCCTGTTTCCGAATCAAATCCATTTTAATTTTATTAATGTAAATTATTTTGGGGCTTACTTGTAGCCACCATCTACATCAGTGTGGGCAAAAAAAAGAACTAATTTTTTTTTCTTTAGCTACTGTGAAATATTGCTAAAAATGATGAAAATAAAAATTATGGTAAAGTTTGAACTTTTAATATAAATATTAAGAGGTTCCTCTTCGTGGTTTTTAATTTACCATTTAAATAGCATTGGAAAAAAAATTTAAGTTTGAAATTTAATACTTTGACAATAGCTTATTGTACAGATAAATCCAGAATATAGTTTTGTAGGGAATTGAACGCTCTACGAAAAAAGTCTCTTATTATTTTTTGATAAATCCATCTGTTTAAAAGTTATTAGAGCTTGAAATCAAATTATTGTAAACTTCTAAATCTTTTTAATTTTCCGGCGAAACCATTAGACTTATCACAAAATTTTATAAAATCTTTTTTGTAGAAAATTTTATTAAAGTAAATTTTTTTTAAATTCCATATTATTTTCTAGTAATTTTGATATTGATGTCAAGTTCTTAAAAAAGTTGTGTTTTGATCAATCTCAAGAGCTCGACATTGAAAATAAAGTAACTAGAAAACAATGTGGAATCGGAAAAAACATTTCTAGTAATAATTTTTACGAAATATGACTAAGGTCAGAGCAATAATATATTAAATATCAGAGAAAAAGATTAAAAACTCTGTTTTTTCAATTTTTTGTTTATAATACGATTTACACTAAAAGATAACTTAGATGACACTCAACGATAATCGAAAGAGACCATTGGAAGAAAGAGTTCGTATAGTTTCAGATATATTTTAGTACATTATGTTATGATTTATCCGGAAAAATTAACATAAAATTTTATTTTTTTAACTTTTCAACAACAATCTCGTTTGAATGAATCAATCGATTTAGAGGTGGCAATCGGCGTATTTTATTGAATCCTTCAACTGATAAAATTTAAAATCAATCGGTTCAGCCGTTTCGAAGATATTAAAAAAAAACCCGTTTTTCACTATTTGTTTCCCCAACGATATCTCACCAGTGAATCAACCGATTGAGATGGTTAAGACGGCAATCGACTCGTTTTATTGAGTTATAGAGCTGATTAGATTTTGATGTCGATCGTTCAAATTATTTCTAAGAAATAAAAAAAAAACTAAAAGAAAAGAAAATTTTTTTCTTTCACTTCCGGTCTACTCGAACAAATGATCTAAAACTTTCAGCAAAGTTGATGGCCAACAAGCTCTTTCGATTGCCGCCTTAACCATCCATACCGATTCATCAGTTAAAAAGTTATACAGCGTTCACATCCACCCCCCTCCCTACACACACACTCGGACACCATTCTAAAAATAGTCAGAATAACTTTTTAAGACCTCAAAACGTCGACATCTGATGAAAACTCGATTTTCGCAAATAAGGGTGAAAAGAATAACTCCCCGGATTTTTTGAAAATCATCGATTTTCTTAGCGGGAAGTTAAAAAAAAATTTTCGAACAAATTGATGAAAACGTCAAAATTTTTTTTCATTTTCGTCATTGTTTGGCAATTTTATTACTTTTTTCTTTATTAAAAAACAATCTAAATTTACAATTAATTCAATGTATTATTTCATCGACTTGATAACCAATAAATTTTTATACCAATAATTCGACATGAAATTTTAAAGTATTCATAAAATGTATGAACCTTCTTCCTTTCTCACATGCGACTTTCTTTATCAGTTTCTTTTCATTCATCTACCTATCTACCTATATAACTAGCACTGACATCAATATTGGTGCGACAGCCGTGAAAAGAAGTGGTGACACCTACGAACAAGTCAGACTATTCAAAGAAATAATTTTCTATTTTCATCTTTCATTTTTAGGTAGAGTTTTTTTAAAATCTAGTTATTGTATTTGTCCTTATGGTCAATTATTCAAAAAATTTCGTTATATCCTATCATAAAGAGCTCTGAAGGTTCCAACAATACCATCATTGAAAAATTTATATCTATATATATATATATATATATATATATATATATATATATATATATTAGGGTACGCCATTTCGAGGCGACTTTTTTTTTCAACAAAAAAACAGGCTGAAAACTCGCAGTAAGGTGAGAAAAGAAGCCTGTTAGAAGCGGAGCTCTTAATATTAATATTTAGAGGTGCCTATTTCTAATTTTCCATGTCCCATTTAAATAACATGGGAAAAAAAATGTTTTATTTTTTCATTTTTCTAGCTCTGCATTCGCACCTCATTTAAATAAGTCCATAGCATAATCTTATAGAGAATTTAACGCTCTACAAAAAAGGTATGTTATCATTTTTTGATAAATCCATCCATTCAAAAGTTATTAGAGCTGAAATTCAAATCTATAATAAATTTCCAGATATTTTTACTTTTCCAGCAAAACTATCAGACTTATCAAAAAATGCTATAAGATCTTTGTTATAGATAATTTTATTTCCTACAAATAATATTCGTTGAAGTTTTTTTAACTTCGGCATTATTTTCTAGTTATTTTCATTTTAATGTTAAGTTCTCAGAATAGATTAGAAGACTATTAATTTTACGAGCTTGGCTTTAAAATAAAAATAACTAGAAAATAATGCGGAATTTGGAAAAACTTCATCAAATAATTTGTAGGAAATAAAATTGTCTATAAAAAAGATTCTATGACATTTTTTGATAAGTCTGATAGTTTTGCTGGAAAAGTAAAAAGATCTGGAAATTTATTATAGATTTGAATTCCAGCTCTAATAACTTTTGAATGGATGGATTTATCGAAAAATGATAAGAGACCTTTTTTATGGAGCGTTAAATTCTCTATTAGATGTTGCTATTAACTTATTTATATGAGCTACAAATGCCGAGCTAGAAAAATAAAAATGTAAAATATTTTTTTTCCCATGGTATTTAAATGGGAAATGGAAAATTAGAAATATGTACCACTAAATATTAATATTAAGAGTTCAGCTTTTAACAGGCTGCTTTTTCCACCTTCCTGCAAGTTTTAGCCCGATTTTTGTTGATAAAAAAAAGTCGCCTCGAAATGGCATACCCTAATATATATGTGTGTCATTTTCAGTCAAGACGTAAATTCGACGCCCACGGTGGAAAATTATCTTTTTTTAAAAAATTTATCAAAAAAAGTGTAATTATCTTTTAAAACTTGTTCTCATGTAAGTACACTGAGAAAAAAATCGGTCTGTCGGTTGACCCTGCGGGCCAGCCCCAAAACTTCCCGCTGTTTTCGACCTCAAAGAGCTCGAAAACATTAGTGTAGATATATTTTCGAGCTCTTCGAGCTCGAAAATGCTATCACATGCAATTGTTTTTTTATGATCTTTTCAAGCTCTAACAAATTACCTGTTATGCTGAAGTTTGAAAATTTAAGAATCGAAAATCATCAATAAAGCGGTTTTTAAAATTTAGTTCCTGATTTTGTTCAGTAAAATAAGTGTATTGAGGCAGAAATCAATGTCGGGGATCAAAATCAAGATTTAAATAAATTTTGACTCATGTAAGAAACAATAAAATATGAAATATCCGATAAAAATATTAAAAACTACGTTTTATCGATTTTTTCGTTGATAATATGATTTAAACAAAAAACCAAGTTCAATGACATTATATGATCAAAAGAAACCATAAAAAAAGATGAGTTGGTATGATATCAGGCACATTTTAGTACGTTATATTATGATTTATCCGGAAAAAATAACATAAAATGTTATTTTTTTAACATTTCAACGCCGATATCTTTTGAACTAATCAATCGATTTTGATAGTTGACGTGGCAATCGGCGCGTTTTATTGAATTCTAGAGCTGATTAAAATTTGAAATCGATCGCGTCAGTCGTTTCGAAAATATTTAGAAAAAACCGTTTTTCACCATTTCTTTCTCCCGCGATAACTCTCGAACGAATTATCTGATTTTGATGTTTGAGGTGGGAATCGACGCGTTTTATTGAATACTAGAGCTGATTAGATTTTGAAGTCGATCGTATAAGTCGTTTTTGAGAAATCAATAAACAACTAAAAAAAAGAAATTTTTTTTTTTCGTAATTCGCAAATATTTTCGAGTCTATTCGATCAAATAATCTGAAATTTTCAGGAAAGTTGAAAGCCAACAAGCTCTTTCGATTGCCACCTCAACCATCCAAATTGATTCATTAGTTCAAAAGTTACAAAGAGTTAACATACACACACACACACACACACACACACACACACACACACACACACACACACACACACACACACACACACACACACACACACACATACACACACTCGGACATCATTCTGAAAATAGTCAGAATAGCTTCCTAGGACCTCAAAACGTCGACATCTGATGAAAACTCGATTTTCGAAAATCGGGGTGAAAACAATAACTTCCCGAAATTTTTGAAAATCGTCGATTTTCTTAGCGGGAAGTTAAAAAAGTACTATTTTCCAAACAAGAATTTCTTAGTTCAAGAAATCCGTTCAAAATATTTATTTTATTATTTTTAATTATCAATTTCTTGAGAAAAGAGCATCAAATTTATTTTTGTTATGTTATGAATTTGATATTATACGAGTAAACAAAAAAATAGCTTTACTTGAATTAAATAAAAATTATTCCCTTCAATTCTACGAATTCTTGAGACAAAATTATATATTCTTGAAAATTATCAAGAATATATGTTCTTATATCAAGTAAATATTCTCATTAAAAGTATTTTTTTTCTCAGTGTAGTCGCTCAAATTCATTTCTTAATTCTATTTAATTTAGTCACAATTTCATCTCAAAGTCAGGAAACGTTTTTCCCCTGGCTGATTCTGTTTATGTATTAGTAATTTTAAGTGCTTAAAAATCAAATAGATTATTTATATTATATATTTCAACAAAATAAATTAAATAAATTCTCGTAATCAAGCGAGTAAAATTGCATAATATTTTTTTTTTCTTAAAAAAAATTACGTTTAAGTTTGTCCCCTATAATTTGCGTCTCGTCCCCTGGCATGTTTATTTTCGTGTAAAATCGGCATTTGTTTATCGACTCGCGGGAAGTGAAGACCTTGGATGAACGTCATTGAGTTTATACTTTGTAGTCAGCACCACTGGAACTAGGTGCGCAGTCATTTTGTTATTTATTTCATTACTGACACTCTGTGGATATTGTTGAGATTGAGTAAATGGAGTCTCTCCTCTGGTATGTTTTATTTTAAAAATATTTATCTAAAAATTATAATTCATCTGTATATTTACTTCTTGTTGTGTATAGATTCTAAGTTTTCTTGGTTGATTGCGTACAATAAAAACATTTGTCATTACTTCTGTTTTTGTTAGTAAAAAGTATCTTCCCTGTGTGTATCTCCCCTGTCTTGTACATGCCAGGGGAAAGACACGATATCCAGGGGAGATATAAAAACTTCAAACTAAAATTTTCTTAACTGTTTTTTTTTATCGTTTAAAGGTTGCATATTGTTATTTAATTCAACGTGTAAATATATTCACAATATAGTTCATTAAAAAAACTCGATTATTATGTTTTTTTTACAGAACATGGCACTCTGTTTATCAAGTCTCTTCCCTGGATTGAGTTTCTTCCCTGGTTTCTCATGAAACAAGATAAAATTAATAAATTAACTGACCGCCTTGCAGAAACGTTTAGAATGATTGTTTTGATCGAAACATTATGGAATTTAATTAAATTTTCAAATTTTTCATGGTGCTGCGTTTTATCAATAAGCGATTTACGTCTTAACTGAAAATGACCGAGGTATATATATATATATATATATATATTAGGGTGATTCAAAAAATAACGAATTTTTTTTTCTTTTCGGGAATAGGTTTAAAAGATTTATTTAGATAAAAAACAGACGCCTGTGAAAATTGGAGCTCTTAATATTAACATTGAGAAATTCCGCATTACAGTTTTTTATTTTCTTTCATAGCTAGCTAACGATGCATCATAGGAAAAATCAACAGGCATATTTTTGTAGGTAATTGAATGTTCTACAAAAAAAAATCTCTTATCATTTTTTGATAATTCCATTTGTTCAAAACTCATTCGCGGTTGAAGTCGAATTTATATAAAATTTTGAGATTTTTTTACTTTTCCGGCAAAACTATAGCTCTTAAAATCGATCAGAAGACTATTTTTTTTATGAGCTTGATATAGATATGAAAATAACTAGAAAACAATGCGGGACTCGAAAAATTTAAAGCCGTAAGATGGACGGTGGCGTCTAAAGGTTCACCTAAAGTTTACAAGTCCAGTGATATTCATGCTTGTAAACTTTGCTACTTGAAATTGGTTATTTGTCAGTTTTCTGGCATCTCGCCTATAAGTGTCTGGGAAGTGTCTTTCAGAACACTTTTCGATTTACTTTCGGATGCTTTCGGATGCTTTGGATACTTTCGGATGCCTTCGGATGCTTTCGGATGCTTTCGGATACTTTCGGATGATTTCGGATGCTTTCGGATGCTTTCGGATACTTTCGGATGCTTTCGGATGCTTTCGGATACTTTCGGCTACTTTCGGAACACTTTCGAACAGATAGATACCTGTCAAAAACTTGTCAAAAACACAAATTTCACATTATAAAAAATTTCAAATAATAATAATATAATTTTTTTTTTTATAAATAATAATTTGTAGGAAATAAAAAGGAAAATTATTTAGAAAATTAATTAATAGGTGAATTAATAAAAATTAAATTTAACTGGCATTTATTAAAGACGAAGTCGCCTTGACAAATGATAAAATGGACATGAACAATGATTTTAGATGGCTGATGAAACTGACTCGACTTGACAATGTGAAATTTACTGACTCGACTAGACTTGAACAAATATTACTGACTCGATTATTTTAATTAAATAAATTACCTGATGAATCGACAGTTTATAATTAAATAAATTTTACAATTTGCAATTTTAACCAAAGCCAAACTCCACTCACTTCAATTTACACAACGCCTTTACAATACTCCAACCTCCAGTCAAATCCAATGACCTCCAACTCTCGAGTCCAATGACCTCCAACAATCCAATCCTCGAGAATCGACTTTCAATTCCACTTCACAACAATCTCCAATATAATTAACAATTTTGTATAATTACTGATTAAATAAGCTTCCCCGAACGAGGGCTTATTAGCTCTTGGCTAGTAAAAATGGCGTATGTAGTAGTACTTGGTGTTGTAGACTAAAGTTCGCGATGTGAATCAGGAAAGCGTCGGAATGCGGTGACTACCACTAACCAAAAAGCCGATCACCCGAAACCTGGAAGGCTTATACCCCTCACTCTCACGGTCCACCAACCTCTAGAAAATTAAACTTCGCCAACACTCGACGGGGGCGACCCCAATGATAAGTAGGAAGTTCTTTTGTCGGCTGTTATTGTGGAAGGAGGTCGCTTCAGCTTTTGGCGCGAGTCGATTTTTAAATTCAAACAAAATAAACAAAATTCTACCCCGTTACACATTTTAATATATATATATATATATATATATATATATATATATATATATATATATATATATATATAAATTGTCTTATTGAGAAGGTTTGCATGTTTTAGGTTTCCACTATATTAAATTGGTGTAATACCGTACGATGGACGGTGTGGCTCAATAAGTTATAGATGAAATTGAACGGAATATAGTATAGTGCCGGATAGCTGAACTGGTAGAGCACTCGGCGCGATACCGACATGGTCTGGGTTCGATTCCCAGTTCGGGCTATCTATATTTTTCTCAATTTATCTATAAATTGTCTTATTGAGAAGGTTTGCATGTTTTAGGTTTCCACTATATTAAATTTATATATATATACTAGCAGTCACCCGCCCGCTTCGCTGGGCACACTATTAATTTTAATCTTTATTAAAGTAGCCGCAATTCCTGAAGAAGCAACAGCAATTGCAATACTTTTTTCACTTCTAATTTTCGCAAGCAACAAATTAATCAAGAATGTTTTTCCCGTTCCACCAGGAGCATCAAGGAAGAACAATCGTCCAGAATCAGAAACGACACTATTCAATATAGATTCATATGCTTCTTTCTGTTTTTTATTCAGTATCGGAACACTTTTTATCACTTCTTCGGTTAACTTATCAGTGTCATAAGCTAATTCATTTAAATATTGTTGATTAATAATACCAGATTCTTGTTCTCGAGATGGTGAAGTGAGACCAAATTGTAAAAGAGTCTTACTTGACATAGCAATGACCATATCTTCAAGATTAATCAAACATTGATTGTAAACAATATCAACATCTAACTCAGAGTTTTCGCGATTCCTACTCATTCGTCTTTTAATATCGTCCGTGAAATTATCTCGATATTTATCCCATAATTTAATCGGATCTCCAACTTGGCAAAAAACTAACATATAAAATAATCCTGTAGATGATTTATAGAATATTAGTATTTAATATCTTTCTACTTTTATTCTAATAATTCCTCTGAATTTAATTGACAACTGAATTTGTTATTACAATTTATTCATTTTGACAGTTATTATAACAACGGTTACCATGGTAACCACCTTGATAACCATAGTAACAGTAACCATGGCAATGGTAACCATGGCAACGGTTACCATGGCAACGTTGGTGGGAGGGGGTAGCATACGTGATGGTTATCGAAAAATCCATTTTGGCTTGGAATTGCGCAAAATCCCTTCTTATCTCTCATCTACAGTGAAAAAGGAGTACCTATGTTAAATTTTAAATGAATCGGTCAAATAGTTTCGGAGATCTAGTGATGAGTCAGTGGTATTTCGCTTATATGTATATAGATATATATATATATATATATATATGTATATATATATATATATATATATATATATATATATATATATATGTATATATATATATATATATATTGTAACGAATGTGAAACTGATGTTTTAAAATATTTGAATAGCTAGAAAACAAATGCCTTCTTCTCTTGCTTTTATAGAACCGCGACTAAGTCAGTCAGTCTTATATTGACAGCATAACAGCATACATTTGTATATCAATAAACTATATCTCTCTTTGCGTTTCTTTTATTGCTGTTGATTGTTGTGTTGTTATTTCTAATATAAGTGTGTTGTCATTGTAGTGTATAAGTAATATTAATTATAAGTTGAAATACTACAATTTGGTCTCAGAAGTGAGATAATAGTGTGTGAATAAGTGAAGTGTAAATAGTTAAAAGAAAAAAAATAATTATGCCGCGACGAACAAGGCAAACAAATGCTGATGATGTCTCGGACATCATCTAACACGCTAGAGACAATAAACTAAGGAGTGAAATAAACAACCAGATGAAGGAGTTCCACGAGCACATTGCGTGCTATTTACAGAAGAAGAGGGAGGAGGACGAAAAACGGTTCGATAACTTGCAGTCCAAATTCTCTAGAATGGAAGGATTCCTCGGAAGAATTGCGGATAAAGTAGAAGATGTACCAAGAGGTAACAAATCCGGTAAACTCTTTTTTAACTTTCCGCTAAGAAAATCGATGATTTTCAAAAATTTCGGCAAGTTATTGTTTTCACTCTGATTGCCAAAAATTGAAATTTCAACAGATGTCGACGTTTTGAGGTCCTAGAAAACTATCCTGACTAAATTCATGATGATGTCCGAGTGTATGTATGTATGTATGTATGTACGTACGTACGTACGTATGTAAATATTCTATAACTTTTGAACGGATGAACTGATTTTGATCGTCGAGGTGTCAATCGATGCGGCTTGTTACTCACAACTAGCTCCAAGAAATCTAGCTTGATCAGTATGGTACGTTCGGAGATATTTTAAAAATAAAATTTTTTCAAAAATTTTTTTTCTTAATAACTTTTGATTCGCTCGATGGATTAATTCCAAAATCTAATCAGCTCTAAGACTTTGTAACCCGTGTCGAATGCCATCTCAAACATCGAAATCGGTTCATTCGTTCAAGAGAAACCATTAACGAAAGAATTAAAAAAAATTTTTTTTTAGTTTTTTCGAAATTTCTCAAAAACGTCTTTATAAATCAATTTTAAAATTTGATCAGCTCTAAAACTCAATAAAACGCGTTGAATGCCACCTCAACCGTCTCAATCGGTGAATTCATTCGAGATATATCGTTGTAAAAAAAATGGTAAAAAACGTTATATTTCGAAAACAAAGGTATACAAAAGTATTCTCGAGCTCGAAGAGTTCAAAAATGTATTCTCAACAATGATTTCGAGCACAAGGAGTTCAAAAGCAGCTGGAAGTTTTGGGGCTGGCCCGCAGGGTCAACTGACAGATCGATTTTTTTTTCATAAAGTCGAGTGGGGGTAATGAAGCTGCGAAAATGCTTTGATGATGACATCACCTTCTGCGTCGTTAACCATTACTAAGCCCATGTTTGAGATCAAGTGGGGGAATATGAACCTGCGCAATTGCATCTTTTTACGTCATCCGACAAGTTCAAACTTGTTTTTTCTGCAGCTGAGTGAGGGAATAAAGAGTTAAGTGAGTGACTCTCGCGGTCATATGCATCAGTCTGCGCAAGTGTTCTGAAGTAAGAACAATCGTTGTTCAATTAAAAAACCTGTAAAAAAATGATTAACAAATGGGCCGTCGAATTCTAAGGTTTTGTACAACATATCTTTTCGTTTAAACCAGCGTGCATTTTTTTATTTTCAACCATATTAACTAACAATCTCTTACAGACTTCATGTATGCACTGATCATTGTAATCATTCTGCACATATTGAGTTCGATGAAGTGAGTATTGTGAATGAACAAGAAGAAGAAGACAATTATACTCATAAGTTAGGTGCTCGAGAAAAAGAAATTGACTTACATATCTTATATTGGAAGAACTTATTACTATCCTTTGAAGAACGTAAAGATTACGAGCAAGCGTGTCCCAGAATAACATATGTCATAACTCACTTAATGTTCAAACTTAACTCATCAAAATGAAGTGTAGAGAGTTCAAATGGATCAATTAAATGAAGAAGAATTGGATTATCTGATAAACCATCCACCAAAAGCTGTATTTGAAGCAGATTTATTAACACGTTATTAAAAGAACCAATACAAGACTACATTGAAAGATTTGTATATGATATTCATCTTCTATAAACTGATTTGAATATCATTCGAACTAGACGTGATAAAAATCGTGTCCATACTGCTGTGCGTTTAAAGATTCTGTAAAAAAACGGCATCAAGTGATCGAAAGTTTGGAAAAACTAGAAGAACATATCGACAAAAGATAAGAGACAATGGAATTCATTATAGATTTCGCAGGGTTTGTTATGCCTGATAAAACCTTAATAGTAAAAGAGTTATGTGCAGTTGATATATATGAAAATTGCTCATTCTATAAGTGTAAACATTTTATTTTTCAATCGCCATTGGAGTATGATGGAGTAATTATGCAAGAACTTTTTGATGAGATTGGGCGCGGCCATGGTATCCGGTGGGACTCAGGTGAAAAAACACCATACTACAAACTCAAAGAAATTATTAAAGACTTAGTGAGCAAAGCAAGTTATATTTACGTCGACGGATAGCAAAAAAAAAGTGTTGATGATCATGAGCGATTACTCAGCACAAATAATCGACATCCAACTAATGAGACATTATTCATTTGAAAACGTGGATCGCTACGATAAGGAAAAATGTCCTCTGAGACAGTTTCATCGCCAAAGAACACATACAAGTGCTTTTCAAAATATTCAACAATTAAAACATTGGTTCCTGGATTTTTGGGGTGACAAACCATCGTACGAAAAATCGGCGCAAATATATTATCGACTTTCTAATTTGAGAAAAATGCATAAACGTGATATCGCCTGCCTTGATTATCACTTTCTTCTACGTTTTGCGAGGACCCAAATACGTCATGTTTACGATACGCTACCATTGGAATTACAGAATAATGATAAAATAAGAGATTACTCATTTTGTATGGACCACTACCCAGCGAGTGGTGGTGATTGGGATGTCTGTGGAATGTGGCTTCATCCATACCGAAAACATTGCCTAAAGTGTATAAATAATAGTAATTCTATAAAATAATAAATCATCCAATAAATTAAAAAAATATACAATTTAATTCAACTTATGATATCTTATCTTATTGGAATGTATTAGGTTAGGATTATAAATAATAATAAAACTGATTAATTCATCGGGAAAAAAAATTTCATTTATTTATTTATTAATGTAATTTTTTTAATCAATACTGGTTCTATATTATAGCTTGATCTTTCTACCTTACGTTTGAACCTTTCTCGATCTCGAGCCATTTGCTCCCATTCACCTCGTCTAGCAGTTTTGTATGCATACCTCCATGTATACTAGACCGGTTCAAAAAAATCGACTATTTTTTTTTTCCAAAACCCACAGTGATATATTATAACGTATACGGTGCTGAAATTCCGCGACGAAGACGCGGAACAGTCCAATATAGCGTATGCGGTCGCCCACGCGTGATAAATAAATAAAAATAAATATTAACAAATAATAAAATTAAATTATAAATAAAACAAAAAATTTAACTAAATGCTAATTTAAACCAGAGTTAAACGAATAGTTGAGTTGAGAATAATTAATAATTGTTGTGCCTGAACCAGCTCTTCAGGATGGGTTAGTGCAGGCAGGCGCCAGACCGTTTATTTTAAACGGACAAAAATTATTCAGGGGGAATTTACGAAGGAAAATCCGAGCTAGCAACTTGTGACGAAGCGGATAAATACTTGAGTGACACAATAGAAATTAAATAAATAATGGAAATAAATTCGTAGATAAATAATAGTTAATTATAAACAAATAATAAATAAGATTAGGAAAAATTAGATGAAACAGTAGGAAAAGATCCAGAGGAAAATATTAAATTTTTCCCCCACAGCTGTTGGTTTCCGACTATTTAATTTTATAAACAAATGTAAAAATAATTATTTTTCACACAATATTTAGTTTTGTTCAATCATAAACAATAATACTTGGCTATATTGCCAGAAACACAATTTAAAATCATTATATTTTCACCACTGGGGGTTAACTTATCACACAATAATCGCAGTATCCAAAAGAAAGTATATAAACTCAATAAACAAAAAATAAATATAATTTAATTTAATTAATAATGTTGATTTTTAATATTAAATGAAAAAAACAAAACAATTATTTAATTAAAATTTTCCTAAAATAATAAATAATAACAATATTTTTATTTCATATAATCTCTCAGCACTTGTGAGAGAAAGAAAGATACGGAATTTTTATTCTCACTCACACACAAATAATAAATTTTTCTCACAGAGTTATCCGTACGGGGATCTGAATTTGAACATAAACGACAATCAGTATGCTTTATTGTACACTGATTTTCAATTTTCATACTACAATAAAGAGGCTGAGCCACTTTCAACAAAGCGGAAATTTTTGCAAGAAGCCCCACTCTGTGTTATAGACTGTTCTAAACAGAACGAGGCTATTAAACCTGGGCCAGTAGATATTCGATTGGAGTTTGAATCCACAAATCAATTTCCACAAAACACAACAGCTTATTGTTTAATCACTCACGATTGTATAGTTGAGTATAACCCCATCAGCAGCACTGTACGAAAATTGACTTCAAACATGTTTGTGCAATTTGAACTGACAGCAACTATACATTATATGTATACATTAGACCAGTTCAAAAAAATCGACTATTTTTTTTTTTTTTTCAAAACCCGCAGTGAAATATCTTCCTATTCATGAAAAAAGAAACCTGTAGAAACGGGAGCTCTTAATATCAATTTTAAAAGGTCGCTCATCGTAAATTTTTATTTTACGTTTATATAACATGGAAAAAAAAATTTTTTAACTTTGAAATTTTACAACTCATTTTGAAATTAACATGTCGGGGTGAGAGATACATATTTTTGAAGGAAATTGAACGCTCTAAATAAATTGTCTCTTATGTTTTTTCTCTAAGTCTACTCCTTTAAAAATTATTCGAGTTTAAAGTTTAATATGAGATCAATTTAACCTTTTTTTCTTAAATTGTGGTATAATAATAAAACTCATCTTCGAAAAAAATTATTTTTCAATTTTTGAATGGTATAGATAATAGCTTCAAGCTTAACACGATTATTTTCAGTTTATAAAATTTACGATATTCACTTCAGCTATCAAAACTATGAACAGTAAAATACTACTAACAACAATTAAATATCAATAACCCAACAATGACATTTTGATGAAAAGACAGCACTTATTCAGAAACATTCTTTTTTTATTTATTGAAAAAATAATATCGAATTTTAAAGTATCACTTTCATGAACTTTCTTTTTAGAACAACTTATTTTTATAAATTACAGTAGAAAAGTCATTATAAAATAAATTAATGATTATCCTAATGTTTCTTTATTAAAATTTCGAAGACATTTCCTACAAAGCACAGTTGGTCGTTTTCCCGAAAAATTATGTACACACAATTCAAATTTTTTCTAAACTTCAAAGAGAGAATTAATGTCAGATTTTTTAAATTCACAAGTCATTTATTCCTCATAGTGGAACAATAAAGATCTACTTTGTCAACGACGTTAAACTTGATGATTGAATATTTTAAGACAATTTTTTTTTTTTCAATAATGATTATGAAATATCTAAGAAAAATTAAGAAAAAAAGGTTAAATTAATTAGATGTTGAACTTTAAACTCGAATAACTTTTAAAGGAGTAGACGTAGAGAAAAAACATATGAGACAATTTATTTAGAGCGCTTAATTTCCTTCAAAATTATGTATCTCTTACCCCGACATGTTTATTTCAAAATGAATTGTAAAATTCCAAAGTTAAAAATTTTTTTTTTCCATGTTGTTTAAACGTAAAATAGAAATTTGCGATGAGCGACCTTTAAAAATTGATATTAAAAGCTCCCGTTTTCACAGGCTTCTTTTTTCATGACTAGGAAAATATTGACACGTAACGATTCAAATTGTTTAATTTTTATTAGTTGTAAGTTAAATATTTTAATTATACGTTTGAATTTGAATCGTTACGCGGGCATTCCGCCATTTCGCTGATGCAGACAGCAGTCCGTTAACGAGACTAGCGCATGCGCGCAGCGTGTGAAAGAGTACATGTATAAGATAATTTTAGTTTATAATTTAAAAATACAATCGATTGATTTTTGGTAGTTTTGAGTTTTTGTTTGTGATTTACAAATATTGGGGATGCATAATCCAGCGTAAGATTATGCCTCACATATTTTTTAATATCGGATTTTTATTAAACTTGTCATCCGATTATGGATGGCATTTGATGTTTTGGGAAAAATATTGACCGCCGGGTAGGGGAAAATCAATACTTAGGCTGTATTCCCGGCATCAATCCCATGAATCAAAATAATTATTATTTAATTTCTTATACACGATAAAAATATGTAAATAGTATAAATAAATAGTTCATACATTTAAATAATTATTCATGTGTCATTCAGGTGTCGAAAAATTATCTTTGTAATTTATATTTTTAATTTAAAACTAGGCCCAAGGCTAGGAAAAATAATGATAATAGTAAATAAGGGCGACGATTGCGCCACGTGAGCGACGACCAACAGGTGGAGGATAGAGTAATTAGGTTAGAAAGATACGGGCTAGCATTGTGTGTAGACGTTGTCTAGTTTTGTTTTGCGTTTTACATATACGTGTTGGAACGTTTTGTTATATTGATAAAAAAATGTTAAAAGAAATAATTAGTTATTATTCACCGGGTGATTGGTGAAAGTAATTTTGGATTTGTTTTCGGGAGATAGGGTGATATACGGCACAATCCACTCGATTTTTTGCAAAGTTAACCTTACTTCCTCAGCGCCCGCTGCTTGTTGTATGTAAGCATTAATGTCACTGTTTGAATCGTAAATACTATCTCTAGCTGAACATTCTTAAGAACTTTTTGATAATGTTCAGCAAAACCACTTAAAATATTCAGTGGAATCAATAAATCAAAGTTTCCTGCAGCGTTCGTTAATTTAACATCATCTTCCATTACCCAACCAGCATTCTCCAGAGCACTCAACTGATTTGGACTAAATGACACATAACCTTTCATCAGGCTTGTAATACCAACGTTACTACTTCGATCAACATCAACACTATTCATAGATAAGTGGAATTCTTTAATCATGTGGCCAATCCCCATATTAACCAAGTTGGTGGTGGCGACGACAGCAGTATTATCATTCTTAGTAAACTGTCCGAGAATATGGAGTACACTTTTGCTAGGAAGTATGCACAAATTTTGATTCTAGATGGTGATACGAACTTCATCATTGTTGTTCAAAGTTGACGATGCATACGGTTGATGAGGATGCAGTTTATAGTGAGCAATTGACTCATCGAATATAATTGGTCGTTGGATATCCAATATATTAGCCATTATGTTTTATATCCTCGGTCACCTAGTGCACCGTATTTATTGCCTTTTTCGTAACCACTGTACGCTGTACTACCTTTTATGCTTGCTGCCGAATATTTATCTTTACTTTCTTTAAATTTGTGCCGTATTTACCTTGTTGCCTTTCTAAATACTTTCTTGAGTTGTTTGAAGCTTCGTTATTGGACATTATACCCAAGAGCTCACCACCTAAGTCTTTCAACACGGGATTATGCAGCAGAAATTGAATTTTATTTTATTGATCTTCCACGTAAACGTAGTCCGAGACTTTTCAGGAACAGCTCGTTCTGATGTGTTAACGCCTTGTGAGGTCTTCTTCGACTGATTGTGCTTGTCCATGTTGATATCTTTTTATAGCCTGCGCCACTCTTTGTATCATATACAATACCCATTTTATATTGTTTTCACATGTAATCTTATGGTTATAGTTTCACCCTTAAAATTTACTAATTTTCCATCCTGATCCACTATACGTAGTCTTATATTATATAAAGCATCTGCGGTGATTGGAAGGTAAATGACGTGTGATGGCAACTCAACGATCTTATACCCTGGTGGTACGCTCGGAAAAAACTCATGAATTGTGTGAACTTTGTGTTCATTTATGTAAGCACCTGTGGTAATATTACACTCAACCCTTAAAGCATTTAGTTTTAGTATAGCCACAGGTAATTCCGATGAGTGAGTTTTGTTTGGTTGAAGCCGACGATTCTTGAAACCTAACAGCCGACCAATAGAATCGTTAGGTATAAAATTTATAACCTGATTACATTTAATTTTACTTCTTAGTTCATTATTATTTGCTTTTATACTGATGCTAAGTCTCGGCAATGACTTATGTATGTATTTCTCAATATCTCTAATTTCATAACTACCGGTTGGTATTTTAATTACTTTTTCTTTAACAGGAACGATTCTTTTGGGAATCTCTTTTACGGGTTGCACATCAATCTTCGGAACCAATGAAACATCATCATTTCTTGTCACTATAGTCGCATCTCGTTTTTTCCTCTTGCCACCAAGTTTATCGATATTTCCAACGTTGTTATCCTCAATTTCATTCATATCTTCTTGTTCTTCATTGTCCAGAGGATAAGTTACATAGAACTTATTAGAGCCAATGTCTATATTGGGTATCGAATTAAATGTCAGCAATTCTACAAGACCCAAGACATAATTTTTTTCCTCTAACAACTCGATTGGTAGGAAATAATTCGCCTCTAATACGGAGGACGATCCTGTCAGCGTTAACGTGAAAGACTCAACCATAACTAATGTCCTGAGTAACTAGTCATGTCAATTTAAAGTTGTCCGGAAAGAAATTTTAGACACAAATGCCCACATATAATTGTATCAAAGTTTTGATATCTTTTATGATTATATTTCACGCTACCAACATCGAGATATTTTATAAGGTCTTCCGGTGGTTGTAAATCACCAAAACTATCGAAATAAATTACATTATCACGACTTTTTTTGTACGCTACCCAATGAGCACCAGGTCCAAATCTGTCGTCAAGATTGACAATAGCTGATTCGAATTCTTTAGGTCCAGTTTTTGGCAAATCGTTTCTCATGAAAACACCGCGGAAATTGGGTATCCTCAAAGCCTTAGCGTATTTCATCAAGTCTATGTTTGTAAGTGCTCGATGTGGTAGCTCTACTTGTTTTTTGACTTACATCCTCTACCAACCGGTGGATATGGCCACAAATATAGCCCCATACCACGTCTGTACGGCTTTAAGTATAAGCCTTTACCTGCAGCTATCTCTTCCATTTTTGAATTATGTCTCTTGCTTTCCTCTAACTGTCTTTTGGCCGAACTGGCATCGTTGACAGCTTTCGCAACCGCAGCAGCGCCACCAGCAAGAGCACCAGTTGCTGAAACTCCTGCAAATAGGGGTATCACAAACGCAAATACACCACCGATTTTACATGGAACTGGTAGAACACGCGGCTGTCGAACATTTTTCTTTCCACCAGATTTTTTGCTTCTTGTCGAGCCCCTTTGAGCAACGATTTAATTGGATCACCACCTGCTTGCATGGTTTGCTTAGCAGCCGTCACAATTTTCCTCAGCACCACCTTGAATCGTCTGCTGGTACTTTTCTTCTTACCACTCATTTTCTTCTTCTTATTACCCATTCTGTTCTTCTTTATTCCCATTTCGAAGCATTTTTTTACCTTCATGATTTTGTTCACACCTCAAACATCAGATTTTTCTCTAATAAAAGCGTCTATCGCCTGAAAACGTTCCTACGCTTTGTCTGCTGATATTTCATCTGACTCGTGACGTGCATACAAATTTTTCTCGATTTTTCGAATAAGCAATGTCGTGAAACTTACACGCTGCATCCAAAGGATTGATGCCAGGATCACCACGAGCCGATCTCTTTACTAACTTTGTTCCCGGTCCGCAATACTGATAACCAAGTACATGAAGTTCAAAAGGTAGCTTGTTAATGATACTGTTGACAATACCTTTCTTACTAATACGTCCGCACTCCATCACAGCGACAGAATAACTGATAATAAATCATTATCAATGATCATACTTATAGTCATAGAAAAGAGGTGCCACTCTAACAGTGAGTTCAAAAAACACGGCCCTAAATAACCTGTGATCAATTTCGATTAAATTGTTCAAGGTACAGGAGTAAAAAGGATCAAAAGACATGGTTCTCGACTACCGAACAGTGCGCGAGCAGTGCTTTGTGGCCCATCAAACTGTGATAAAACAAATGCCTTATTATCACTTATTATACATTCCAATAGTCTAAGATTTAACAACATTTACCTTTACTCAAAATCTCTCAATCAGCCGAAATAGAAGTTCTTCGAGACGTTGCTGAAGCCCATAGAGGGTGTAGGATTTCACCTATTCAATAAGCAGAACCCAATTCACTGATGATATTTGACGATGTTGCTTGTGAAAAACATGATCACATTAGAGCTTATTTTTGTATGGGTCGACACAAAGAGGTAGACAGTTATTATTTGTGTCAAACTTATACACACATTCCTAAGCATTTAATACGTGATAATGTAAATTTTTTTGTTCTGTTCCGTCAAGATGAAATGAATTTAAAACATGTATATGACGATCATGTAAATACAGAGATGTCATACAATTCATTCAAAGAACTATGATCTGCATGTTGGAATGATGGCAAATATGGTTTTGTGGTAATTGATAAAGATAGTGAGCTCAACAATGGACGATACAGGAAGGGGTTTGACTGCTTTCTTAGTATAAATTAAAGTGTAACTGTTAATATAAATCATATATCTAGTAAACTCTAATACATCAACATGAAGTCTGAAGAGCTCGAAACAAAAAGATGTGCTACGTCAGATATCTGAGGCAAGTGACGCAATCAGACGAAAACATAAAATGTTAAAGTCAGGTAAATATAGCGCTGAAAAAGCTATAGGTGAAATGTTCAAACCCATAGTTACACCGTTGCTAAGCCTAGTTGAATCGTTGAAACAAAAAATTAAGCAAGAAGTTAAGAAGGAAATTAAAGAAGAAGAAGTTACACAAAAGGACAATTCAAGACTCAACAATAAAACAGATTGTAATGATATGTTATTATGATAGCTTTATTTCTGATGACGACGGGAGTAGTAGAATTTTTAATGAGACCCAAATAAATCCCTCTGCTTCAAGTACTCCTGCTAAACCAAGCAGTTTAGTAAACTCCTATTTAGCCGAAGTGTATAGAAAAAGTAAAGAAATAGGTTTGAGATATGGCGTTCGTCAGCGGTACAATGATTTTTACATTGGTGATTCAGAAATAAATTTTGAGAAAAATACATTTTATGTTAAAGATCAGGAATAACTCCAATAACTCCTGGTTCATTGGACCTGTTGTTTAAAAAATCACCCCATGATTCAAGTGTTACACAAGATGATAAAAATAGATACCTTGAGATCATTAAAAACACAAACAATTATAGAAAAAATTACAAATCAGATGGTAGTATTTATGAAGAATCAACAATAAAGTTTAATAATTATATTGCTGATTTTTTTTTAAAGACACCTAACGAAAAAGGGTTGCCTAAACATGAGATTGTAAAAAAAAAGAAAACACATATGGATTTCGTTTATTGGGATGATCCAAACGAGCTGGTTGATCATCTACGTTCACTCATGACATCTCAAGCAGCTGGTAGTCCAAGTCACACAAATGAAATTGTATCAATAACCGAAGAGTTACGAGAAGCTGGAATTATATATTAACAGTATTTTTGAATTCTTTCAACCAGTCTTCTGCTGTTCATAGAAGTGTACTGAACAAAAAAATTATGAGTATTGACATATTTGGACGTTCGTTAACGATAGCTGCAGTTATTAGTGGACCACTTGGACCACCTGGAGTTGGTTTTAAATTGACTCCTGGTGAAGATTATGATTTAGAGAGTAAAAGATTGTGTCGTGTTGGTGATCCTACAGATGATAATGATGTAGCAACATTGAAATTACGCGTAATCTTGTCCATAAAATATTGACTTTAATGTATGTTAGTATGAAATATGATCTGCCGAATCTCTACAGTGGTCTCATTAAAGAAAGAGGTTCAAGAACTAAAACTAAGGTTAAAAAAGCAGAAAACAAGAAAAGAATCACTGGATGACAGTACCCAGCGTATAGAAAAATTGGAAGCTAAAATTTTTAACGATGAAGGACAAGAGGTCAGTAATAGCTTATGAGCTCCATAATCAAGCTCGTAGAAATTACCTGCGACGTCATGTTGATATCCGTGGACTCAATGAAACTTGGCAGGCAGATTTAGTTGAAATGATCCCATACACTACATCAAATAAAGGAAATGAATACTTGCTGACGGGGATAGATATATTTTCCAAGTACGCTTGGGCTGTACTGATTGAAAATATAAGTGCTGGTGTTGTTACGGATGCAATAGAATCTACATTCCAACAATGGCGTGTTCCGAAAAATCTTCATGTCGATCAAGGCAAAGAGTTTTACAATGGAAAGTTCAAAGATCTTTCGAAGCAGTATAAAATTAATATGTACTCTGCGTTCAGCAACCTGAAAGCATTCATTTGGAGTGTTTTAACCGAACATTTGAAACTCATATGTGCTGCAATCCTCTGCTCGTCGTAATTATAAATGGATCAACATGCTAGAAGAATTGTCAAATACATTTAATAATACTAAACATCGGACTATTAACATGAAACATGTTGATGTAACTGCTGCTAATGAAAAAGAACTGTTTCGAAATATATACAAACCCCTTCAAATGCAGCAGCGAGAACAAAAATTTAAGTTCAAAGTTGGAGATAAAGTTCGAATTAGCAAACACAAACATGTGTTTCAGAAAGGTTACACCGCTAACTGGACAACAGAGATTATCACTATAAAATCTGTACAAAGTACGGTTCCTACAACCTACAGACTAGTAGACTATCAGAACCAGCCAATAGAAGGTGGATTCTACGATGAAGAACTCAGCAAAGTTAAATATCCGGATGTTTACCTGGTAGAAAGAGTTATAAAAACACGTGGAAATAAATTATATATAAAGTGGCTCGGCTTTGATAGCTCTCACAATAGCTGGATAAATAAATCTGATCTGTAAAAAAGCTATTATATTTTTTGAAATTATAACAAAGTAATTTTTAATCATGTGTATATTTCATTTTTTTATTATATATGTTTTATTTTTTTATTAGTCAAAAAATGTATAACTATTTTTTACATTTTTCGTCTTTTGTTTGGTCTGGGTATAGTCATAATTTCATCTCTTGACACTTGGTAACCCCATGGTACAGTATCAGTGCTATTCAACAGAAGCTGACGTTTGTCATCTTCCCAACTTAAAGCTATCTTATTCTGAACTATTGTACTAACACTGTGTTTGTAACTTTTAAATGCATATTGTTCCTTACTTAAATTTACATGATTTTCTAAACATCGTTTGAAATTTTCATAAGTGATAGTTTGCAACGTCGGACGTTTGACACTTTCGGCTCGCTTTTTACCTGATCTTCATTATAAATTTTAAAAGCATACAATTTCGCTCTATGTCCAGAGAATTCTGTCATAATTCTAACATTATTCTCATCCTTCATCAGACCCATATAACGTATACCGTGCTAAAATTCCTCGACGGAGACGTGGAACAGTCCGACATCGTATGCAGCTACCCACGTGATAAATAAATGATAAGAAAAAAAAATAATATTAAATGATAATAAGTACTGAAATCAAATTATAATAAAATAATAAATTTAAATAATTGTTAAATTATAAATAATAAATAATTAGTGTGCCTGAACCAGCTCCTCAGGCTGGGTTAATGCACGGAGGCGCCAGACCGTTTATCCAAAACGGACAAAAATTATTCAGGGGGAATTTACGAGGGAAAATCTGAATAAGCGATTCAAGACGAAGCGGATAAACACACAAGCGATACAATAGAAATTAAATAAATAATAGATAATTACATACAAATATTAAATAATATTAGGAAAAATAGATGAAACAGTAGGAAAAGATCCAGAGGAAAATAAATATTAAATTTTCCTCGACAGCTGTTGGTTTCCCAGTTTTAATTTATTAAACAATAGTAAAAGTAATTTTTTTTTCACACTATTTAGTTTTGTTTAAATTATCAACAATAATACTTGGCTACATTGGCAAAAATACAATTTACAATCATTGTATTTCTACCACTAGCGGTTAATTTATCAGACAATAATCGCAGTATCAAAACGAAGCATTTATACTCGATTCAAGAAATAATAATAAAACTCAAAATTGTTTATGCTCGATTTAAGAAATAATAATATAATTTAATTCACTTGATAACATTAATTTTTAATATCAAATATAAGAAATGATTATTTCAGTTCAATTTTCTTAAATAAAAATTATACATAATCACAATATTTTATTTTGTTATATCTCCCAACACTTATGGGAGAGAGAAAGATACGAAATTTTATCCTCACTTACACTCAAAATAATAAATTTTCCTCCTTTAAAATAAATAATTTATAAAACTAATTAAATAATCAAAAAAAAAAAGTAAAATTACTTAATCAATTAAAATAATAATAAATATAAATAATAATGATTAATTTCTTATAGATTTTGGAGTAAATAATATTTTTCATAAGTTGGGAATTTTACACCTAAACGATGATGTCAGTACTTGAGGAATTTGCTCAAGTACTATAGATATATCTATACCTATCGGCAACGTTTAACAAACGTTCTATGTATATTTATATATCTATGTATTAGGGTGTCCGTTATTTACCAAGTTGGCTATTTTGGCTTGGGCGTAGTCAAAATCGTTTCTTTGTGACCTAAAAGCAACTCTAGGGAAGAGAAAAAATTTTTAGGATGCCGTTTAACCCTGCCTGCACAACGATACTTTCCCCATTTAATTAACATTGGGTTTTAAGACTTTTTAGCAAATAATTTTTATATGGCTCATTATACTCTTTAACTGACCAATAAGACTCGATTTTGCTTCTATTATGATCCCTTCAGATGGAGAAATTTTCATATTGGCGTAAAAAAATTATCACATAAGTTTTACTCAAGTTAAAATTCGTCATTATCGATTTTTCGAAGTATTTTGGTTGATCTCCTTATTATTTAATTTTTATTTTGTTTTTCATTCTAAGTTTTTTATTTTAAGCGTTTAATGTGACCTCAACAATGATTTAAAATTATAAATGACTTGAATATCTACGACAAAGTTATCGACTCAAGTACGGTAATTCTGTAATTGCCAACACAAAAAAATTAAAAAACTAGATACTTTGACTTCGTCGCCCTCTGGGGGATGGTCGTTGAAGAAAATTGCAATTAGTCAGTTAATTCATTGTGATTGTTATTCTTTCAACAGTAATTTTTCTATTTTCAGCTAGTAATCTCTACATTTTTTAATTTATTCTGTAATATTTTAATATTACAGAATTTCTCTTAATGACTAAGCTCAAATTAATAAAGTAGTGAATCAAAATTATAAAAAATTAATCGACATATATCAAAAAAATATCTTTCTAACCTCGAAAGCTCCAATCTACTGAAAATTGAAAACTTTAATCATGAGCTCAGAAAAAAATTTGCGAGAACCGATGTTTTTATTGGGTTATCTTATGGATGATATAATTGGTAATAAATTACCTTCTAATGAACAAGTTTTAAAGTTGCTTTTCCATTATACGAAAAATGTGAAAAAAACAGTGCATGAAGGATGCCAGATGACTATTGAAAAAGTTAAAAAATTTTGGATACTTGCTGGTATTTTTATATTAGATGATAAACGCTGTGTTCAAAAACTACAAAAATTATATGACGAATACAGAAATTTGAATAAAAATGCTTCTATGCCATTCAATCAGAAAAGAGAGCAAGAATTTTCAATCAAATTACAAAGCTTATTTGACATAGCTCATAGTAAAGTTTTTGAAATGGTCAACGATGAAATAAAAAATTTTCTAATCGATCAAAGATCAGCAAGACGATTTCATTTGAATTTAGTTAATCAACAAGAAAATTCAACTAAGTTATCTGGTAATAGCAATAAAGTATTAGTTATTTAATGAATAAAACGTTTACAAAATACCTAATTTACTTCTTTATGTGAATAAATATTTAAAATATATTTTATTTCAGACAATCGACTTGATGGTTCCCCTGTTGAAGTATTAAATCCTGATAATTCGCTTGTTGTTAATTATAATCAGCCCGCCGAAGTGTTAACTTCTGACAACATTGAAACAGCAGGACCTTCTAATATAGAACACCAGTTGAATGATGCTGAACCACTAAGGGAAAATTCAGGTATTAGGTTTAACTTCGATTAGTACTTTGAATTTTTTATTATGCATTGATCTAACGAAGATGGATATTATATTTTCGTTAAGATAACTATTTGCCGCCGAGTTTGACTAGCAGAAGTAAAACAATGTCTAGTGCAGAAACTTTAACTTTTTCGACACCACCTAGTCAACAGTCAGAATTCGATCCAGGTGGAAGATATTACAATAAAAAGAATGGAAGAGGAACTGTTAACATTATGACAGAGAACGTGGTTGCTGCATTGGATAATTGTAAAGTCTCTTATAGAAATTCCGTCCGTATAATATCTGCAATCTCTGGAGCTCTAAATGTTGATACCAAGACTTTAATTTTAAACAAAACGTCTTTTAACGAACAGCGAAAAAAAATTCGTGAAAAAACAGCTTCAAAACTCCAACAATAATTTGGTGACGTCCAGTTTACTGCCGCTGTTCTTCATTGGGATGGTAAGCTCATACCAGATACGGTTTCATGTAAGCAAGTTGATCGGGTCCCTGTATTAATTAGTGATAATGGATTGGAGAAACTTTTGAGTGTACCTGCTTTACCTGATGGAAAAGGAAAAACTCAAGCTGAAGAAATTTATAGTGTTCTTAATAATTTAAGCTTAACAGAATCAATAAAAGCACTGTGTTGTGATACAACTGCTTCCAATTTAGGTTGCAATAATGGAGCCGCAGTATTATTAGAGCAAATACTAGAAACGGATTTATTATGGCTACCGTGCCGACACCACATATTTGAGTTAACTTTGACCAGTATTTTCACTACCAAACTTCCAGGTACTACAGGACCAAATGTTCCTTTGTTTAAAGAGTTTCAGCGCTGCTAGAGTACAATTGATAAAAATAAATTCAAAGATGGATTAAAAGGAAATAAAATTCACAAAAAATTGATCAATCAAGTTGACGAAATCGATCTAATCATCGGAAACTTATTAGCAACTGTTTTACCCCGCGACGATTACAAAGAGCTTCTTGAACTGTCCAGAATATTTCTTGGTACCGTCGACCATCAAAATGTCAATTTTTGTAAGCCTGGAGCTTTCCATCACGCTCGGTGGATGTCGAAAGCCATTTACTCATTGAAAATTTACATTTTTAGAGATGTTTTTGATCTTTCAAAAGAGGATGAAAAAAGTTTATTGGACATTTGTTTATTCGTAGTATTTATCTATGTGAGATTTTGGTATACGGCACCTCTTGCTATAGCTGCTCCAAACCAAGATTTACAATTTTTGAAAGCAGTTTTTGCCTATAAAACAATTGATAAATGTTTATCCGAAGCGGTTTTGAAAAAAATCAAAAATCATTTATGGTACTTGAGCCCAGAAGTGGTGGCACTTTCTTTTTTTGATAAAAATATATCAGATCACATCAAACGCAGAATGGTCAAAGCGTTGTCGATAGATATGGCTTATGAATTTGGTTGTCCTAAAAAGTATTTTATAAACAATGATAGTGATTTAAAAAATTTACAAACAGAGGAAATTGATTATTTTGTAAATTGTAATACTTTAGAATTTTTTAAGAGGTTTAAAATATTAATACAAGCTTTTTCGAATTAGAAGTACAGACGTGGCATGAAAATAATGATTATTTAAAAGGATTAGAGATCGCTAAGAATATTAAAGTTGTTAATGATGTAGCAGAGAGAGCTGTACAATTGACTCAAGAATACATTAATGTATTAGCTAAAGATGAAAATCAAAAACAGTATCTTCTCCAAGTCATAAAAGAGTATAAAAATGAATTTCCAAATGCTACTAAGGAATGCCTGACGAAAAAGTTGAAAGTTCAATAATTTACCTGTGTATTAAATTGAGATTTAATAAAAATTTGTGTTTTGAAATTTGTATTTATAGCTTATTTTATGATCAAGAATTTGCAATAAACGAAAAATCGATAATGACGTATTTTGACTTGAGTTAAACTTAGGTAAGAATTTTTTTGCGCCAATATGAAAATTTCTCCATCTGAAGGGATCATAATAGAAGCAAAATCGAGTCTTATTGGTCAGTTAAAGAGTATAATGAGCCATATAAAAATTATTTGCTAAAAAGTCTTAAAACCCCATGTTAATTAAATGGGAAAAGTATCGTTGTGCAGGCAGGGTTAAACGGCATCCTAAAAATTTTTTCTCTTCCCTAGAGTTGCTTTTAGGTCACAAAGAAACGATTTTGACTATGCCCAAGCCAAAATAGCCAACTTGGTAAATAACGGACACCCTAATATGCATATTTTTATCTTATCTAGTAATTTAAATAATAATTATTTGAATCATAGAATTGACGTCGGGAATATAGCCTAGGTATTGATTTTTCCTTATCCGGCGGTCAATATTTTCCCAAACATCAAATGACATCCAAAATCGAATGACAAGTTTAATAAAAATAATATGTTAAACAAATGTTGGGGCATAATGTCACGCTGGATTATGCATCCCAACTGTTTCAAAATCATAAACAAAAACTTATAGCTAACAAAAATCAATTGTTTATATTTTTAAATTATAAATAAAATTATTTCACACACGTGCTCTCTCATATGCTACGCGCATGCGCCAGCACTGTGGACGGGCTGCTGTCTCAACCGGTGAAATGGCGGAATGCCCGCGCAACGATTCAAATTCAAACGTAAAATTAAAATATTTAACTTACAACTTATTAAAATTAAATAATTTTGAATCGTTAAGTGAAACCTATAACTTTTTTATTAACAAGTGGTATGTTGTAAACATTGTCAGGTGGATAATCAGAGGTGTCAAACTTGGTGACATCATGTTTGATTATCTCATAGATATCTGGTACAATGAAATGGTCAATAAGATTATCCGTGTCAGTGTACATTAGTTTTTATTTATCGTTTGCAAAATTTTGTTTCACATTATTATAATGAAAGTCATATGTGTAAGTTTCTGATAGATCTAATGTACAAATACCAACATAGATTGGCTTGTCAAAGAGTATTTTTGCCGCCTTCAACTCAAGAATTATCATATTCTCCTCAAAGAAAGTAAGTCTATGGAAGTTAGTCTTACAAATATAGTCAGCAGTGTCATATCTACCGGCCCATTTTGTAATTATATGAATTTTTTAGTATTTTCCGGCATTTTTCATAATCTTACCGAAAACAGCATTATTCATAAGTTTATAAAAGTCTTTTTCAAACTCATTTTTAGCAGCTTTTCTGTAATTTGTATTTTTATCGATATAGGACTTGAGCCAGTATGACTGTTCAAATCTTAAAACTCTGCGAATCTTTGTTGATTTTAATCCTAAATCTAAACATTGACGTAAATTCTTATAATGTATAACATAATTTTTTTATTATATAAAGTTGTCGATAATTTAGTATACTTGCTACCCGTCGGTGAAAAGTGTTCAGAATATAGTGGTAAATCTTTATGTAGATCATGCAATTCCTGAGGATAATATAGATCAACTTCCAATACATAGCCAACACTATCGATGTCGTTTAAAAATTGATCAACGTTATCGACGTCAAAAGATAGATCTTCAGGCAGGTAAACCCACTTAAATGAACCTTTTGGTAACGGCATACTCATAGCAGCACCATACAAATTATTTACATCGTAATACATTAAATAGGATTCAGCTTTATTAGGATCAAAGCTGGACCCCATGTAACGATTATTTGCCGCTGCGTACCTATTTGTACATTTAGA
Source organism: Microplitis demolitor (assembly GCF_026212275.2). NCBI lineage: Eukaryota > Metazoa > Arthropoda > Insecta > Hymenoptera > Braconidae > Microplitis > Microplitis demolitor. The sequence goes on from NC_068546.1 coordinate 11,200,830, forward strand.
TACACCACCCCTGATACCTTTTTCAATAAAAAGCATCATTACACGATCAGTAAATAACTCAACTTTAACATTTGTATATTTTAACATCGCATCGAAAGTGAGTCCCGGTGTCTTGCAGTAATGTAAAGCATCTTAGCTATAGGTAGCCATACAACTATCTCTGAAATTTTGAAATATGTCAGCTAAAAAAAGTGCATCTGTCTGTAATTATAAATCTGAATATTACCCTAATGTTTTGGTATCAAATTCATTCTAAACTAGTTGAGCAAAGGTATAATTGCAATATACATTTACACAATACAATTACAACAATGTAATTTATACAATTACATTATAAAATACACTATCGTTCGATAATTTAGAGTAAAATAAGTCCTGATCGAGCAACTGTTTGTCCTTAAGATTGTCAATACTAGTTATGTACTCGTATGGGAATACATCCTTTCGAGAAACTAATTTAAATGTTTCCGGATCACTGTAATGTTGTTGAGTAATCTGTTTAACACAATCATTAAGATTAGATGCTAATTTGTCAAGACTACATGCCTTAAAACTGAATCAATCTATAAAACGTAAGCAGACTGATGTATTTTTAACATATTTCGTAAAAGATATATAACGTTCTTTGTAAATTGGTAATAATTTAACTTTACTCTCGAAAACTGTTGCTAAAGATGTAATTATAAAATGGGAATCATAACCAGATAAATTATGAAATACTATTTGTATAGTGTGAGATTTTCTATAATTAATATTACAAGATAAGTGAGCTGGACCGCGATAATTACCAGTAAAATGACAGTGATCGTAGCATTAATCTGTAGCAGAAGTTATAGATTTTTCACAAATATGACAAACAGTCACTTGCTCATGACTCTCTTTTCGATGTCAATACCGAGGTTTTATAGCATCAGGATTTTTCAAGTATGATTCGACTTCTAATGATAAACATTCCAATTTTTTTACAAACCACTCGATGCAGGTTTGCGATCGATTGAGTTTAAATTTAGATAAATTGTTATTATAACTGCAAAAAATGCTATACTGTGTGGTATATGCTTGTCAAAATTATCATTTTCTTGGGGTTCAAGTGTACATTCTAGGTCTGCGTGGACAACAAACGGTACAGTATCTGTATACTGATAATTTTTAAACTTTAAAATTTTATTTTCTTTAGAAGGAAATGTCATGTGAACTTTATTCAATATGAAACAGTCTTTCTTATGGTCTTCAAACGATTTTTCCAGTTTAAAATAATTTAAGCATCTATCACAAAAATATAATTTGTTTCTTAAAGCTATTATCTGACTTTCTACTAATCGTGAGAGATCTTTAATTAGAGATAAATGATATATAGGCCCATAATCTTTATACTCATCACTTGTCATATTTAAATTAACATTAGATTGTACCATCAGAAGGTGGACTATTTCCCTATTAAGTTTACAATATTTACTTAAATATAGTTTAATGATAATACTTTTTTCGGACTGTTTTTTTGTAAATTGAGACTCAATACCAAATACATCAATCGTTAAGTCATTTAGTCTTTCAAACTGTGAGATTTGGTTAAGTGTCATAGGAAATGTAATACCTGTATAGTCTAGCACCGTACTATAATGAGGATACGCTGATGTTCTCTCAGGACTTTCAGTGTTGAGAAGATGAATCGCAGCAACGACGCACCATAGAAAACAGTACTCATTAAAGTTTCCTATGTTGAGCACAGCTCTTTTCATCTGGATGTCTCGAAGAAGCCTTACAAATGCGGAACTTTCTCCTCGCAAAGGCCTGCATTTTGACATGGTTATGACCAGGTTCCTAATTTTCTTTAAACTCCACCTTGAATCCTTTTGATTGAATTCTTCCACTTTGTTTAACATTTTTTTGTACACAAAGTCTGTATACCACTCAGCTAAAGATGTTGCAGGTCAAATCGCCTGACTTTTGGCGTTGAATAATTTGACTTCTTCTTCTTTGACCGATGTATTTTTTTTAAATTTGCAAAATAGTTCAACATTCACTTTAACACTTGCAACGTTTTCCAGCATTTCTTGGATTTTATCCAAGACAGTATCTCTAGATACATTTATAAAATCTCTCAAGTCAGTGTGAAAGATGTTAATTATGGATCCGGTTTGAATGTTATTGGAGAAAGCGTTCTCGAGATCTTGCCATTTAATAGATTGATTATTTGCACTTAAATCACCACCTGTCACCAGCCCACTCAGTTGCAGAAACTGATTACTGTACTAACAAAGAACTGCTATATTTGCTTGCACACTTCTTCGGACTTGAATGGTGGCCTTAGGATCTGCCAAGATTGTTTTGAAGTAGTCTATTGTATCTTCACAAACACTAAAACACCTCTGGCATTGCTCTTCATTCACCTCCTCCAATTGCCAGTCATTATATAATTGTGCTACCGTATTCGCTAAATCATGGAGAGCTTTAATTAGACCTCTTTGGGGCATTTTTCAATTGTTTGATAAACACTGTGTCTTAAAATTTCAGATCACACATACTTGTATATCAGGAATAATTATTTTTTTATAAAATTTAAGATGCGCTCACATAATGATTTACACTTCAACTGCAAATTAAGTACATTTTCACAAGCTATTTAAGCGTTCAACTATAGGTATAAGTATATACTTTAATGTTTTCAAGTATTCAAAACGAGGAACACAGATCACATTAAGCAGCATCATAAATATGATATACTTGGGTGGCGCCACCACTACTGCCCAATAAACTGAGGACTTAAAAGACTGATTAGCGCAAGTCCTCTTTTTAATTCAACTACTCTTTACCGAACCAGTGGAATTTGCTTTTGCGCTGTTCCCCACCACGACTACCCAACCAACTAAGGACTTGAAAGACTGATTAGCGCAGATCCTCAATACAGCTCTTTCTAATTCGACTACTCTTTACCGAACTAGTGAAATTTACTTTCCTGTTCTCTCCCACCACTACTACTTTAATGTTGACCTACAATACTTGACTATACATTGATTGAAATTTTTGAAATCATACTATTGACGTCATTAATAAAAAAATATTAGTGCTGTTATTATTATTATTATTATTATTATTATGTTTATTTCTCATTCTGATATGAATAATTCAATTGAATGTTGATAACCTTTTCTATTATTTTTTAATGTATTTTCTACAGTGATGGGTTTTTCGAATTTATTTTTAATAAGCACATGACTTTACGCTAGCTCAGATAGTACGGAAAAAGATCATTCTCTCTAAGGCTCACTTTTGTGAGTGTCTTGTTTGAAATGAGGATTTGAATGTAGGAAAAATTTGAAGTTCTTAGTTGTCAACTCACACATGCGCAGTAGTGTGTCTCATTTGATTCCATACTACCGACAGAGGATTTGAACCATTCATGATCCCAAGTCCTCACTACAGTCATTTGAATTCATCTAATTCGATTTCTCCAAAGATTCAAGTTCTCAATCGGTAGATTAAGTTCTCATACCTTTTTTTTATGAATTTTTTTGGCTCTCGAAAACTTTCTGGTGCGCGGACGTCTTCGAAAGCATGATTTTTTTATGTAGAAATAAAATTTCTTACTTACGCTAAGATTTATTACCCCCACTCGACCTCACAAAAAAGAAGATGTTGGATGAACCTTATCCTCTAATAAGAGGTGGGGGAAGAACTAAGCCGCAAAATGACAGGTTCATCAAGGATTCTCGGAAGTGCTCGTCCTACACCCTATTTGGATATATATAAAACATCAAAATTCTCATTTCGTACGAAGACTCGGGATCACGAATGTACAGGTTATTGACCGCAGAGATGGAACATTACAACAGACAGTATCAGCAACGGTCAGTAAGGAAGATTAAGACCTCGATCCTTATTTCAAATGAGGACTTGGCCCATGAACAGCAGCTGGTAAGGAAGAGTACTATTGTACCGGACGGGTTGAACCCCCCTGTTTAACTACTTTTATTGTTCAATAGAGATTTGAGATTATTTGTTGTTTAATAAAAATTGCAAATCCGCTGGCGATATATGGATTTGAGATGATTTGACTCGGACCACTCTTTCTCTCCATAAATCGACACACTGAGCGATACCATGACACACCGTAACTCTGTTTTAGTTTTCCACTCTTTGTTTTTGTCCCTGCATATAAGTTCGGAGCATTTTAGTTGTAGTTTTAGCTTTAGTTTTGTGTGGTTTTGGTAGTAGTTCCACAGTTCAAAGACTATCCAGTTTTTAGTTATGCGTGGTTTTCACAATGATTTCACAGATCAAGAACTTTCTAGCTCGTAACTTACGTGTTTGTTAATTCCATTGATAACAATTATCTGGCGCCATATTCGTATCAAGACTGAAGGTTAAAGACCGGAAACGAAGTTGTAACTCAAAAAATAGCATATAGTTTTTAGGCAGATGGTTTCAAAAATCTAGGTATTGTATCTGTCCTCATGGTCAATTTTTCAAGGAATTTGGTCATAACCTATCATAATTAGTTGAATAAAGTTCGAAAATACCATTCGTTAAAAAATTTATATATATATATATATATATATATATATATATATATATATATATACATATATATATATATATATATATATATATGTGTAGTGACTGCGATGAAGTTCGTGGAACTTAATTACTACGATAAATAATTAATCTGACTCCAATTATTAGTGTTAACAAAATAATAGATAATTAGTTTTATTTGATTAATTCTATGATATAAAATAATGCTGGTAGCATTAGATACGTGTTGGCTAGTTGCCGTGTAACTCTATAATCGTACGCATGTACTGTACTGTGTACTTGTGTGTACTGTTGCTACCGAATATCATGTCCGCGTGGGGGAAAATATTCGGCGATCGATGACAATCGATGATTGACGGACTTATCCGAAATTATGAATATCAAATAATATAAGTAGTGACGTGGTCACTACAGTACTTTCCCTCTTAAAAAAAAAATATGATGCTTATTTACAAATGAAAATTAAGAAAGAATATTTACGCTGCAAAAAAAAAAAAATTATAAAAAATAATTTTATGCGTCGTCGGCTAAGAAATAGACAAATTTCAGTCTGTCGATGAAAATCGCAGTATTTGTGTTCACAATAAAATATTTATCGTGTCGCGCGAGGACTTCGTATGGAACCTCATACGAAACTGGGAATGATGGTCCAATTTGTCCAACTTGCACTAGAACGTGGGAACAAGTGTTGAGGTCTCTGAAACAGAAAACAGAACGCTCTCCATGACGCGAGGTTTCGGCCGGTGCCAAGTTATTAACAGGTGATTTTAAATCACGTAAAACGCTTTCCGCATTTGCGTGTTTATTTGACGGAACTAGCATTTCACCTGGTATACGAATCGGTTCACCGTATACAATCTCAGCTGGGGTAGCTTGTATGTCCTCTTTCCAGGCTGCTCGTAGACCAAGTAAGACAACAGGTAGCGCGCATACCAAGTATCGTCGTGACACAGCAGTGCGGTCTTGAGTTGTCGCTGTAGGCGTTCCAGCAATCCATTAGATTAAGGATGATACGGCGTCGTCGCCAAATGTATTATGCCAAATAATTTGCTCAGCGATTGAAGTAACGATGATCTGAATTGTCCTCCTTGTTCGGACGTTATTCTGAGTGGTACACCGTATTTTGAGATCCACTCTCTAAACAGCGTGAGTGCGACAGTATCTGCGTCTCCATTTTTAATTACGATGGCTCCTGGAAACCGGGTAAATCTGTCGACGATCGTCAGGCACTTGTTGTAGTGGCGAGATACTGGTAAAGAGACCAAATCGATGTGGATATGCTCAAAACGTTGCGTTGGTAATTCAAAACGAGCAAGAGGTGAAAATACATTACGATGGATCTTGTTTTGCTGGCAGTTTATGCAAGCTTTCGCCCATTCTCGACAATCTTTCTGGATTGATGGCCAAACGTAGCGTTTGCTCACTAGTTTTTGAGATGCTCTGGTGCCAGGGTGTGCCAGAGAGTGCAGCGCATCGAAAACTTTCATTCGAAGTTGACCAAGAAGGTATGGACGTGGTTTATCTGATGAAACATTACAATAAATTGCGGCCGGATGGTCGTTGAAGACAATTTCTTGCCACTGTAGTGACGTTGCTGCGTTGCCAAGAAGATCTCGAAGTTCAGGATCGTTTTTCTGAGCGTTTACCAGCTCGTGCGAAGCAATCAGCGTCGAAATAGCTTCAACGTGCGTCAGCGTGTCTGCAACGATGTTCTCGTGTCCAGCAATGTGTCTAAAATCACTCGTGAATTGGCTAATAAAGTCGAGGCGACGGAATCGCCACGGTGACGCTCGTTTAGTCCGTTGCTGAAAGGCAAAAAGCAACGGGTTATGGTCGGTGTAAATCGTAACTTGCTTACGTTCAAAAATATGACGGAAGTGTCTGACAGCTTCATAGATGGCGTGAAGTTCACGATCGTATGTCGATAATTTTTAAATGGATGGCTGTAGATTTTTGCTGAAGAACGCAATCGGTTGCCATTCTCCGTCAACTAGTTGTTGCAAAACTGCACCAATGGCTGTGTTTGATGCGTCCGAGAAAATAGCCGAAGTTGCGTCATCGTTCGGGTGCGCAAGCATTGCAGCGTTGGCTAATGCCTGCTTTGCGTTGTCATTAGCTTGTCGGAGTTTTGGTGTCTCGACGATCAGCGTTGATCCTTTGACTTTTGGCCCGAGCAGTTGACTCAGCGGTGCAAGGATTTCTGCAGCGTTTCTGATAAATTTCCAGTAGAAACTTATGGTACCTAGAAAACCTCGTAATACAGAAATCGTACTAGGAAATTTTAGGTTCATAATTGCGTTTACCCTGTCGAGCAACGGTTTGATACCTTTGTCGCTGATGAGATGACCTAAAAATTTTTCCTCATGCTGGCCCAACACCGATTTGGCTGCGTTGATGACAAGTCCGCAGTCTTGTAAGCGCTGAAATAAAATCTTTGAGTGCTCGAGGTGTTGCTCTTGGTTCTCTGAAGCTCCTAGGACGTCGTCGTTATATGGGAAGACAAACGGTAGATCTCGTGTACCCTCATCGATGAAACGTTGGAAAGTTTGCGCGGCATTTCAAAGCCCAAACGTCATGTATGGGAATTTGAATAAGCCAAAAGGAGTGATGATGGCTGTCCTCTCGATTTCTTCTTCGGCGACGGGAATTCGGTTGAAGGCTCTAATCAAATCGAGCACTGAAAATATTTTTTTACCGTGTAGCGTTGCGGTAAAATCGTCGAGTCATCGGACCGGATAGTTATTGTGTATCGAGCGCACATTGAGTGGTCGATAGTCACCACATGGTCGCCAATCTTCAGATTTCTTGGGTACAAGATGGAGTTGAGATGCCCAAGGACTAGTCGATGGACGTGCAATACCCAGTTAAACCATCTTGCGAAATTCTTCTTGCGCGATCTTTAATTTATTTGGCGCAAGACGTTGCGCTTTGCACCATACTGGAGATCCTGATTTCGTCTTAATGTGGTGCACTGTGGAATGCTTCTTTACTGAAGAGATTCCTTCAGGTCGCGTTATAGCCGGGTAGTTTGATAACAGTTTATGGGAAACTGTATCATCTTTAATTAATTTGATGCACCTTGAATCCAAGCGTATTGAATCTACTCGTGTTGTAAGTCCGGTGGAGCTGTCACAGAATTGTTCATGTTTGAGGTCGACTAACAAGTTAAAATGACTCGGGGAATCGACACCAATGATTGGTTTCGTGACGTCAGCGATGATAAATCTTCAAGTAAATTCTTGACGTAAACCGAAGTTTAGTGACAGAGTGATACACCCGTATGTTTCGATCAGCGAGCGGTTTGCTGCATGTAGTCAGTATCCTACTGGTGTAGGCTTGCATTTCATCCGCCCGTATGGATAAACAGAGAGATCTGAACCAGAATCCACGAGGTATTGAGTATTCGTGGTTAGATCAACGACGAAAAGGTGGTGTGAAAAAGCGAAAGAGTCGCTTTCCGCCGCTAGTGACTCTCGCTCACGTTTCCCGCGAACTTGTAGCCTGGTGTACATTTGTACGCGGTTTTACCTAACTTGGTGTGGTAATCAGATGTCTGTTTTATCAAGCTTGCGTGGCTTCGATTTGCTTCGGGAGGGTTGGTTTTGTTTTCCAGCTGGAAATCTGCCACGGTTCTGATTGAAAGCTGTCGTCAGTGCTGCTACCTGACGAGATAGTTCGCTCACTTGTTTTGGCAGTGCCATTGTTTCCTGCGAAGATGATGATAAAGCTATGGCAGCAGTGTGGGTCACCGGAAACGTCTCATGTAGCTTGTTGGCTGTCTTGGCTAGCTCGTCGATGGTAGCCGTGGTTGGAGAAATGGCTAGAAGCTCTTGTGTCTTCTTGGGCAAATTTGCCAGCCATCTTGCTTTCAAGATTGCGTCATCGATGGTTGGCGCGAGTAATCTAAGATAGCGAAGAAACTGTAATGGTGATCGATCACCGATCGCCTCGCCATCTAGAAGCTGACGTAGTTTGGGTTCTTCAGACTTTGAATAACACGCAATGAGCGTGGCTTTCAACTCGGCATATGGCGTCGTCGTTGGTGGATTGACAATCAGGGTCTTAATCTTACAAGCATACTCAGTGTCAATGAGAGAAACCGCGGGGTTGAATTTCTTTTTCTCAATTGCTAGGCTCTGGATCGCAAACTGAGCTTCAAGCTGAGCAAACCATAAACTCACTCGCTTTGGGTTAAAGCTAGGCGCCTTGAGCGAGTTGACGATCATTGGTTTAGCGTCAACAAACTTATCATTTGCCTTTGGATCTGCCATAGTAAATGTATGTGAGACACTAACACAATAAAACTAACACAGAACTTAATAATAATAATACCACTGTAAACGGATTAGTGTCTATCGAAGCCGACTCACCGTGTAGGAATGTTCAAGATGCTTCGAGTCGCACGAAAATTACTACTGGACGAAAATTGAACGCGAACGATAATTTTATTCACTGTATTTTACAGCGGAATTCACTGATCACTTATATAAGTAGATAATATAAGTAGTGACGTGGTCGCTACATATATATATATATATATATATATATATATATATATATATATATATATATATATAACCAAGTATTGAGGACACGATTGTGGCTACAATTCTTATCAGATCTTGATGAAATTTTTCACACTTATTCTATAGGCAATTATCATGGTTAATTTTGAAGATGGGCTCAATCAGTCAATTAGTTTAGAAATTATGGCTGTTTGAAATTTCCACGATTTTTCGAAAAAATTAGTTTTTATCCACTTTCATGTTCATATAGTTTTAAAACTAATACTCATAGACAATGTCCGTAAAAAGTATCTGAAAGCTTGTCTAATAAGCTTCAATTTATGACCTTAGACTTTTTGTTTTGATCATTTCTTCCAATAATTTGTTAGCCTTGAAAATTTTGATGGAATTAAAAATGTTGAAAATATGGATTTTATTCCACATAACTTAAGCATTTCCCATTATAATCCAATTTCGTCAGTTGTATTTTCTTGTAAACTAAATAACCTTTAAATTTCGTAGCTATTTTCTATTTTAAAGGTATCTCTTCTATCACAAATGATGTTTCAAATGTACCTGTACGCTCTATGATTGACATTTTTACTGTTTTATGATACTTTCAAAGCATTGAAAATTTTTTTTAATATAAACACGTGCATCTTTTATGGTGGGGCTGGCAATAGCGTATCGAACAAGGTACTTGCTTACCACAGCGCTGGACCAGGTTCGATTCCGGCATGCACCAATGAATTTAATTTTGCGCAACACTATTTATGTGCATTGCATTGGCAACTCCTTGGTAGTAGAATATCAACGATTTTTCGAGCAGACAGGAAGTGGCACCGACTTCATTACAAAATGATAGTGGGACACAAAAACTCGATCGAATCTGCAGGACTCTGCTGCCTTTATGACTAGGCTAGCAGGTGGGGCTTCTTATCAAAGAAGAACACCTGTATCGGCCGAGCATTGATGGCAGCGAAGGTCCATAAACATTCGCAAAACCTCAAGCTTTGGTGTAAGCCAACGAGTCAAAGCAATAATAGAGGAAGTCCTCCACCTCCAACGTTGCCCTTGGATAACAGGCATCCCCCATTGTATAAGTGCCTCATCTTTCACAGTGGGCTCTGTAGGATGGACCATAAAAACACCCACATTAACTTCCTAGGAGACATAATTTCGGATGACAAGACCCCCGATAACAAGGACACAACGTAAGATGGCCACGGCAGCTGGAAGCTAGACTCATAGCGACGGAAGTACGACGGTGGGCTTAGCTAATGCCAGGTCCCGGTTCTTTCTGAACTAGTGGGGACTACTGACAGCAGCTGTGTCCCGCGACGTGTTTTCTTAGACTCGGGGCGGGGAATAACCGAAATAAAAACTATGTCTCCTACACCTATCAGCTCACAAACAATAGTACCTACAAAAGTTCAAATTATATATAGTTGTCGGAAGGACAGTGGGCTTGCTAAGTTCATTGTTAGGTGGACTTGCAAAAAATGCAAGGCCTAATAACGATGATCACCAGGACCGCAATTCTCTCCGACAATTATAAAAATTGTCCTCAATGGGTCCGGGTACAATGGCTAAGACAAGCTGAGTGCCCGGTTAAATTCAATTTAATTCAATCTTTTATGGTTTCAAGTCTTAATAACTTATGCACTACACATTTAAATCTATTTCCATTTGACTTTTCTTGTCGCTAATCATATAATCTTTCAATTTCCTTGCACTGGAAGATAATAGTTTGTTCATAGTTATACCGTTAAGTGATAGTGACCATCTAAAAATTGAATAAACATTTTAGACTATAAATATAGCAATACTTTATTTACGAAAAGCTTATATTGGTATATTATCTATACAATGTTTTGTCAAATGAATTATCTGATGTTCGCCCAGAAATTTCATACCATGACTACACAGTAACATGTATTACAAGATATTCATGTACGAAATTAACTTATTCGATAGATTAATTGAGAAATCCACCTTCCATTTCGGCTGCCAAATGGTCTTTTTTTTCGTTATAATATATATTTTGAGACAATGCGAATTGTCTTCGTTGTTCTTAGCCTTGCGGTTCCCGTTTCCTCCGTCTCGTTGCCGTCTGAATTTGTACGTCATAGTGCCGGGGTCACATGACTCGTTTTCACGCCGACGCATGTCCGTAAGGATGAAGTGGGGCCAGAGTTCAGAGGTGAGTCGTAAGCCCTTAATAATCGCTCAATCACTTCGATCCTGGATCAACTATCGTTTAGACGTATATTTTTTCTATTATCAAATTATTAACATACAATTATTCTATTATCTGTCCAAGTAAATACAAATTTGTTAGAAGCCAGCCTAAGCCATGGTCCACCCGCGAATTCGGGTGGCTGCTAGTAAAAATCACGAAGACAGAAAGCGATTTGTCTCAATTTATATATATATATATATATATATATATATATATATATATATATATATATATATATAGGGTGATCCAGAATTACTTTCACAGCGAGAAAATTTAGATAGAAAAGGTGATTCTATACACGTTTCTTTGCCACTTTTGAAAATTTTGAGTAGTTTTTGAGTTATTCAACATTTTTATTGACCAATCATATGTGAGAACCGGAATTGAAAAAAAGTAAAAAAGAATAAATATCAAGTTTGTTAACGACGCAATTGTTAACTTCAAGTAATACGTAAATTTTTTATTTCAAAAAGTTCGAACTCTGCGAAAGTTTGATGGACGAAAACAAAACACGCAATCGCAACCTCGAATGTACTCTTATCGTATATTGTTCAAATTTACTTACTGAGAATTGTGAATGAAAATGATGCTTTCATTATTAGAGTCAGGACCACGAACAATTAAAGCACAATTATGTTTTTGGGGCATTTCACGTTAAATCAATCACTTTTGAAACCAACTTCTTCTGATTTCGTGGATAATTTTATTTTATTTTCTATCTCACTAAAGGCATTTCTTATAATTTTTTTAAATTATCTTACCCATTAAAAAAAAAGTTATGAATTTTTAAAAAAAAATTTTCTTTTATTTTAAAAATTCAATTACTTTGGCAAAAATAGACTTATCAGTACGTTTTTTTTTGTTCTTGTTTTTTTTCCTTTTCACATTGTGTCTCAAATATTGTCTTATTTTCAGTCTTCGAATTTAAATTATTGTCTTACTTTTTGTCCCGAACTTTGTCTTACTTATAGTCTTGAATTTTGTCTTGAATGTTGTCTAAGCTTTTCTGTTGAATTTTGTCTTACATTTGTCTCGAATTTTGTCTTGGATTTTGTCTTACTATTTGTCTTTGTCCTCTATATATATATATATATTAGGGTGGTCCTTAGCAGGGATGTTTTCGAATTTTTTTGCTTCCAGGGGCTCGAATGCTTCTAAATGAAAAAAAAATTCCCTCAAAATTTGAGCTTTTGATATTAACTGTAAGATACTCCGCATTCTAAACAAAGTTTCTTATGGAAATACCATGGCAAAAATTTCTTTCGTTCTTCAAAATTTAATAACGTAGGGACAGCTAATTCTAAAATAATGCAACATACATATTTTTACAGAGAATTTGCCGCTCTACAAAAAGATCTCCAATGATTTCTCGCTAAGTTTATTGGCTCAAAAGTTATTCGAGCTCAAAATTTAATTTTTATATAATTGTCAAGATTATTAAGTATTTTAATGAGATAACAACTTGAGCTATAAAATTTATGACATTTTGTTTTAAGTTATACTATTTATGATCAATTAATGTTAATATAGTTTTGAACTTCCCGCTAAGAAAATTGTGAATTTTCAAAAATTTTAGGAAGTTATTGTTTTCACCCCGATTTTTGAAAATCGAGTTTTCATCAGTTGCTGACGATTTGAGGCTCTCGGAAGCTATTCTGACTACTTTCAGAATGATGTCCGAGTATATGTGTGTGTGTGTGTGTGCGTATATGTGTATGTTTGTGAGTGTAAACTATTAGTAACTTTTTAACTAATGAATCGGTGTGGATGATCAAGGCGGCAATCGATACATTTTATGAAATTCTAGAGCTGATTAGATTTTGAAGTCGATGATTCAAGTCGGTTCTGAAAAATCACTAAGAAACTGAAAAAAAAAATTACTTGTTTCGTAGTTCGCCAATATTTTCGAGTCTACATGATCAAATGATCTGAAATTTTTAGGAAAGTAGATCACCAACAAGTTCTTTCGATTGCCGCCTTAACCATCCCCATTGATCAATTAGCTAAGAAGTTACTAAGAGTTTACACACACAAACATGCATACACGCACACACACACACTCGGACATCAGTCTGAAAATAGTCAGAATAGCTTCCTAGGGCCTCGAAACGTCAACATCTGATGAAATCTCGATTTTCGAAAATCGGGGTGAAAACAATAACTTCCCGAAATTTTTGAAAGTTTACCTTTTTTTATAGAAGGAAGTTAAAAATTATATTAACATACATTGATCATAAATAGAATAACTTAAAAAAAAAAATGTCATAAATTTTATAGCACACGTAGATATCTCATAAAAATACTTAATAATATTGACAATTATATAAAAATTAAACTTTGAGTTCAAATAACTTTTAAACCAATAAACTTAGCGAGAAATCAGTACAGATCTTTTTTGTAGAGCGGTAAATTCTCTGTGAAAATATGTATGTTTCATTATTTTAGAATTAGCTGTCCCCAAATTATAAAATTCAGAAGAACGAAAGAAATTTTTTCTATGTTATTTCCATAAGAAACTTTGGTTGGAATGCGAACTATCTTAGAGTTAATATTAAGAGCTCAAATTTGGAGGGAATGTTTTTTTATTCATTTAGTAGCATTCGAGCCCCTGGGAGCGAAAAAATTCGAAAACATCCCTGCTAAGGACCACCCTAGTATATATATATATATATATATATATATATATATATATATATATATATTTATATATATAGTGGTTAAGGGTAAAATTTAATTACATTAAAATAAATTATTTAAAAAACTAATAATGTTCTATGAATGTTTGATTTAACCAACGTAATTAACACAATAAAAAAAGTATACAAAATGAATATTGCTTGAATGCGTGTACGCAGTTTAGCGGTGTATCTTGTAATATGTAATGTCTCTAGGAATGAGGTAGAGACGGAATATGTAAAAATCGATGTTCGGCGTAAATTGCCGAAATTGATCGATCGTAATTATTATAGCAACTCTACAGAACTCCCTTTGTTTTTTTTTTTGTTTTAAATTTAATGCACGATAATTAAAGTAATAGAATATTTACAAATGATATGAATAAAGAAATAAGTAAATGAATGAATGAGTATAATACAGTGGTGAATTCTTACTTTTTAAAAAAAACTTTTATGTAAAGAAAAAAATTTTAATCGTGTAAATTTTTTAAATATTCAACCGGACTCGGCGTTTTTGGGTCTTGGTTGCTGTGTTATTCGGCTGGGAGTTTGCCATCGTCGTCGTCTTGTCGATTGGATTCTATCGTAAACCAGCTTCAATCTGTCCACTGAAATAGCGATTTGTCGTCCACGAAAATCGACGATGAAATATTTGTCGTGTCGAGTTATTACACGATATGGATCTTCGTATGGCGCTGTGAAAGATGGTCTAACCTGGTCATTCCGTACCAGTACATGACTGCAAGTACTAAGGTTCCTGAAACAGAAAACAGAATGCTTGCCGTGACGTGACATTTCGGCCGGTGCCAATGAATTGAAATAACGTTTTAAAGTATTGACAATGTGATGAGGTGTAGTTTTATTGCTGGGAGTAAGTAACTCACCAGGCGAACGAATTGGCTCACAGTATACTAATTCAGCCGGGGTCATCTGGATGTCGTCTCTCCAAGCAGTGCGTATGCCGAGCAAAACGGCTGGTGATGCATCGTACCATGACTCTCGATGACACAAAAGTGCTGTCTTTAGCTGACGATGTAAACGTTCGACGAGACCGTTGGCTTGCGGATGATACGGTGTAGTATGTAGGTATTTTATTCCATTCATTTTTGACAGCGATTGGAATAACGACGATTCGAAGTGCGGTCCTTGGTCCGAGGTAATGCGTTTAGGTACTCCGTGGCGAGAAATCCAGTGCAAATGATGCCGTCTCTGCAGTTTCATTGGATAACGGGACAGCCTTAGGAAACCTCGTGAATCGGTCGATGATTGTTAATTACTGATTAAAACCTCTTGACGATTTTAGAGACACCAAGTCGATGTGTATGTGCTCGAATCTCTCAGTTGGAGGTTGAAAACTGGCGATTGGCGATGACACGTGTCTCTGGATTTTATTCTTCTGACAATAGATGCAAGATTTCGCCCATTCATGGCAATCTTTATTAATCGACGGCCAGACGTATCGTTTGAAGACGATTTTTAGCGATCCTTTAATTCCAGGGTGAGCGAGCGTGTGTAGCGAGGTGTACACTCTTTGTCACAATACAGTGCAGGTCCATTATCGAGTTGAATAGTTTTTAAACTCAAAGCAGTTGTTTGACGTAACAACTGCTGAAGTTCACCGTCGGTTTGTTGAGCGTCGGCAAGTTCTTGCAACGTTATAGCAGTGGATACTGCTTCGACACGTGACAATGTGTCAGCGACAATATTGACGTTACCGGACACATGTCAAATATCGGTGGTGAATTGACCGATGAAATCGAGTCAACGAAATTGCCAAGGCGATGCTCTTTCGGTGCGCTGTTTGTAAGCGTGCTGAAGCGGCTTGTGATCTGTGTAGATCGTAACATGCCAGACTTCGAATATGTGCCGAAAGTATTTAACAGCCTCGTAGATGGCGTTCAACTCGCGGTCGTATGTCGACAATTTTTGGATCGACGGGGACACTTTTCGATTAAAAAATGCCAGTGGTTGCCAGTTGTTATCCACTTTTTGTTGCGATACGGCTCCAATACCGATTTCGGATGCATCGGTAAATATTGCCAAGTCAGCATCGATTTTAGAGTGAACCAGCAAAGTAGCATCCGCGAGAGCGCGTTTAGCTGACTTAGAAGACTCTTGAAGTTCATCTGTACAGTTGACTGGATGAGAGCCTTGGACTGTGGGTCCTTCCAAAATTTTATCAAGTGGTGCTAGAATTTCTGCGGCGTTCTTGATGAACTTTCTGTAGAAATTCACTGTACCGAGAAATCGACGAAGAGCTTTTACGGTGGTAAGAGGCAAGAAATTGACAATAGCCTCGACTTTTCCCAGCAACGGCTTAATTCCAACTCTGGTGATGACTTGGCCGAGAAATTTTACTTCCAGTAAACCAAATTGGCACTTCGGTACGTTTATTACCAATCCGTATTCACGGACATGCTCGAGTAAAATTTTCAGATGCTCCATGTGTTGCTTCTCGTCGTTAGATGCGATTAAAGTATGTTTGGTCTCTGATGAACAGGTGGCGAGAAATCGATCGAGAATCATTAGCCACCTCTACCGATTCTCGTTTAAGTTTCCCTGCCATTTACAGCCGGGAGTGCATAATCGAGCATTTTTACCATGCTTGTAACGGTACAAGCAGAAGTTAAACTTTTTCGGTATACGTGACCGTGATCGACTTCTTGATCTGCCACGTTTAACTTACAAGTTGTTCACTTGATTCGTAAGTTGCGCAATTTCTCTGCGCAGTGCGGCAATTTCGCCGTGCTCGGCGGTTGATGATGGTGATGATTTTGCAGTGGCGGCGGCTACTTGAGGTTTGAGCGATATACGCTCAACCATACGATCAGCTGACTCGGCAAGTTTGTCAAGCATTGACACAATGTGCTTTAATAATAGCGTCATCAATGCCGGGGACTAGTGTACGCAGATGACGTAATGTTGCGAAAGAGTCCGGTCGCCAAGTCTCTCTCTGTCGAGGAGCTAAGGAATTCGTGCTTCTTCGGATCGCGTGAAGCATTTTATCAGAGCCGTCTTGACATCGTTGTACGGGGTTGCTGCAGGGGGCTCGAGAATGAACTCCTCTACTTCTGCGGTGACGCGAGTGTCGAGCAATGGAATCACCAGAATTTGGCGCGGTCTGTTGTACTGAACTGAGGAGCTCTGATGTTCACGGCCATATTTAATTTTGCTGACGTAAGCAATGATCCCGATGATTGAGATTTGATTGTGTCTCCGTCAGATGACTCGGATTTTATTTTCTTGTCACTGTCGGTTTCAGAGCCTGACATCACCCGTCAAAAATGTCTATCATTCGGTACTGTGCTACCGAAAGATTATCGATGACGCACGGCTCAGGTATGTGTAGCCGGTGGATCGGCCTAATCCTCTGTGGTATTTCCGGTAACGGAAAGAAAATTATACGCAACACTGCACGAAATTTTAATTATAATTTTTTATCACAGCTCGCGAAAACTTTTATCACAACTCGATTTGGCAACTGATGCGGCAGAGCGACCATAAGATGCCCAGCAATGCACCAGTGGTGATAAAAGATCAATCACTGCACAATTCAAGTCACAAATAAATTTCACACAAAAAAACTGTGAATAAAAAAAAAATTACGGTTTCGCGGATTAATCAGCAACGCGAAAAAATATTCGCGTCAAAACGACACAAGAACTCGCGAGATTTTTACAAACTGTGTAACAAACGTGTTCGACGCTTCCCTTAAAAAGAGATCACGTCGGGTCACCAATTTAGTGATTAAGGGTAAAATTTAATTATTTTAAAATAAATTATTTAAAGCAACTAATAATGTTCAATGAATGTTTTATTCAACCAACGTAATTAACACAGTAAACGAAAGTATACAAAATAAATATTGCTTGAATGCAGTTCAGCGGTGTATCTTGTAATATGTAATGTCTCTAGAAATGAGGTAGAGACGGAATATGTAAAAATCGATGTTCGGCGTAAATTGCCGAAATCGATCGGTCGTAATTATTGTAGCAACGCTACATATATATATATATATATATATATATATATATATATATATATATATATGTATATATATATATATATATATATATATGTATATATATATATATATTGAGATAATGTGAATTGTCTTCGTCGTCCTCAGCCCTGCGGTTTCCATTTTTCCCCGTCTTGTTGCCGTCTGAAACTACACAAGTCATAGTGCCGTGGTCACATGACTGATTTTCACGTTGAGGCATGACCGTAAGGGTGAAGTGGGGACAGAGTTCAGAGGCAAGTCCCAGACCTTCAATTATCGGTTAGACAACTTAGACTTCGATCCTGAATCAATTAGCGTACAGACGTTCTTATATTAATTATTCAGTATTAATTCCGGCAATCTACTTGCAAAACCTAATTGTAATTCAGGCAATTAACTTGCGATATTCTGTACATTGTTGGCAATATTCTTGCAATTATATTTTATTGTTTAATTATTAATTTCTATAAGTAAAGTGAATTTAAGTAACTATCACTGTACGTACTGGCGAGATCCTCGTAATATGAATTTATACTGTGCTACACATCTCTCCACATTACACCCAGCGCTTGCATTTTCTTGTAAGTAATTTTTATCATTATAATTGGCAATAAACTTGCACATATTGTTAATCATTCATTTTACCTACTATTTGTTCATCTTATTCATATCCTATTTTTCGGTAAGATCCTTCAATAGTTTAATACAAGTATCATTAATTAAGTAAGAATTGATAAGTTCGTCAACAATAAGAAATCTATTGATAAGTCATAAGCCGTGAGGTAAGTTAGTGAATTTTACATACGTTGCCATGTTTGAATAAGTGCGGGTCTTTGCTTTGCAAGAACCCCAGCCCACTGCTCTGTCCAAATAAAATAAAAATTTGTTAGAGGCCAGCCTAGGCCAGGGTTCAACCCGCGAATTCTGGTGGCTGCTGGTAAAAATCGCGAAAGCGAAAAGCGATTTGTCTCAATATATATATATATATATATATATATAAATATATATATATATATATATATATATATATATATATATATATATATATTGTAACGGAAATTTTTCATAAGACTCTATAAACTCAACAAAGTTACACATAAATTTTTACTCAATAGAATTAATCAATTACTCGAACTCAAATAACAAAAAATCGGGCTACGTTACATTTTGCGTACCGGCTACTCCTCTCCTTTCCTCCAGATCTTGACCTATCCTAACATACACGTTAATTAAAACCTAATATCTAAATCCTTCGGAGATGAGAGCAATGAACGGTGGTAGCAGCATGTCCTAGTGCGCTTAGTATGCTCGGTTATGGAGGGAGGGTCTCGGTTTTTATGACGCAAAAGAAGCCGATTAATTTCATTAAAATTGAAACAAAATAAAGAAAAGAAACAAAATAATGTAACGTAAAGAATACGCGAGAGTGATGTGGAAGGCCCAAAAGGCCCGCGGTCGAGTACACTCAGTCCATCAACCAAATGGATACCTGAGTATGACATTGGGAATCTCCCGTCGACGACGAATCAAAAAACTTAACACATTTCTAGATAAATAAGAAAATACGATCAAATAAAATAAAATAAACAATCCGGTAGATCAAAACCACAAATATCACGGCAAACGGCTTCAAGAACACAATACTTAGAGCTATAAGCTCCCAAACCGACATAAGCCAAGGGTGTAGTCGAGGCCTACGGTGATGGCTCTCCGACTCACTACCAGTCACTTCAAAAGTCCAAACTCGACTACTGGGTCTACTCGTACTCGAGCGACTCCGAATCTTAACTCTCTTCCACCATGGTCTTCCCTCAACTGCTCTTCTCTCGCCTCCTATTCCATTCGCTCGCACGCTCAACTCCTTTTAGTCACTCTCACATTCTCGCTTTTCCATCCATTCTTCTTCCACCACATACAAGCCCTGGACTCGTGGGCCTTTGTATAATGTCGCTCCCCGTGGTATCCGAAGTTAGCAAACCTTGGCTTCCTCGAGCAGTGCAAACGAGGCTTGCCATCCCCAAATAAACGTAATCATACCCCTGCTAACTCCGGGTATCAACACGTAGGGGCAATGACATCACAGTCGCACCTCCGTGATTACTACGTCAACCTTGAGGGCTAAGCCTAAGCCTAGTCGTCATCAATCGTCGGGAGGCACATTATCTTGGCCACTATCCGTGACACAGCTGGACATCCCCGTTAAATCCACGCTCTACCACACAGACACTCCGAAAACAGACAATGTACCGTTCACGTACTCGAACTCTCAACACACTCAACTCACCGCACACATGCTTCATACTCCCAACTCACTATCTACCATACTCATCTCGGCACACATACTAACTCTATCTCTCTCTAACACACAGATTTACACTTACTCCACCTCCAAGTCTACCTCTTTAGCAATGTAATGTCACAATACATATATATATATATATATATATATATATATATATATATATATATATTGAGACAATGTGAATTGTCTTCGTCGTCCTCAGCTTTGCGGTTCCCAATTTTCTCCGTCTCGTTGCCGCCTGAATTTAGTACGTCATAATGCCATGATCACATGACTTAATTTCCACGTCGACGCATGTCCGTAAGGGTGAAGTGAAGACAGAGTCAGAGGCGAGTTCCAGACCCTCAATTATCGGTCAATCACTTCGATCCTGGGTCACTTAGTACTTAGACGTACCTTTTTTATCAATTTGCGATATTTATTAATTATATTGAGATATTTCTATTATTGCTCTGGCAATTTTACTTGCAATATTATTTCCTTACTTTTTATAAATTGTTATAAATATTCTAAATCAAGTGTTAATAAAATTATTAACATTGTACATCACCGGCGATTCACTCGCGATATTAAAGATTATAATATTCAATGACAAATTCTGTGTAAAACTGCGCCATTCCACGTAGAGGCAAATTGTATCCGGCACCAACAGGGAATATTCTATATATTGTTAATTGCGACGTATTCATTGTAAGTAACTGAATTTTATTATAATTGGCAATAAAACTTGCATCTTTCTAATTAATTCCTTTCACTCTATCTTTCACTCATATTATTTATTTTCCTATTTTACTGGTAAGAATTATTATATTTTACATAGTGGGAATTTAATATAGTGGGAACCTAAAACATGCGAACCTTCTCAATAAGACAATTTATAGATAAATTGAGTAAAATATAGATAGCCTGAACTGGGAATTGAACCCACACCATGTTGGTATCGCGCCGAGTGCTCTACCAGTTGTGCTATCGGATACTCTACAATATTACATTCAATTTTATCTATATGTTATTGAGCCACACCGTCCATCGTATGGTAATACACCAATTTCATATAGTACAAACCTAAGCATAACCGCGTCCCAGATGAGTAGCAGCCTCCGTTTTTTCTCGACACGAGTGATGAAATTTTCGACGTCCTCACTCTTGGTTCCCCCAAACGTAAGGTCCCATCTTTTTAAGGCAGTAAGGACCTTGGAAACTGATAGATTCCTTTCTCGATATGCGGCGGGCTCGTCGTCGGAGTCTAGCCAGTAGTCCTCCTCACGGGCCCTCACTTCCCCCTCGCACGTTTGCCGCCACTGTAGTGTCGCGGAGGTAGAGGTAGATGCTGCCTCCTCTTCTCCTCAGAATGCGGTAAATCTCCACGACCCGGTAAGTTACCTTGACCCAGAACATCAGCTCTCCTCTGGGCGTCTTCACGCTCCAGGGGTTCTAACTGTTCCTGGCCGTCTCCTGATAGCACTGGGTTGTCTCGACCCATACCCTGGGGCAGTGGATCACTAACGTGGCTCGGAGCCTGAGATCCCTGGACCGTGAAAAAGCCGGTGGAACTCGGCGCCTTAACTCGAATGTCCGGTGCATAACTTCCTCTCCGAACTCTATTACTACCTACGCGATTTATGGTTTTAATAATTGGTCGTGCACTGAGGTATAATATATTTCCCAATTTGTTAAAGTAATAATACCCACCAGTAACACTTAATTTACTCAAACAAAAAAAAAATAAATTAAAATTCTCAGAAATAAAACAAGGAAAACCATAAAATAACTCGTAACGCATAACGACAATCGTATTTAATGGCAGCCAGACTTGTGAGTGTAGTCAGACTCGACCAGTTACTTAGACACAAAGAAAGTCAAAAAAAAAAAATAATTATGCAGAAAAATTCACAACCTCACGAGATTAATTTAATTAATCCGAATACTCGACATAAGATAGTTATGTGGTAAGGACTGGTCCATTATAATGCTCAGCGAATGGATGATAATGACTACCAACCAATCAGTAAGTACTTACAGTTTGTAGATCTTCTCGGAACACCGTAGATTCGATATCCTCACGATAATTGACTAACAATGCTGTTATAATTGTATGGTCCGAGTGTAATTCACTGGCAAGGTAACAATTAGCTTGTAGTAGAACAATAAGTTGCAGCACAAAAGTTATCCAGAGTTTGACAACACGTCCAGTCGCTCAGAGAACTTTGTAATACTGTGGCATGTCTCGGGCCAGTTTCCGAGTCTAGTAGTCGAGAATAGTGGGGCGAGCCAATAGGAGCGGGCCGAGAGGGCCACGTGACTCATTACTCGCCGCGCCGAGAGTCGCCTCGTACCTCGAAGCGGTTTCGCGCTCGCACGGCTGTTGCCAAAGGAAGCCATAACTACCCGACTTTGCAGTCAAACAACGTAATACTTTTATCGTTACGTCATGATTCTCCGAAAAATTTTTAAAGGGATTAAAATTTAATTTTTAGTTTCCAATATCGTACCCACGAAAGGAATTTTATACTCAATAAATTCCTTTGTCTACCTTGTAATGGGTCCCCTTAATTTAATTAATTAAGAAGTGGCCTCAATTAAGTAAGGGTCCACACATGTGTAAGACTTCAGGTGTCTTACGACCTATTGCTCAGCTACTTAGCCTCAGAAAAGGGTTTTCCCCGTACTGGGCCACGCAGTACTAAACTTAGAGATGAAGATCTTATTGGTAATTTATACTTGTATAGGAAATAGTGTTAGGAAGTTAATTAATTTATAAATTTAATATAAAGTCAATTATACTGGCATTTATTATAAACGAAGTCGCTTTACAACAAATAAAATGAGCAAGAACAATAAATAAAATGGCTGATGACTCGATTTGACTTTACAAAAATTTACTGACTCGACTATTTTAATAATTTATAACGACTCGACTGACTAAATTAATTATATAAATACAAATGACTCGACTGCTTGTGTTGCGTAATTGCAACTATATTTAAATTTAAATATAGTTGCACTTCTGGCAGATCGAGGCAGCACCTACTGGGGCTTCGTATCTGTAAAATTTAAACTTGGTCATGCGCATCTTCGTTTTTCTGCCTCGTGTCGAGAAGACGGCCACCATTATCTTCCGCAATACACATTCAAGTGAAAACACGTGTTATGGTAAATCGTATAATTTTGCGCTCATCTCGAGTAAATAATTAAAAATAAAAGGTTAATTAATTTAACCAAGTATCAAGCTCCATAATTGTATAATTATTTATATAATTCAACCAATGAAACTCAATAGAATAATTAATTAAAACTCATGGAATTCAAGAGATCAACGACCACGTTTCCCTTGAAAAAATTTTCTAATCAAGCTTTTCATCGCCTGATATGGCCATATTAAAAAATTTGATGTATCCATATCTGACCTGATATGATCTGATATGCGCATGTATAATTTTCGATACATTCTGAAATAGTCTGATATGAAAATTGGACATAGCAAGCCATATCAACTTGATGTGTCGATATCAGATTTGATATGTCTTGATCTGACTTAATATTCTTGTATATAATTATTTTTCCATGATACCAGCATCGAAACTTTAAGTTTCAGTGTCTCTGCAGCCCGTCAAAACAAGTTAATACCAAGCTGATGCTGCAAATAACTGCTAGCGAATTGGTAATTCAAAAATACCTTCATACAGCGGGCAGAAACATGCGTTTTTGTTCCCTTGGGAAGAAATACAATAGTTTCTGCCCGGTGTCAGTTATATTTAATGTTCATTTGTAGCCTTATTACTTTCGTTTGTTTACTTGTCACTTCAGTTTACTCATTTCATTTTCTAAGTGACAGTTTTAACCAACCAAATAAAATTACTAAAAAATAAGTGAAAATAATATTTTTGTATTATTCACTTTTTAATAAGTGACTGTTAATCACAGATTTCTCATTCTCTAACAGTTCTCCGCATCATCGGCTTGAAATTCCATTGTTTCTTACTGGCTACTAACACTGAATCTTCAAGTTCCGATCCAGGTAATCATGAAAAATATAGTGTGTGACTCAGGATAAAACACGATTTCAAACTGAGGGTGATGTCAGCCCTCGCCTGCGGCTCGGGTAGCCAACCCCACCTTAGTCTGAAATCGTCTTGTTTTATACCTTGTCGCACAATATACTATTATGTGTCCCGATATAACCTGATATAACCTGATAAGAGTATATATATTTTAATATGCTTGTGAAAAAAATCTTGATCAGGTTTGATGGCTTGATATGCCCTGATATGAGCACATAGACTAGTTTTTTTCGAGTTTTCCGTACACATACGCTTGATAAAATAATTTAGAAATGACCAAACAACATTGTTCAGAAAACCCGATTTTATAATAATTCATAAAATCTTATGAAGTCTGTTAAATATTTTAATTTGCCGCATTTATAAATATTATAAAGTATACAAACTTTGTTGAAATATTTTTCCAATAAGCTAACGAGACCAATTTTGAAATATGTGAGAGAATTTCAAATTCTTGTAATGAATGAAAATATAAAAAACTGAGATTTTAAATTGAAAAGAGTTTAATTAAGTTTAAAAATCTTTAACTCCTTTTTTTTTTACCAAAAGAAGTAGTTCTTGCCCCGATAACGGTGGGTATACCGTTAATGTCCCGTTGCTCTATGAATAATAAAATAATTGAATATAATACAAATAACCACATCAATCATTTATCTGATGCCTTCAATTTTCTGAGGTTCAATTTTAACCGAATAGATATAATCAACCGTACATTTTAAGTTTGTGATTTGGCAGAGTGGTTAACAGATCAGACTTTGAATCAAAAATATTCAGATTTGAGCCCATGACCCGGCTGGATTTTTTCTTTTTTTTTTTTCATGACAATTATTGCATATACAACTTTACAATGTTATATACAATTTTATAAAATTATCTATAAATTTAGTTCCCGGGATAACAATGTTGATGTCACTATATATAGTCCGATATGTCCATATCAGAACATATCAAATCTTATCTGTACATAT
This sequence comes from Microplitis demolitor, assembly GCF_026212275.2. NCBI lineage: Eukaryota > Metazoa > Arthropoda > Insecta > Hymenoptera > Braconidae > Microplitis > Microplitis demolitor. Next base: position 11,226,122 of record NC_068546.1, read on the forward strand.
ATTGTCTGATATGGCCAAATTCCATATCAGGCCCGATATGAACTGCCCATATCAGGCCATATCAGAAAAGTTTTTCACGGGTTCTGAAGAGGTTACTTCAATGGATACCATTACAGGTGCTTTTTTATTGAATAAATAATTAATTCAAGTGCTCATAAAATAAAAGACTCAATATTATAATTAATTAATTATCATTATGCTCAATGTTTTAATTAAATTTAAAGTTAACTCTCGCTCTGTAGCCTTTGCAATCATGATACCACGTATTCAACAAATAAATTCACTTCAGTGTAATTTATTACGATCTCATTTAATTTAATTATATTAAGTAATCAATAATATTAGAACTCAATGAACTAATATTTTTACGCATTAAGTGTTATTAACAAATAATGATCAAGTGTCCAATTATCAACTTCGCTCGGTTACCTCTGAATTCATTTTACTTATTCTTATGAAATTTTCGCAATAAACTCAGTGTTCAAATAGACTCAATTAATTATTTCAATTATTTCAATCCGGAGACACGGTCGTGTCTCGCGCTAAGTACACGTTCTAACACATACATATATGCATATGTGTGAACGTGGCGGCGCGAGTCGACCGTGTTTCTATACCGGTGTCATATGCCTGTTTAACCTCTCTCGTATTTAAATTGATTAATAAGAGATAAATATAAATTATATCTATTATTTACCTATTTCTTTATTAATCTTTTATCATTATCTACCAATTCCATGAGAAATCTTTGAGATTAATATTTGATTTATCATTTTTAAATTTCTTAATTTTTGCTTACGCCGTATTTGATAATTTTAATAAATTTATAAATCTCTAATTTTTGATGAATTGTGTATATTTTCATAAATATATATTTTAGTATGTATGTATATTTTCGTGTCTTAGCTTATGAGTATACCCAATAAATTGTAAACATTTTCATCAATATATATTTTAGAATATACGTATAATTAATTTGTTCTTAACATTTGTTAAGCAGATTTTATTAAGGACCACTTTTTTCAACCTGGGTTCGTTGTAATCAAAGTTTGAATTAAAGTGCTGGAATCAATAATAGATAGACATGCGAGTCATAATATTTTAAACCCGGATTAATAATAAACTCGGTTTGAAAAACTGATCCGAAATGTAATATGAGTAACGCGGTCTATACATATAATCACGTTTAGTCAAGGGTAATTTCACAATACGAAATTTTATTAATACGTGATTAGATTATTATTGCTCGTACATTCATATGAAAATATACAAGTATACTAGCAATAATTAAGTCTCAGATTAAGAATCTCGGATAAAAAAGCTGGCCTTAAAAAATTGGCGTTACCCTATAAGAATAAACAAGCACTGTCTTCGATTTAAACAAGGCGCTATCTAGCGAAAAATTGAGGCAGTGCTAAAAATTGTTCGCCACGTATAATTATAAGATTGACATCGCATACACCTACAATCGGGGACATTAATTCGAGTCAGTTTCTGAGTTTCGAGATTTAATGATAACCTTAAATTTTGCGGTTTCAAATAATAAAAGAATTTTATTATCTTTCATTGGGCATAAAAATGAATGAACTTGAAATTATTTTTTGGGATAAGTAAAATTTACTTTGCTCGAGAAACCAACTCGAATTAATGCCCCCGATAGTATATATATGTTAGGGTGTTTCAAAAAAAAAAATTTTTTTTCTTGTGGTCTCAAAAGTTAGTCTTAGGTATAAAAAAAATCCTCCCAAGAGAGCAGCTCGAAATCTCAATTTTATTAAGAGCTCAACGAATATTTATTTTCCCATTCAAATTGCATGTAATAAATTTTTTTTTTTTGATTTTTAAAAATAAAAGAATTAAAAAAATTTTTTTCGGAAATTAAAGCACACAGTTCTGTAGGAAATTAAATTCTCTACAAAAAAGCTTCTAATTGTTTTCTCCGGAGAATTAACAGAAATAAAGTTATGAAGCTTTAAACTATATTAAATAGTATAACTTCACGTTCCCATTATATGAAACAGTTTTTTAAATAGAAATTTAGGTTTTTTCTTCTGAACTAATGTTATCTGTCAATTTTTTTTTGAACACACGGGAAAAATTTTCCTTACTTTCAGAACAGAACTTTATTTTTAAATTAAAAATACAGAATGAAAAAAATTTTTAATTCTTAAAAAAAATATTTTTCTTGCGAAATTATCACGAAAAATAAGTAAGATTTCAGAAATCTTTTTTAAAACCCCTTACTGATTATTCATAGCATATAGATTCACCATATAAACTTGTACACGTAATAAAATCCGGAAATTATCTTTACGATAAGTTTTTCAATTCACTATAGTTTCAAGCTTCATAACTTTTTTTCTGCTAGTTGTACGAAGAAAACACGTGAAGATTTTCTTGTAGAGAATTTAATTTGCTACAAGACTACGTACTTTGATTTTTTGAAAAAAATTTTTTTAAATACTCTTATACATAAAAAACAAAAAAAAATTTTTACACGTAATTTAAATGAGAAAATTAATATTGATTGAGCTGTTAGCAGGATTGAGCTTTCAAGCTACTCTTTTGGGAGGAATTTTTTAATACCTAAGACTAACTTTTAAGACCATAAGGCTTTAAAAAAAAAAGGAAATGTTTATTATGAAACACCATAATATATATATATATATATATATATATATATATATATATATATATATGATAATGCCTTTACAAAATGATTTAAAATCACACCAAAAACAGCACAGCTGTAATAGATTGCGCCTAGTACACGGTCAAATTGCAATAATATATTTACTATTATACAAAAATATTCGAAATCACTAAATAATGCCAAGTTAAGATGTAACATTCTGCAATAAAACAGTTGATAGATCGGTTCAATTGATATACATGTACGTAATACCAAAAAGAAATTGGTAAAAAAGACGGAAATCATTAAAATATCAACGATTTGGAATTTTTATTAATTAAAAAAGAAAAAAAATTTTTTTATATAATATACAAATGAAAAAAAAAATTATTTGAACGTACTTGGCGTGCGTTATTAAAGCGAAATAAGTATATCATCTGATTGTCAAACATTTACAAATTATGACATAACAAAGTTTTTTCGTTAACGCACACTGCGAAATATTAAAAACAACAAATTTTTTTTTTAGTTAAATCAAAGTTTATATATTCAACAATATGTATCTAGTGTAATATATGAAAATTCCAAATATTTTTCGAGTTGTAATCATTTTTGTGACAGCCCGTCAACTGACCGTTGCATTAACTAAAAAATTTAAGTGCGTTTTTCTGGAAACTGCTTATTTTGGACTGGTGGCATCTGTAATTTTGTAACGGGGTAAATTCGTAATTACCGCGTTCAAGTAAATTCAAATAAAATCTATTATGCGCACTGTCGGTCATGTGACATTACCACTTCGGGTATTCCGGGTAGGTAGCGACTAGTCGTCCAGAAATGGAAATTTCACTTGCTCGACCGTCGACCCCACCTAGAGTTAAGTAGGAGAGAAAAAAGGACAACTATAGTCAAGAGTGAGCCAACAATTAAAAACGGGGACCGGAACGAGAATCGGGCATTAACCATCGGGACGTCCGAACAGAGAGGTGGAGAGGCAAAGTGACGAGACAACCGACGCCATAACAGACGCCGTTAATTTAATTAAACAGGTAATTAATTAATTATTAGCTTGAGTTTATTGTGGAACCAAGCGATGACATTTTCAATTTTTATTAACAAATACCAGGCAGGTGGCCGGTATTTTTATAAACCTTACTGATTGCGTCTGATTGTAACAGGTTAAAGGAGAGTAAGGAGAAAGAGAGAGAGGAGAGTAAAGAGAGAGAGAGAGACGGAACCAGATTAGACCAACCGAGAACAAGGACAAATAATTAGACAGAACCCGGATAAAGACACGACGACGAAAAGATCTGGAGAGTTTAATTGTTGAGGTATTCATAAAATTTATTCCAGGCGGGAAGCCGGAAAATTTTATTAAATACTTGGCATACGTTTAATATCGTCGCGTCTAAAGTAAATTCTCGCGAATTAAATTAATTGCATAAAGAAAATTAATAAATTAAATTCGGACATAATTATAAAATTTTAGTAATTAATTAACTCCAGGCAGGTAGCCGGAGCCATTGCGTTAATAAAATATTTCCAGGCAGGTAGCCGGAATTTTTCTAGAAGCTTCCAGGTGGGTCGAGTGACGCGCGCACCGGAACTGTCGAATCTAGTCATAGACGCTAGTCAATTATTAATTACTTATAAATAAAATTTAATAAAAATAATAAATTAAGAAAATCAATTAAAATTGTCTCGGAAAAATAAGAGAAGTCCGTGGTCGAAGGCGTCGTAAAATTAAATAGGAGAATTTACGTAATTAAAGAAATTATAATTAATTAAAAAGAAGGCAGAAATAATATAAGAATAATTATCGCGGTGATAAAGGTACCTGAAGTAATGCGTTATTGAATTAATGAGTCAAGGTCGTGTTATTATGGAGATAAAATAAGTAATAAGAAATTGAAAGGAAATAATACTCAATAAAATAGGAAAGGAAAATCAATTAATAAATTAATTAAAAATTATATAATTCTCTAAATTAATTAAATTATTAATTGCGGAAAATTAATTTAAGAAGTGTGTGTAAAATAAGTCCAGGGGACCGAGTGAGTGAAATAAATAAGAAATAAAGGAAAAATATTAGTAATTAAGTGTCGCGAAGGTTAAGCGATTTTTAATCATTGTGTGAGTGTGTGGAAATGCCAAAGGTAGTTGGCTGATTTTTGATAAAATTATTGCGAGTAAATAAATAAAAGGTTATAAGGTTTAATGAAGTTATAAAGGTTATAAGGTAAATTAAGGTCATAAGGTTATAAGGTTTAATGTTATAAAGGTTATGAGGGTTAATGTCATAAGGTTTATAAGGTTTAATGTAATAAGGTTTATATAAGAAGTTATAAGGGTTATAAAAGGTATAAAATATAAGGTTTATAAAAAGTCATAAGTGAAGAAATTATGAAGGTTAAATAGGTCATTGAAAAATAAAGGTTCAACTTGTGAATTGAAATAGTAAATTATTTATAAGTTATCCTTCCTCATCCTTCTCTTACAATTAAATAAAATTACACCAACCCTGATGATCTAAGATCCGGTTCTGGGAGGCCGTTATCACTTCCAGTGGCGCCCTTAAAAAGGTAATTTAAGGACGACCAGAGTAACAGCATAGCCCTGTTATAATTTGCATAAATATGAACTGATTCGCAACTTTTTTTTTTTCATATTCGTCTATTCAGTTGCTAAAGTTGCACGTAAAGGATTTTGAAAATTCTGATTTTTAAGATTTCTTAGGGCTGTTCAATCCCACAAAAATGAAAAAAAAAAAACGAAAAAATTTGTACTATGTCACCATTTTTTTTAAAATCCAAATTTTCAAAATCCCTTACGTGAAACAATAACCACATGCATACAGATTACAACGCGGTTTGGTTTCTTCATTTCAGATTATCCATTTTTGAGTTAGAGATGACACTGTGGTGGGGGAAATTTTTTTGGTGCTCCACAAAAATATTTATAACTTTGTAAAAAAAATTCAGAGGAAAAAAAAAATTAAATTTGGAAAATCTAAAAGTGCATGCCTTATAATGATCAATTATTATGAAATAATATAATAGCAATGAAAAAATGGCGGCAAGCACGAATAAATTTAAAATATATAGTGTTCTTTCATTAACTTTTTTTTTTTATTAGTATATAAGTATTTTTTTTAATAATTATACAGTTCGATTAACGAGAGTTTGCGTTTTGGATATTTTCAGTTTTTATCCCCACCATCGAAATTTAATACCTAAGAAATTGTGCCTTGATGGTAGGAGTAAATAACCGAAACGCAAAGTCTCGCCAATCAAACATAAAAGAACTTACTCAAAATATCTCAATCAATTACAAAAAAAATATATATATATATATATATATATATATATATATATATTAGGCTGTTTCAAAGTAAGGGTCTATTTTTATTTTTTTGATGAACATTGAAAAATCGAAAGGGTTTGTTAAAATATGGCGACAGTTAAAATTTGAGCGCTTAATATTGATATATAAAGGTGGCTATTGATAATTTTCGATTTTTCATTTAGTAACATGATAAAAAATACATAACTTCCGAAAAAATCAAGCTACGAAAAACCTCTTTTTAAACCTTTTGTAGCAAATTTACTGATCTACAAAAAAGGTCTTCTATGATTTCTGTATAAATTTAACCATTCACCAGATATCCGACGTCAAAGTTTGATACGATTCGAAGAACTTGTTTTTGCCCATTCTGAATTTTATACCATGTCAACTAATTAGAATTCAGCAATTCTCAATACATTTTTCTGTAGAAAATTGAATGCACTACAAAAAAAGTCTCTTAGCATTTTTTGATAAATCCATGTGTTTAAAATTCATTAGAGCTTGAAGTCAAGTTAGAGTAAATTTCGAGATCTTTTTACTTTTCCGGTGAAACTATCGGACTAATCATAAAATGTCATCCAATTTTTTTTGTAGGCAATTTTATTTCCTACAAAACTATTTTTGATAAATTTTTTTCGAATTCGGCATTCTCTTCTAGTTATTTCCATTTTAATATCGAGCTCTTAAAATCGATCAGAACACTTTTTTTAAGAGCTTGGCATTAAAATGGAAATAACTAGAAGAAAATGCGAAATTCAAAAAAAATTTATCAGAGATAATTCGTAGGAAAAAAAGATTGTATAATATTTTATGATTAGTCCGATAGTTTTACCGGAAAAGTATAAACATCTCCAACTTTTTATCGAGCTCTAATAACTTTTGAACAGATGGATTTATCGAAAAATGATAAGAGACTTTTTTGTCGAGCATTCAATTTTCCATAAAAGAACTGTATTGAGAATTTCTGAATTCTCATTAGTTGACATGGCATGAAATTTAGAACGAGCAAAAAAAAGTTCTTCGAATTGTATCAAACTTTGACGTTGGATATCTGGTGAATGTTTGAATTTATGCAGAAATCATAAAAAACCTTTTTTGTAGATCAGTAAATTTAATACAAACGGTTTGAGGAAAGGTTTTTCGTATCTGGATTTTTTCGGAAGTTATGTATTTTTTACCATTTTACTAAATGAAAAATCGAAAATTATAAATAGCCACCTTTAAATATCAATATTAAGAGCTCAAATTTTAACTGTCACCATATTTTAATATACCTTTCCGATTTTTCAGTGTTCATCAAAAAAATAAAAATAGACCTCTTATTTAAAACAGTCTAAGATATACATATATTAGGGTGCTTCGTTTCCGGCGAAAGTATTTTTTTTTGTTGCTTATCAAGCAAAACGTTGTTTTTCATGCTAAAACACAAATTCCTGCTAAGTTTAAGCTCTTGATTCAAACCTTAAGTACTTTCCATTTGATTTCAAAGATTTCCCATTTAAAATACACGAAAATTAAATTACTTTTATTTTAACTTTCTAATACTCAGCTGCGTTTTATGATATCAACGCGGTTTTGATCGCAAATTGTAGGGCATTTAGTGTTCTTTAAAAGTGCCCATAGTAACTTAGCTGTAATTCTAGCTGTTTTACTGATGTCCGCTGACGAAGTCATTTTTCTTATCAAATTGACCTTTATTGGCTTGCAAAACGTAAACCAATGAATGCACACCAAAAATGTAAATGAAAATTTTATAGGAAATTTAATTCCTTTCAAAAAAGCCCTATAAGTCAAGTTGCTAAAGTTCATAGTTTTCGAGTTTTAGGCGTTTTAATAATTTAAAAAATTATTTTAAAACGAACCACCCTAATATATATATATATATATATATATATATATATATATATATATATATATATATATATATATATCGACGTTACATTGCTGAAGAGGTAGACTTGGAGCCGGAGTAAGTATGAATCTGTGTGTTAGAAAGAAATAGAGTTAGTATGTGTGCCGAGATGAGTGTGGTAGATAGTGAGTTAAGAGTAAGAAGTATGTGTGCGGTGAAGTAAGTGTGTTGAGAGTACGCGTACGTGTACGATACGTTGTCTGTTTTTGAAGTGTCTATGTGGTAGAGCGTAGATGTCCACCTGTGTCGCAGACAGTGGCCAAGATAACGTGCCTCCCAACTAGTGATGACAATTAGGCCTAGGCTTAGTCCCCGGGGTTGACGTGGTGATCACAGAGGTGCGACTGAGATGTCATCGCCCCTACGTGTTGATACCCGGAGTTAGCAGGGGTTACGTTTGTTTGGGGATGGTGAACTCATTTGCGATGCTCAAGGAAGCTAAAGATTCGCTAACTTCGGATATCACGGGGAGTGACACTGCGGGAAGACCCGCGAGTTCACGGCTTGTATGTGGTGGGGGCAGAATAGATGGAGAAGCGAGAATGTAAGAGTGACTGGAAATAGTATAATGTGGAAGTGAATGGAGTAGGAGGCGAGAGAAGAGCAGTTGAGGGAAGACCACGGTGTAAGAGAGTTCGATTTTGGAGTCGCTAGAGTACGAGTCGACCCAGTAGTCGAGTTTAGGCTTTTGGAGCAAGTGGTAGTAAGTCGGAGAGCCCAAAAGGAAGGCCTCGACCACACCCTTGACTGATGCCGTTTGGAGCTTGTGGCTTGACTTTTTGAGTTTTTAGAGCCATTTGTTGTGATTTTTGTCGTCTTGACTACCGCATTGTTTATGTTATTTTATTTTATTAATTATCTGAAATTGATTTAAGTCTTAGGATTCGTCGTCCGCGAGAGGTTCCCGATGTTATACTCAGGAATTTGTCTGTTGGACTGAAAGTACTCGACCGCGGGCCGCGGGCCCTTCGCGTCACTCTCGCGTCATCTTTACGATATTTTATGTAGTTTTCTTTTCTTTACTTTGATTTAATTTAAATTCTAATTAATCGGCTTTTTTCGCGTCAAAAAAACCGCGACTCTCACTCCACAACCTAGCATACTGAGTGCACCAGGACATGCCACTACCATCGTTCACCTTTTTCATCTCCGAAGGAATTAGATATTAGGTTTTAATTCACGTGTATGTTCAGACGAGTTGCCCATACCGGAGAAATAAAAGTCAGCTGGCGCCAGTCAGGGTCTGGAGGAAGTGAGAGGAGTGATCGGTGGGCGAAGTGTAACGTAGCCCGAAATGTGTATTTTGAGTTCGAGTATTTGAGTAAAATTTATTGAGTAATGTTGAGACGTAGTTTTGTTGAGTTAAATCGAGTAATAAGTAGATTTTTTGTTACAATCAATATATTATACGTACATTCATTCCACCAGGGGGGCTTGCGCATTACCGTCCTAGTACAGCTGTTTTTTCTTATATTGTTGCTAATTGGTAAGCCTGATTTTTTTCAATTCAATTTCAAAAAATTGTTTTCTATTTACATATATAAGGGTTAGTCCACCAAATAAAGTTATTTTTACGGGATGACCCTCATCGATTTGATTCAAACTTTGTAGAGTCTTTCCATATATTTAAAAAAAAATCCTCTGAAAATTTGAGCCTTTAATATGCAGCAGTTTCAAAGTTATAATTTTTGAATTTTTTAAACATTTTTGTTTTCAACTTTTTCGTTACTTTTTTTTAAGGAAACAATTTTTTAAAAACAATGAACACATAATAGCTTTTCGTAGGAAAAATTCTCAGCTCTCCAACGAAAATATCCATTTTTTATTTTAAGTTATAGAAGACCCTTTTAAATTCGTTCAAATTAGGAAAAACGATTTTTATGACAGTGCGGCGCTTGATACATCTAATTTGATATTTTTTTCTGAAAGCTGAGACCTTTTTCCACAAAATATGTAATTTCCACGATGTCCGTATTTTTTGTTGGAACAAAATCAATAATTATTTAAATACAATTCATTGATTTTATAGTTTTATCAAACAGTAATGGTTCATTGTGTGGCAAGAGATGAAACAAAACGATATCAGACTGAAATGAAGTAGGCTGCCCAAGCCGTAGGCAAAAGCTGGCGATAAGTGCAATCTGATGTCTTGTTTACTCTCGTGTTACACACTATTTTTTTCATGATTATCTGCATGGAAAATTAGTTTCAGTGGTAGCAGCCAGTTAGAATTAAGTTAATTAAAGATCAATGATGTGATCAACCATAAGTGTACGCGTACCTTTTGATTTGCAATTTATAATTAAACAAAAACCATATATACTATTAATTATTTACACAAATTTTTATAAAACGATGACGAAGTTAGAACTGTCATTAAGGCAGATAACATCAATAGCCTGAAATCATTTTTGAATAAAACGCAAGAATCAAAGTTCAAATCAATAATTCCAAAACTTGAAGCTTTGATGCTGGTATCATGAAAAATAGTTTTGTAATTTTTTTTGTCAGAGCTTTGCTGCAGATACATATCAGAAAACATATCCTCACACTGCAAGATTTATGCATCCAGGATATTCAAAATTTTACCGGCGTTGATTTCACTTTTATAACCAGCTCTTATTCAAAAAAAAAAAAACGATTTAAAACAATAGGAAAAATAATTTTTAATACTTTTCAGTGCTTTTGAATACTTTCAATACTTTCTAATCACCCTCATTATGGGCGGTTAACATTACAAATCGTTTCGAATCGTTTCGTTCAATCAAGAAATAATGACTTTTTATAGAAAATAAATGTTTTAGACGTACGATACTTAGAATAGAATACGGTGAAAGAAACACAAGCAGTACACCTTTTCTCACCTATTGTTGATAGCCTAGGATATATGTGTGTTAAAAATGTATCAAGATCCTAAAAAAGTTAAGAATTAGAGTTTTTTAATCATAGAGAGTATATAATTCATTTAATTTTTTTCGAATGAAAAAATGCATATCGTAAAAATTACTTATTTTGTGGGAAAAGGTCTTAGCTTTCAGAAAAAAATATCAAATTAGATGTATCAAGCGCCGCACTGTCATAAAAATCGTTTTTCCTCATTTAAACGAATTTTAAAGGGTCTTCTGTAACTTAAAATAAAAAGTGGATATTTTCGTTGGAAACCTGAGAATTTTTCCTACTAAAAATTGTTATGTGTTCATTTTTTTTTTAAAAATTGTTTTCTTCAAAAAAAGTAACGAAAAAGTTGAAAACAAAAATGTTTTAAAAATTCAAAAAATTATAACTTTGAAACTGCTGCATAATAAAGGCTCAAATTTTCAGAGAATTTTTTTTAAATATACGGAAAGACTCCACAAAGTTTGAATCAAATCGATAAGGGTCGCCCTGTAAAAATAACTTTATTTGGTGAAATGATCCATATATATATATATATATATGTCGGAAATGTACAATAGCTGGGTTTTTCCAAGGGATGTTGGAAAATCCCAAGTATATTTAGTTTATTACTAGCAATAAAAACTTAGTATTACAATTTTATGATTTAATCCCTTTGGGTAAATTTTGTCAAAATTATTTTAAGTCTTTTATGACGACAGACTTAGGCTCGAAAGATCACATCTGTGCATCTAACGTAGCCACGGTCGGAGGATAGCAATACCGGAGGATAGGACTGAAGTAACTACAAAATAACGTATCCAGAGGGCCCTCAGAATTATTACCTGAAGGGGCCACTTATTAAAAATAGTTTTTGGAGACAGTTCTCTCGGAGCACTTATCAAGAACGGTTTGCTATCTTGCGGATCGTGTATTCGTTCTTGTGCCTAATTATGTCGTCGCAAACTAGCACATAAATAACCGTAGAATATTATTCTGATATTACATATTAATTATATCATTCGTTTAGTGTTTGAATATCATAAATACCGTTAATAATTAAATAATCATATTGTCAAATAGTTAAGTGTAGTTAATAATTGATATTGTGCATTATTGTTAATCGATTGTTGTTAAGGTCGATTTGATCTAGTTGTAAGCTGTGTGTATTATTTGTATAAACTTTAATATCCATTTGTTATTAATAAAATAAAAGATGTCTAGTGATAATAATAATGGTGATGCCTTACAACAACCCAATGTTGTTCCGACATATATATATATATATATTAGACTGGGCCAATAAAATCGACTACTTTTTTTTCTTTTGATACTATAAAAATATTATTCTTGATGACCTAAAAAAATTATTATGCAAATTTGAGCCCTTAATATTGATATTAAGAAGTATTCCGTTACGATTATTCATTTTTTGACAGAAATTTTATTTTTACCTAAAACTCGTAAATTATCCATCTGAAAAATATAAGCAATGTACACTACTGAAAAAAAATAAAGGATCGAAAAAAAATTCCAAATTTTCGGGCGATTTTCAACAGGCCGTTATTTCGAGAGAAATGCTCGGACAAAAACGGACAATAATTTCATCAAACTTAAAAAACTAACGCCCAATCATTTTAAACACGTTTCCGTCGCTGCATTCCGTGATTTTACTGATCTTTCGTTCATTAAATAAAAGTAAAGTTTTTTGAAACAAATTTTTTTTTTCTTTTTTGAAAATTTGAGCACTGTCTGTAATAAAAATGTGTACAAAGCTCATAAAAAATTTGTTTTCTCATTTTGTTAAAGATTATAAGCTTTTCACAGCAAAAAAACGTGATCCTTCAATTTTATCAAAATTTTGATCAAGTGAATCAAAAAAACGGCTGGTTGGATTCATCTGGCTTTTTGTAGGGTTTTTTTGTGAACCGTAAAATGCACACTGAACATTATCGATTTCCACAATATATTTGTTTCAGTTCTTGATTTTCTAAAAAACCACCAAAAGCTTTTTTTTGTTGCATTTTCAAATTTAGATGACTCTAAGAAAAAGTTTTTTTTCGAATCCGCAATGGCTAATAATTGAAGGAAATTTATTCAAGTTTTTGAAACTCACCATTGCCTTTCTGTGCGATCATTGTTTTCTGAGATATCGATAATCAAAGACAAAAGGATACTTTTCCATTTGAAGACCGATATCTCGGTGAGTAGTAGACGTATCAAGGTCCATAAAAAGTCAAATTAAAGCTTAATAATAAAGGTATCTGATCCTCATCATGGTTAAGCGAAAAAAAATATTCCCACAGCCGCAGAAAAAAAAAATTTTTAACTTGAAATTTTTTTAGTCGCTGGTTTTTTTTAAGATTACTCAAAAACCGTTAAGGGCTAAAAATTTTTATGTTCTACTCCAAAAAGTAGTCACTTGGAGCTACAATTTCCTTTCTTTCTTATTTTTTTTTTACGACAATTTTTCCCGAAGTTACGGCCTGTTGAAAATCGCCCAAAAATTTGGAAATTTTTCTTTATCCGTCATTTTTTTTCAGTAGTGTAGATTTTCAAAGGAAATAGAATTACCTACAAGAAATCTCTTTTAGTAAATTGACGTGAAACGAGCCATTTCCTTGTGCCCATGCCTTAAATATTGATTTGTTTTTCAAGTTCTTTGTTCCTATTTTGGAATTCTGTAACCACTAGAAATATTAAAATTTTTTCCAGTCAAGATAAATATGTTTAACGGAAATTTAATGCTCTACGTAAAAGGTCTCCGAACATTCTTTGCTGAATTCACTCCTTCGACATTGATTCAGGTTATTTAATTCGTTTTGACTTAACTTGAACCTTGAATAACTTCTGAATGAGTGAATCCAGCAACAAATGTAAAGAAACTTTTTTTGTAGAGCATTGAATTTTCTTCGAATATTTGTATTTTGACTAGAAAAAATTGTATTATTTCTAGTAGTTACAAAAATCTATAATATAAACAAAGAATTTGAAAAACAAACTAATATTTAAGGCACAGTTACAAGGTGTAAAATGACCGAATAAATTAAATGGATCTGGTTTAGGCGTGAGGAATTTAAACAATTAAAAACTAAACAGTTTTTATCAATAAATAAATTAGATATTTATTTACAATATATACACTTAAAATTGTAAGAATCCTAACTGTTAAAGCGAATGCGGCTCAATAAATAACGTGATAGCTAATGCACAATAAAGAAAAGAATCACGTATAATTAAATTGACACGTGGTCAGTAGTGGTTAGCAATGCAATAATTATTTATAAAATAATTGCACGCGGAGATCAATTAATTTACTCTCAGTAAATAACAGCCTTAATATACTGACTAAATAAAGAGAGAATTTAGCGTAGCGGTCTAAATTTATATCACAAAAATGAATTACTGAAAGTAAAGTGGTTTTAATGCACGAGGTTTTAAATAACCGAGCACGTTGTAGATTTAATTGATGATAAAAGCGTCGTTGAGTCGTCGTGGACGCTTAGTGTCGACGTTGCATCCTTGCTGCATGAGACGAATTTTCCCATTAGCTTAAAAGTGCGCCAACGGGAAGTAGTTGATAGCGAAGTCTCTCATTGGCTGGCCAACATAAAACAAATTATCTGATTGGCCGGCTTGTAGCCGGTTCGCATGGCGTCTTGACACGGCCATGAGCTAGAATTTGTGCGTCTTGGGCCAAGATAATGAGATAGTGACCCGGCACTATTCTGACCTTGAAGTCAGTAGCAAATCCGGTAGCTCCCGGACTTAGTGGAAATGCACGAAGCTTATTTAAATTAACTAAGGTCGTGACTGAACGTTCTCCCCAGCGCTGGCGACGGTGTCGACTGGATTGTCATCTGGAGAGTGAACTGATAGCACACACATCTTAGCGATTGGTCGAACAAGTTCCGTGGTAGCGATCTTGAGTGTGGCTACTCGAGTCAGGCCCTCTTTACCTGGATGTATTGCGAGTACTCGTGCAAGCGGCCATTTTGATGGTGGGAACCTTTCATCAGTTAACAAGGCTAATGAATCCATTTTAATGTCATTTTGACGATTATGCCACTCAGATATAGATTGAAAACGTTGTAGGTACTCCGATGACCATCTACTCCAAAGTCTCTGGAACATTTATTGTAGTTGTTGCCAGCGTGACAACGTAGCTGAATTGTTTTCCAGTAGCGAGGGTCCGGGTACAGCGACTGGCGGTTGATCGATGAGAAAATGTCCAAGAGTTAGAGCGGTTAAATCTGAAGGATCATCAGATAGCAGAGCGATTGATCTTTAATTTAACACAGCCTCGATCGGTATTAAGACTGTAGCGAGTTGGTCGTAAGTCAACAGCGATTCACCAATGGTTCGTATATGATGGTATTTGATTGACTTTACGGCTGATTCCCACTTGCTACGAAAGTAGGGAGCGCTTGGCGGGTTGAATTTCCAGTCTGTACCATCTGTAGTGAGTAAATACTGAAGTTCCTTTAGCTGTCTCGATCCTGCTGCGAATTCTTTCTTTAGCGTGGCGTCTGCTCCTACGAAATTTGTACCACAGTCCGAGTATAGGGTACTGCAGCCGCCTCTCCGAATAGTAAATCTTCAAAATGCTGCGACGAAAGCATCAGTAAAGTCATCGGTGACAATTTCAATATGTATAGCGACCTAGAAAAGTCTTGAGTGTTACTGGCCTAAGATAGTCTATTCCATTGTGTAGGAATGCTTTAGATGGTCTTACTCGAGCGGATGGCAATCGTCCCATTAATTGTTGTGCACGAACACCTCTATGTCTCGTGCACACGACGCAACGAAGAATGTGTGATCTGACTGGAACTTGACCACCTTCTATCCAGACAGATCTCCGTAGATCAGCGAGAGTCAATTGAGTTCCCCCATGGAATGATCTCTGATGCAAATGATCTATCAATAGCGTACTTAAGCGTGATGATCTTGGTAGTATGGCTGAATTTTTTATTTCATCATCCAGCAGCGAATACTTCAAGCGACCGCCGACTCTGACTACTCCGTTGTAGTCGACGTAGTGAATCAATTTAGCGAGACGATGATTTCGATGTCGAGAACCACCATCCTTCAATATCCTCAGCTCTTGCGAATAGTACTGACTTTGAGTATACTTGATCAGCAAAGTCTTAGCGAGTTCTAGGTCAACTGTAGAGAGTGGTGTGGCCAGTGTGGACTGTGGCACTTTTTTAAGTTTAGCGATGGCATATAGATAGATTCCAAGAGTGCGAAGTAACGGTGACATCTTAGAGAATTTATCTAGTAGCGTGTATAGTAGGTGTGAATCTGCCTTGAAGGTGGTAAAAACCAGACCTGGACGGTCTTCAAGATGTGATACCGTCTGCGTAGGGATGTCAAAAGATGGCCAATTTTCTTTTGATTGACTGAGCCACTATGGTCCCGTCCACCATAGCAAATGCTGTTCTAGTTTTGCTGCTGTTAAACCTCTTGAAGCGCAATCAGCTGAGTTAAGTTTCCCTGGAACAAAATCCCAGTTGACACTTGGTAGCGATTCTTGTATCTTGGTAACTCTGTTGCAAATGTAGGCTTTCCATTTAGCTGGATTGTTTCGTATCCTTGTTAAGGATACAGCGGAGTCTGTCTTCAAGAAAACGTATGTTTTCCAGTTTCATAACGTTTTTGACGTAGAGTACCAGTTGAGCGAGTAAGACAGCGGCATTGAGCTCCATTCTTGGTATAGTTATGGGCTTTAATGGTGCAACTTGTGATTTGGCACACATTATTGAAATATTGGAGCTTCCAGTAGCGTCAGTAATTTTTAGTTAAACGACAGCAGCCTTAGCAAGTTGTGAAGCGTCAGAGAATCCATGTAATTCGAGTGATACACCATTTTTTACATGATTCCAGCGAGGTATCTGAATCTTCGACATCTGATGTAGTTCATCTCGAGACAAATTCCATTCTTGAAGAAGCAACGGTGATAGCGTAGCATCCCAGTCGAAGTTCTGCAAACAGAGCTTTTGCATGAACATTTTGGCTCTCACGATGATCGGTGCTAAAAACCCCAGTGGGTCAAACAAGCGAGCCATTTCAGATAAAATTATGCATTTTGTAGTTTGTGATGCTTCTGAAAGGGAATAGCCGAACTGGAATTTATCCTGTGTTGAATACCAGGTTAATCCGAGCACTTTCACTGTAGTATCTCCAAGCTCTCTTGATGTATCTTTTTGGGTTTCAACTGGAGCGACTTGAGAGAGTAATTCTGTTAAATTATTTGCCCACTTTGCAAGCGGAAAACATCCTGCGGTACACATACTTTTTGTGTCTAGAGCAACTTGGATTGCCTCAGCGAGTTCATCTGTGCCTCCATAGATGTCATCAATGTAGCGTGTATTGGTTAGCGGTTTGACGGCTTTTGGAAATTTATTTCCTTCATCTTCAGCGAGTTGTAAATGTGCTC
This sequence comes from Microplitis demolitor, assembly GCF_026212275.2. Lineage (NCBI taxonomy): Eukaryota > Metazoa > Arthropoda > Insecta > Hymenoptera > Braconidae > Microplitis > Microplitis demolitor. Next base: position 11,243,321 of record NC_068546.1, read on the forward strand.
TTCCAGCGTGATATGGAGCTGATTTTAGTTACGTCAGTAGCGAATAGGTAGCGATGGCAGCGGATGCGAATAAATACGTCATTGATGTCAACGTGAATCTTGGGACCCACATGAAGTATCTCGTTGACTGATACGCCAGATGTTGTTTTCCAGGACCCATTAAATACCACCCTGAGCTTGGTGATAGTCCTCTCTTCTTTTAGAACCCCATGATGAGGCAACAGGTAGCTGTTTGGTGGTAAATCCTTTAATTTTATACATCTCATGTGTCTCAAGTCTTCATATTCTTTTAAGAAGTCAAAGTACAACTTGTTGTAGACTGGATCAGACTCTAATTGTTAGCGAGGACGTAGTAAAGCGTATTATGCAGCTCTGAGCGAATTACCCAGTTGACTTGGCGAAGATTTAAGCGGCAAGCGAACAACATATCGACCATCAGACTGTCTGTAGTGTGTATTGAGAATGTGTTATTCACACTCTTCTTTTTCTTCAGTATAGCGTGTAGCGAATTCTGCCTGTGGATCTTCTTGATACCAAATCTTGCTCAACAAGTCTTGTAGTTGATCATCAACGGTGACATGATGGCCTTAAGCGGTCAATTTTAATGTAGTGGTGTCCACAGGTCCATATATGATCCAGCCAAGCGATGTTGACTGAGCGATTGGGTCATTGTCACTTTCTTTTCTTATTTTAGCGTTGATTATATGCGCAGCTAGTGCTGCACCCAGAATGATGTCAATAGGCCGTGGAGTCAAGAAGTCTGGATCAGTGAGTTGTAGACCGGTAATATGCGGCCATTTCTTATTAGTTAGTGTAAATGACGGAAAGTTTACCGTCAATAGAGCAACCACATGAGCTTGGATAGTAATAGAAGCGGTGTTATGTAGCGAATGCAACTTAACAATAGTGGTAGCGAGTAATACCTTGAGCGAATGAGCTGAAAGCAGACTAAGTTAGCGAATTCAAACCAAGAGTTACCAAAATTGGAACTATTTGTTACCTGAGTCAGATACAGGAACTTTCTATACCGGTTCAGCGGAAGCACTATCGTCGATATGAGTAGAGGTATGATGCGGCTGGTCGCAGTGTTTGCATCTATGCTTAGTCAAGCAATCAGCGTAGCGGTGGCGTCCCAAACAATTATAGCACAGACGGTAATGCTAGACAATCGTTTTTCTATTTAGTGGTGACGCCTTCTGGTAGCTAGGGCAAAACAGAACAAAATGTTTTTGTTTGCAGATTGAGCACATTCCTGGCTCACTCGTTTTCTCCTTTGGAGTATGATCCACGTAGCTAGCAGAACCGGTAGAAGTAGATGGTCTGGCAGGTGTAGTGGATTTACTGTTCACTCCAATCGGCTTGTTAGAAGCGGCTGACCTAGCGTAGGACTTAGGTGGTGGTTTTTCAACCACACCCTTAGCTTGTGTTGAGGTTATCTTCGCGCCAAACTCTAAATTTTCCCACGCACGAACCGTTACATTAAGCATATCGTGCAGTTGCTGGTAAGTGGGAAATTTATTGGATAACCCAAGCGAAGCCATCCATTCAACTCTTAGATCTAATGGCAAACTACGAACAGTTAAGCGAATTAAAAATGGGTCCAACTCACTAATTGGAATTCGCAAAGCAGCGACAGGGTCCAGCGATTTTTTGTTAGCATGTAGCAGCGCATCCAGATCAGCAGCAGAGTGCGAAGTTAGTGGTTGACGATCCAGCAAATAATCGATATGCATATCGAGTAATCTACGTGGATACGTGTACCGAGTGTTCAACAATTTCCAAGCGGGTTGGCAAACTTCATCTGTGATCTGTAAATTAGCGAGTAATGCGGCGGCCTCACCTTTAACCTGCGTCTTCAGGTAATGCATTTTTTGCAACCCAGTTAGCGAATCTTGATTAATAACAAGTGAGGTGAATAGGTCCTTAAATAAATCTTATTCATCACATGAGCCCTGGAACGTCGGTAGCTTGATTCGAGGCAAGTTCGATTTATATGCTGCTCTAAAATACGCCGTTTGATCATGGGCCACGGGTTGAGCTTCAGGAACAGGTTCAGGTTCAGGTCTCGCAGTGCTGAGTCGAACTCTAAGACAGGTGTAAGCTACGTAAGCGGTTTCAAAATCATTACCTGTATGATACTTATTGGTGATGATTTCACGTACGTCATCATACAATCTCTCAAGAGTTGTGTTAAAGCGGGTCCACAAGTCATTAAGGATAGCAAGTTCTGCATCAATAGCGGCGGCACCTTGGGTAGCGAGTACAGCGTCAGTCAAGCGGTTGGACATGTTACGCATCGTGTCGATGCGTTGCATTTGCAGAGCAACTTGGGCTTCGGCGACCATCTTGATTATACGTGGCACAAAATGGACGCGAGACGTGAAACCGACGCTAAGTTGCTGCTCAGCAATGCTCACGGCACAGAGATTTTCACAACACAACACCACCCTTTTTCTCCCAATTTTTTTGATTTTTGATTCTAAATAATTTTTAATTGTTTAAAAGGTTAGGTCAACGGGTAGCAGGTTAAATTTCCCAGCGCGAGGTCTGCGGTTCAAATCCTGCACACGACCGAATTTTTATTTTTTTATAGAAATGATTGTATATAATTTTCTATAGTTATACATAATTACATATAATTATATAGGGCCATTTTTTATCTATAATTTTTCTACCCAGGTGGGCATAAACAGACATGAACATACCTGATCAGGCCTGAACATACCTGATCAGACCTGAACATGCTTGGCCAGGCTTGATCAGACATGGCCATTTTTCATGTCTGATCAAGCCTGAAGACTCGTGCCTGTTCATGTCTGATCAGGTCTGATCATTTTTTCCCGGGTTGTTAATATGCATGTTGATACCATGAAGATCCTGAAGATTGGTGCAGACTTTTTTTTCTAACAGCCTCACAATTCAAACTGCTACGTTTTTTCGTTATTGGAATCAATTTCTACTAATTTTATTAAGATAGTATTACAATCGCATTTGCACCGCACCACTTTTTAAACAGCTCTGACAGAAAAAAAAAATTTATCGGATTTTGTCAAAAAATTTATCGGGTTTTTAAAAAAAAAAGAACATAAAAATTTTGCCAGCTTTGTGATGAAATTCCTTTGCATTTCCCTGACTTTTCCGGTGATTTTATAACTCCCTAACATTTCTAGTTTTTGCTGGTATTTTATAGTAATTCATAAATTATACGTCTTAGCACTAATTCATCGAGGATTGAAGTGATTGACCGATAATTTAGGGTGTAGGACTATTCTCGCTTCTCTCTTTCCACTTCACCCTTATGGACATTCATCGACGTGATAATTAGTCATGTGACCACGGCACTATGACTTGTGTAGTTTCCGACGGCAACGAGATGGAGAAAAACGGGAACTACAAGGCTGAGGACGAAAAAAATAATTTACATTGTCTCAATATACATATACATACATCAATTTTTTAATTAGCGACATTTTTGGAACCTACATAACCCATTATTATAGGTTATAAAAAAATTCCTCCAAAAATCGACCGTGAGGACAAATGAAATAGATAGATTTCTAACCAAATCTACCTTGAAATAATTAGAGTTAAATTTCGAAACAAACATAAAATATTACTTACTAAACACCATTTTGGTCACTATTACCATGTTCCAGTTTGAGTTCACTCAAGCATAGTGTAGTGACCTCAATAGCGCTATAGATGCACTAAGTTATGCTCAATTATTTCCGAATTTACATTATTTTTATATAATTAAGTACATAAATTAAAAAAACAAATAATTCTTGGAATCTACGAGCGTATGAAACCTTTGACAAATTATTTAGTCAAGTTATTTAACTAAATTTTATTTTAATAAACAAATTATTTTACAAAAAATTATTTTTCCAAATTTTTCTTTGTATAATTAAATTATTTCAAAAAAATTATTATAAACACTTGTTTTCAGAAATTATATAAACGTGAAATATCGATTATCCATCCTCAGTTAGTATCTGGTATCACTTTAGCACTCGACATGTCTTTGATTTTAACAAAGTAAAAATCTGAGGTAATGAACAAATTTATTTTAAAAGAAATATTAGTGAGATCGTCCACATTTATTTAAACGAGAAATCAGAGATAAAGAGTAGACACATCGAACCAGGTATCTACTGAGGATGGATAATCAAAATTTCAGGTTTAGAGAATTTCTGAAAACAAGATTTTATGATCATTTTGTTGAAATAATTTGATAATATAGCGGAAAATTTCTGAAGCTAAATTTTTATTAAATAATTTGTATATTAAAAAAAAAAATCAGTCTGTCAGTTGACCCTGCGGGCCAGCCCCCAAATTTCCCGCTGCTTTCGAGTGCTTTGAGCTTGAAAAATTCGTTGTGAATACATTTTTGAGTTCTTTGAGCTCGACAATACTTTTAGATTACTTTTTTTCTCGGAAAAAAACGTTTCTTAGCATTTTTTCTCCAACGATATCTTTCGAACAAATTAATCGATTGAGAGGTTAAGGTGGTGATCGACGAGTTTTATTGAGTTCTACAGCTGGTCAGATTTTGAAATTGATTAATCTTGCCGTTTTAGAGAAATTTCGAAAAGACTGAATAAAAATTTGTTTTTAATTCTTTCAACAACGGCCATTCTTAAACGAATGGGCCGATTTCGATGGTCGAGGTGGCATTCGACGCAGCTTATAAAGCTTAAGAGCCCAGATGATTTTTGAATCTATCCATTGGGCACATTACAAATTAGTGGAAAAAAACATTTTTGAAAAAAGTTTATTTTTTGAATATTTCTGAAGGAGCCCTACCGATCGAACTCAATTGTCTTTCAGCTTTCAGATATTAATATGCTGCGTCGAATGACACCTTGACCATCAAATCGGTTCATCCGTTCAAAAGTTACAGATATTTACATACATACATGCATACACTCGGACATCATTTTGAAATTAGTCAGAATAGCTTCCTAGAACCTCAAAATGTGAAGGTCTGTTAGAAATTCGATTTTCGAAAATCGGACCGAAACCAATAACTTCCCTAATTTTTTTAAATTTTTAATGTTTTTAGCGGGAAGTTAAAAATTAGATAAATTACTTGACCAAATAATTTGTAACAATTTTCATAGGCTCGTATATTCCAATAATTATTTGTTTATTTAATTTACGTAATAAATTTTATAAAAATAATGTAAATTTGAAAATAATTCATACATAATTTAGCGTATAGATAGCGATATTGAGGTCACTACACTATGCTTGAGTACACTCACTCTGATTCAAGATACACGGAAAGAAAATTTCACTCAAATTTACGATGATAACATCATAATTGTAGACTAGACTTTCATTGGCATCAATTTTTGAATGTTTTATTTCAAAATTTACTATAGTCTTTGTTAAAATTACGATGTAGGTTATATTCTTTACTATTTAATATTGTAATTAACTGTTCGTACAAATATAAGAAAAGTTTGATAGTTATGTAAAAATAATATGTGCTCAAAATCATGAGAAAAATTATACATACAATCATGAGAAAGTCGCGCACAGATCGAAGATAAAATTATGATAAAATCGTGCTCGAAATCATCCGAAAAATCATGAGGAAATCGTGCACACAAAATTCGTGGAAAAAGGGCACAGCACGATAATAAGCTTATATGTTGGTCTATGTTTGAATAAACACACACAAAATCCTTGAAAAAAAGGCACAGCACGGTAACAAGCCTATATATTGACATATTTTCGAATAAACTCACACAAAATCTGTGAAGAAAAGACATAGTACGATAACAAGCTAATTAATATTCTCTAATAATCTTAATTAATGAAAAATATCTTATTCATTTGCTGTAATAGGCGAAATAAAAGGAGTTGACTTTGCATGCCACTCCTGAAATTTTTTGTTTCAGACCCAAAATGCAGTGTACTGAATCTAAGAATAAAACTAGATTTAACTTTCCGCTAAGAAAATTGAAAATTTCCAAAAAATCAGGAAGTTATTAGTTTCAGTGCGATTTTCGAAAATCGAATTTTTAACAGATCTTGACTTTTTGAGGTTCTAGAAGACTATTCTGACTAATTTCAAGATTATGTCCGAATGCATGTATGAATGGACGTACGTACGTAAATATCTGTAACTTTTGCACGGATGGACTGATTCTGATCGTCTAGGCGGCATTCGACGCGGCTTGTTAATATTTATAAGCAATAAAAATTGAGCTTGACCGGTACTCCATGTTCGGATATATTCCAAAAATAAGATTTTTCCACAAATGTTTTTTTTTTTTGATAATTTGTAATGTGCTCCATGGATTGATTTCAAAATCTGATCGGCTCCAAAACCTCATAAGCCACGTTAAATGCCTACTCAACTATCAAAATTGGTTCATTCGTATAAGAGAAACAATTTTCGTAAGAATTAAAAAAAAAAAAAAATTTTTTATTTTAGAAATTCCTCGAAAACGACAAGATAAATCAATTCCAAAATCTGATCAGCTTTAGAAGTTTATAAAACGCGTTGATCGTCATTTCAATCTTCTGAATCGTTTAATTCGTTCGAGAGATATCGTTGGAGAACAAAATAGTAAAAAATATTGTTTTTTCGGAAGAGAAGCTTGAAGAGCTCGAAAATGTATTCTCAACAATGTTTTCGAGCTCCTTGAAAACAGCGGGAAGTTTTAGGGCTGGCCCGCGGGGCCAACCGATAGATCGATTTGTTTTGTATTTCATCACAGAGATATATTTTTTCTGGGATATTTTGTCGGGAGACATATTGTCGCAATAATATTTATTTTATTTATTAATTAATTCATTTCTTACCAGGTCATAACATATATATATATATATATATATATATATATATATATATATATATATACATGAATATTGTAAGGGTCTGTCTTACCTTCCTCGTACACGGAGGTTCGGACAGCCCTTCTGAAAATGCTTGTGTGGACGTTGAGCACCGGGTTCGGGAATGCCTGATATAGCCGAGTACGCGGCTCGATTTTTGATAGGGAAAATTGGTTGAAGTAATTAAAGAATAAATATGAATATAAATAAAATTAATTTATTACAATTAATTGTTTCTTTTCTTTATAATAAATAATTGAAGTTAGAAGTCTTTGGGAAAAATAATTCATAAATTCAATAACTACATGAACTTAACAGAATTTCACTGCGCATGAGCGACACTCTTTCATCAAGTGTCTGAAAATTTCTACTCAGATACCCGCGATTCCACACCTCTATTTCACTCAAATTTTATTCTTATAAGTGAATCTTTTGCATTATTAATGACGGCTTTGAATTTAATTAAAATTCGTCATTGCCAAGGAAAGTCCTGACGATGAGTAAATTTTAATAATTGAAAGTTTCTTCATCTACAGCGATTAAATAGATTAAATAAGTGAAATTAGATATATATATATATATATATATATATATATATATATATATATATATAAATTAATTAATAAAAGACGATAAAAGTAGTTTCGGAAATTACCCACGTGTTTGACAAAATCATTGTTGTAAAATAAATTTAACCTCTATGCCAAGGAACTCACATCGACTTGTCCCAGGTGTCTCGCCATGATCAAACTTTCCCCTTGGATTAGTCCGCACCGTGGAAAACGACGACCCAAATTTTCGAACACAATAAAAAAAACTGACTTAACCACAAGGCGTCTGCCTGACGATGAATTTATCAAGTGAAATCAAAAAAGAACTGCTGTTGATTGAGCGACTGCTCGACTCGGCTTCCAGGTTGCAATTCGTTTTTTGTCTGGCGTCTGGCGACGAGGTGTGCCTGATCTACCTCCTACCGTCACGCTGCTAAATTATACACTTCCGTCGCGAGGGCGGGTGCGCAAAATAAAAATGGCGCGAAATTTAATCTTTGCTAAACTGGCAGTCGAATATCAGGTCACCCCGTCACAACCCCCGTCAACAGACTGACGTTAGGTCAGGGAAAATTAAATTTAGGTGAACTTGGCTGATCGGGTAGTTACTTTATTTTAAAACAACACACAGATGAGGAGGAGCAAAATATAAAAATAGATTAGAATACAAATGTAGAGAGAAATTCTCCTGGTGGGGAAACCCCTTACCTGGGTTTAGGCAGTATCTTTTATATGGTGCCCCATTACTGCCAAGACAGCCTTCTCCCAGATGTTTAGTGGACCTTCCTCGATCACAACTCCTTGGCCGCTGTATAAAATTCCCCTTCGGCACGTACCGGTGGCTTTACCTGCTGACTCACATGTCGGGCCACTGGCGGAAATAGGTCCGCACTATCTGGGGTGACGTAGTCTACCCGTCTCCAATTAGTTGGGTACAGTGGCTTTGGCGGCTGCAGCGGTTTGTAGCATAGATGAGGCGGGGCATCCGCTCTGACCTGCTGTGGGGGACGTATTGTCGGAATCATCATCAAGGAACCTCGGATTATAGTCCCGTTTCCCATCCGTACAATCTGGTGGTTCCTGCGGCCCAAACGATCGAACGTTCGCACGTCTGTGAGGGTGTAGTAGCGCTACGGGTCATCACAAAAGTGTTCCAATGTTAGCCAGTCCCGTGTGCATCTCTGTAAAAATATTCAATTAAATTATTTTGATCTCAAACTCCTTCGTTGAATTTTGAGATTCGGAACATAGTGTTTGCCAAGGGTTTTTTCCTTATCGTCTTTTAAAATTACAATTAACGGACTAATTATCTGATCTACTATAGCGGGTCCCAAAAATTTACACGCTAGACTCGCGCTATATTTATCTACCTTCTTACTCAGCTTTCTATTAGGATAATAAACCTGATCACCTACTTTAAGAGTAGGAAGATTCTTAATTCCTTGATCATGATACTGAGCTTGCCTCTCGCTCTCTTTTCTCATAATGTCTTCTACCTTGTGCCTTAACTGATCTAAACGATTTACTCGCGCGCGCCAAGCTAGATTTTCGAGCTCTAACTCGTCAATTTCGAGGTTAGTAACCTTTTCCGATAACCTGGGCTCTTTACCGTGTACGAGATAATAAGGGGATATCTTGAGAGATGTATGGTGTGAACTATTGTATGCGAGTTGTAACTCACCCAAATGTTCATCCCAAGATGTCTGATTTTCATCAATAAAAGCCTGAATCATTGGTTTTAGGGTCCTGTTTATACGCTCGACAGGATTACCCTGAGGGTGAGCGACAGCGGTAGTTGTCAGCTTCACACCAGTTTCAAGTAAAAAATCTTTTACCAATTGATTGATAAATTCAGCACCGTTATCAGTAACCAGAAACATGGGATAACCCCAACGAGAAAACGCGCGACAAAAACATTTCTTAACGTTCTGACCAGTTCGTTTGCGTAACCGGAAGACTTCGATGAAATGTGTGTATAAGTCTTGGATGATCAAGATATACTGATAGCCATTATTCGAACGAGGGAAAGGCCCTGTGACGTCGGCAGCTATAATTCCCCATGGCTCAATTGGTTGGCGGGTCCTCATAGGTCCTTGTGAGGAAGTTTGTTTATACTTGATTTTCTTGCACGTTTCACAGGCTTCTACGTAATCGGCGACATCTTTATACATGCTGGGCCAGTAGTACTTGGTCTTAATGCGTTGGTACATCTTCCCTCGACCCAGATGTCTAGCGTCGGACACATCGTGGTTGTTCTTCAATACCTCGGTTACTTCATGATCCCGCAATACGATCTTCCAGACATCTTGATCCTCGAGGAACTCCTTTAAATAATCAGGTTTAAAATACTGCAGCTGATCATCTACAATTCTCCACTCTATAAAATTCTCACGGTGTTTTAATACATTCAATTTCTTGATCTCATACCAATCTTTGGACTGTATATTTTTAAATATGATGCCTTCATTTTTGACTTTCTTTAAAACTTCAGACCATTCAACAGGGTTATCATCCTCATACAATCGTGATAGGGCATCTGGTCCCTCGTTTTCATGTCCGCGACGATGTTCCATGGTGATCTGGTAGGACAACAACTCCATTGCCCACCTTGCGAGACGACTGTTGGGGTCTCTCAGAGTGTGCAACCATTTGAGCGAAGCGTGGTCAGTGACGACGGTGAAGGGTGCTCCCTCTAGGTAACATCTCAACTTGCGTACAGCCCAGACAACTGCTGAACACTCCTTTCCAGTAGTCGTATAGCGTTTCTCTGCACCCCGTAGCGGATGACTCAAACAAATTATCAGATACTCTTTATCTATCTCGGGGTCCTTCTGTAATAGGAATGCCCCTAATCCAGTATCACTTGCGTCGGTATACAAGATATATGGTAACCCTGGTTTTGGTATCGCTAAAGGCGTGGCCTCGATAAGTACTTGTTTGAGCTTCTGGAAAGCTTCTTCTTTTTCAGGTCCCCATTTCGGTAAGATCCATAGTTGTTATGATGACAGCTCCGTGTAACGCACTCAATATCCTGAGCATGTTTGGTAGTGGGTGCGCAGGTAAAATCGTCCATTGATTAATCGGTCGATAATCGACACAGAACCGCCAATCTCCATTTGCCTCATGAACCATCACTGGTGAACATGACCAGAAACTATTGCTAGGACGTATGGACCCTTTCTCCAGCAACTCGTCGATTTGCTTGTTAAGCCCTGCAGTTATTACAGGACTTTTCCTGTAAAGAACGTACCTGTATGGGCTTAACCCCGGGTTGAAGAACGATCTCATGTTGACTAAGTTAGTCAAGCCTTGTTTCGGAAGCAGTTGGAATTTATACAATTCCACTTTCAGAAATTTGTTGAAGTCATCCTCCTGACTAGAGGTTAATACCTGACATCGAGCACGTTGTTTATTGCAATTAATTTTCTGGAATTGGTAGACTTTTTCAGTGCCATCAAATCTCCACGTTTGATTTGAGCAATTAATTTTGACACCAAAGTGCAAGGCAAAATCCATACCTAAAACATTTGAGTGAATTAGGTCTTTCGTGATGCTGAGATACGGTTCTCCAGCCACTGAACCAATTTGAATTATGGAAGGCGCACCGCCTATTGTTCTACACGCTGTGTGGTTGGCAAGAAGAGCAGCTCGTTGTTGCGTGTCATCTTCTTGTAATTCACCTGAACTGAATTTACGTATTTTATCATACACGGTTAAATTTAGGTATGACCTCTCGCTGCCTGTATCAATTATCCTGTTCAACTGGATCTCAAATACCCAGACAGACACTGGTATCCTGGCTGTCATAACTGGCGAGCGTGAGCCAGTGCCAGGTAAAAATCTAGAACGGGAGGTAATTTTATTAATAATATGAGAGGGCAGGTGTTTACCTCTTAATATTTCAGGCAGAAAAGCAGCTCGAGAAGTATCAGGTGACGTTGGAACGCTGGGAACTTGTTCTGCTTCATAATCAGATTCCAATCCTGAATCAAACTCATCTTCCCAAGGTTCTTTCGGTTCTTCGGGATCAACAAGTGGTTCCAATCCACACAAATAGAGCGTGCCCTCAATGTTCACAGCACTTGGTTCTTCTTCTTCGTCGACACCAACTGGAGAAATTTTGATCTCATGCGCACTTATCGGCATCTCTTCAAATACATTAATTAAATTTTCAACACCCTTGAACTTTCTGTAAATGATAAATAATTAATATTTAAAAGATCAGAATAATTTAAATTTAATCCAGTAGACTTGAAGGTCTCTGGCACATTATGGTCATCTGGAGATCGTTCTTCTACACCTAAGACTTCCCCCAGATGTACCTCCTCATTATTTAAAATAGGTAAATCCTCAAAAACGATAAAACCATTAACATTTTCAAATAAATTACAAAACCCACTGAAACAAGTTTCTGATGATTCAAAACTATCATTACGATTATAATTAACGAAACTATTTGCACAAACAGATTTTTATCAGCAACAAAATTATCACTACTACTAAAATTACTATTTACAAGAGTCTGTTCAGCAACAGGACTCGATTCAATGATATTATTAACATTATTTACAATAGGCTGAGCCTCCATTTTACCAGCTTTACCAATCGTAGTTTATTGACTCTATCTTCAAAGAAATTTTTCAAACGTTTAACGACGGAAAATTCTACGACATTTGATAAGTCCTTCATTTCTAAACGACAGGGGACGTGACTATTATCGTCTGCCCTTAAATTCAAATTTTTACCCTGCTGAGAGGCGTGAGTATCAACGCCAATCTCATGATCGATATTGTTTTGAACACTGGGGACGTGAATATCATCGTCAACCCGTAAACCATCAATATTAATAATTTCGGAACTTTGGGGGGCGTGAAAGTCATCGCCAACCCCTTCAGCAACAATTTCATTATACTGGGGGACGTGAAAATTATCGTCAACCCCATCAAACAAATTTTTACTAACCTCAGTGACGTGAAAATCATCGCCAACCCTAAGCATAAACCTCATCTTAAATTTTCTATATCTTCTCCTACTACCTGGACTCATCTTTTGTTTCCGTTTCCGGATTCCCGATCTTTTTACACCCCGTCTCCTTGGGAACCACCAGGAAAAGGGCGTTGCCCGTTGAAATGGACGTCTTGACCATTACTATCATTAGAATTATTATTATTATTGGTACTGGGTAAAGCTGGAAAATTTTGTTGGGTTAGTTGACCCAGATAACGATCAAAATTATTATTATTAGAATCATTATTTCGCGGACGGTTGTTAAAATTATTATTATTATTATTCACGAAACCATTATTATTATTACTATTAAATCTGAAAGAATTTTGACGCTGGAAATTGTTAGGATTACAAAATCCATTTCCAGTCGGGAAACCTTGGATTGCAAAGCAATCCTGCCTAAGATGGCCGATCTTATTGCAATATGTACAGATGTTCACTCTGAGCTTCGTACATTCCCTGACCCTGTGGCCATTTTGACCACAATTATGGCAAAAAAATGTATTAGGATTTACCTGATGTCTTACAAAATTATTTCGAGCTACTTGACCGAATTTTGGTCTCGAGTAATTATTTCTGGGTGAAAACTTTTGACGATACAAATACGGATAATTTATTGTTGATCGAGAAGGTTGTTGTTTCCAAGGTGGAACAGAGTATTGTTGAAGGATTTCCCCTGTACTCAATAAAAATTGAGGTTTGGTGGTAGTTGAACTACCAACTGAAGCACGAACAACAAAACCACCCTTAGAATCTTCTTTGACCTCTTCGATGACTAGAGGTTGTTTCAACGTCCCAGTATCAATACAGATTTCGGTACCAGCTAATTCCTGAAGAGCTAGGAATCTGGATTTCTCCTTAGGTTTTGGGACTGACTTATTGAAAAATTCAGAAGATGTTGATCTGAATAGTCTCTTACTCTCTTCCATTGACTGAGTGGCTTCATAGAGAACCGACAAGAAAGAATCATAATTATGGACTGATCTCGCAAATACCAACATTCTCAATTCACTTGGCAAGTGATTTTGAATGCTAGTAATTTGTTCTTGCTCGGATGGAGGTGAGCGCATTTCAAAGTATTTCTGTTGCATTTTGAAAATGAAATCCACCATGGATTCACCCTCAGCTGGCTTCAGGCTTCATATGTACTATTTCCATTAGTACTTGGGTGTCAGTTTTTGATGAGCCAAATACACGCAGGAATTCCCTTTTGAAATGCTGATAATCAGTCCAGCGCAAAAAATTTGTGTCGAACCACTGGACAACTTTACCTTCCAATAAGTAACTTATTTCACGAATCGCATCAGATTCTGCCCAACCTTCACGATACATTCTGGCCTCGACTGCAGCAATAAATCAATTTGCGGATAGGTCTGCCTGTGGATATTTCAGTGTCCACAGCTTGAGGTGTTGCCTGATGTCACGCCATTTTCTCTCGTCTTCACTGTTGTATTCTCGTCTCGAAAATGCCTCGGGACCATTTCCCCTACTTGATTGTCCAATCATAGGATTCCCTGTAGATCTATTGTTGAAGTTATTGCTATTAAAATTTAGAGCAGGTGTGTCTATATAATCCCCACGAAAAACCTCATCTGGAAGATTATTTTCATAATTTCTAGGATCGTTCGTAATACCCTGACATTGTGGAGCAGGTATGGCTGCACGACACTCCCCGTTACCAAAACTGTGGGCCATCTGGTGAACAGTTTGAGCCACAGAAGGTGCAGCCATATTTGTATTGTTCAACAAAAAACGTTGAATTAGGTTCAGTACCTCCTTCATTGTCATAGTCGGTTCACCACCTGTTGGAACTGGTACTGGAACAGGGCCAGGTAAAGAAGCGGAACCTGGAACCAACACGGCCTGAACGCAACTAACATCTTCATTTATAGGGTCATTACCCTGGTTGAGGATCAGATTTAATAATAGATTTCTTATCATTGATTGATCTCTATCCAAATTTCCACCCTGATGGTTTGAATTCAAATTCAAATTTCCAGGATTTTGATCTAAATTATTTAAGTTTAAATTTTGATTTAAATCTAAATTTAGATTTGGAATCACGTCTGAATTAGAGTTTGAATTTAAGTCTGAATGTTAATTTCTATTTGAGTTTAAATTTAAATTTGGATTCAAATTTGGTATTGAATTTGGATTAAGGTTTAAGTTTGAGATTAAATTTAAGTTTGAATTTTCGTTTGAATTTGAATTTAGGTTTGAATTTTCATTTGAATTTAAATTTAGGTTTTGAATCTGATTTTGATTTGAATTTGAATTGGAAATTTGATTTGAAATTGTGTTACTTAATGTGTTTGTATTACTCGTGCTGCTAGTTGTAGGGATGCCCCTGGTAGACGACGTTGCTCCATTCATTCCAGAACTGGTCACTGTGGCAGTAGGCCTTGCTATCGTAGCTGTTGTTACTCTCGTCGACGTTAATGTTCTTGTTGTCGACGGTGCTCGTGGTGAACGTACAATCCTTAGAGATGGCGTCGCCATAATCTGTATGACGTCATCCCTTTGGCTATTTGACCTTAATAACCGTTTGCCACTCGGGTTGGTGCTTGACATCTTGTTGATCTTCAATTTTATATTTAACTCACACAATATGAATCACTAATCATAATCTCACAATAAAAGATTTTCCACTTAAGTGACAGAAAGAAAATAATCCGATTCCTAACAAGGGTTAATCCCTTAATGACACACTTCATTTTAACTATTTATTTTAAATCTTATGTTTTAAAATTTTATTTGTAGGCTTATAATAAATTTGACAACCGTAAGTATAAAAACCGTAATCCGTTTCAAATTTTTAAGTATTTATTATTAAATTTTATTTTATCTTTCCGATAATTTTATTTCAAATTTTTCACGATTATTTTATTTGACAACTAATAATAATAAATTACACTACAGGATATACGTAGATTTATTAAATTATTTGTTTTAAGGTTTTATTTTTTTTCACCAACAAACAATATATTTATTAACTTCCTTAAAAAAATTAATTTAAACGTTAACGAAATTCTACATTAAAATAAATCATTAAACATTATCATTAAACCAAAACTTTCATTATTTACGAATTTTATTTTCACTTAAAATTATTTGCTTAATTTTATCCTGTAGTATCAATTCATTTTTACTTCCGGCCGAGCAATGAGTCATACAAGCTAAGCGATATTATTTTTCCGCGCTTTTTCTTTAGATTTTATAAGTACAATTACGCGGACGAAATTTTTGTAAAAATTTTTATAATATATTTTATCTCTTTGCAAGTTTTTATATCAGTGAGTTATTAATAATTCACGGTAAATTTTACATATTTTATAAGCTAGTCACTTGACAAATTTTATGTTCCAGATCTAACACAATTTTTTAATTTATTGAGGGTTTTATCCCTAATTTGTCAAACACGTGTTTCTTTTTTTCCAAAATAATTTCCCTTGGTAATAAAAAAAAATATTTTACAAATTTTATTTATCAATTTTTCCACTATCCAAATCAATCAGACATTTGCAACTAAACGTTGGGCACCATTGTAAGGGTCTGCCCTAGCTTCCTCGTACCAGGAGGTTCGGACAGCCCTTCTGAAAATGCTCGTGTGGACGTTGAGCACCGGGTTCGGGAATGCCTGATATAGCCGAGTACGCGGCTCGATTTTTGATAGGGAAAATTGGTTGAAGTAATTAAAGAATAAATATGAATATAAATAAAATTAATTTATTACAATTAATTGTTTCTTTTCTTTATAATAAATAATTGAAGTTAGAAGTCTTTGGGAAAAATAATTCATAAATTCAATAACTACATGAACTTAACAGAATTTCACTGCGCATGAGCGACACTCTTTCATCAAGTGTCTGAAAATTTCTACTCAGATACCCGCGATTCCACACCTCTATTTCACTCAAATTTTATTCTTATAAGTGAATCTTTTGCATTATTAATGACGGCTTTGAATTTAATTAAAATTCGTCATTGCCAAGGAAAGTCCTGACGATGAGTAAATTTTAATAATTGAAAGTTTCTTCATCTACAGCGATTAAATAGATTAAATAAGTGAAATTAGATATATATATATATATATATATATATATATATATATATATATATATACATATATATATATATATATATATATATATATATATATATATATATATATATATATAAATTAATTAATAAAAGACGATAAAAGTAGTTTCGGAAATTACCCACGTGTTTGACAAAATCATTGTTGTAAAATAAATTTAACCTCTATGCCAAGGAACTCACATCGACTTGTCCCAGGTGTCTCGCCATGATCAAACTTTCCCCTTGGATTAGTCCGCACCGTGGAAAACGACGACCCAAATTTTCGAACACAATAAAAAAAACTGACTTAACCACAAGGCGTCTGCCTGACGATGAATTTATCAAGTGAAATCAAAAAAGAACTGCTGAAAATGGCGCGAAATTTAATTTTTGCTGACCTGGCAGTCGAATATCAGGTCACCCCGTTACAATATCTATAGAGATGCTTAGGCATCTGTGCTGCACCGTGGTATATTGAGTTACATTATCGACCAAAATTGTGATTTTTCACGGTTGATCACTTACCCTACCTGTAATCCTAAAAGAGCATTTAATTGTTTTTCGACTTTTCGCTGGGCGCGCTAATTGAAAATACTAGCCCGTGAGGCTCAATCATAATTAGGCAGAGAAGAAGTTTTCCGATCATGGCAGAAAATCATCGAGCGTAATTAATAAAACTACAAGACAGAAATGGAGACGAGGCAAAGCCGGCAGAACCGGGTATCCATCCATACAGACACGGAAACAGCCGGTAGGACTGGGCAACTATCAAGACGTACGAAGACACACACAGAGCTTGAAGGACCGACTTTCACGCTAGACGCAGGACTTCTGAATACTAAACATCAGGTAAATAAAATAAGTCGTACTTGGCTTTTTATTGTGGAACCCACGAAGTATAGATACAAGGAGTCCGAACGTAATGTTGAACGAATGGTCTCAATTTAGGGGACAGAATTTTCGCCGGCAGAGCACGCCATTTTTCAAGAAGTACTCGTTTAAATCCTTACGCGGGAAGTTTTGCTGCTATTGACAGCTCTGGAAAAAAATATTTCGAGAAACGGGGAATAAAATTAAACGCAATCTGCAAAGCTAAAATCATGTGGTATTAATGGATAATAATTTAAAAATTAGTAGAGATCATACCATTTTATTCAATGAAAAAAAGTAGATGAATGCTGAAAAAAAAGTTTTTAAATAAATAAAGTAAGTAACTACACAGTGACTTAAAAATTTACTAGTTAAAATATTTTAAAAAATTTCAATATTACGATAAATATACTTTATGAAAATAATTAATTAACAAGTTATTATCAAACATATTTTTTATTAAAATGGTATAAGTTACAAACAAAACGAGTTTAATATTTAAAAATTAAATTATTTAAGTTAAACGTATATTCAGAATCTTTCTTTGTGATCTAAAATACTGAATGTTATTTATATTAGAGTGAATAATTTTTTTTATAATAGTAAGCGCGAGTTAAAAAAACCATAGACGTCTTGAAAAATTATATAGGTGCTCACAACTATAGTTGCCATCTTGTATGCCGAGCAATTTCCATACACCGCGATTCCATTGTGCTGCGTCTGATACAATTCCGTCCACATAAGAACCAGCTTTCTCAAGCAGAATTGTACATTCCAAAAGAAGTTTCTGAAGAATTTCACTAGTCACTGAATCTTTACTTAAAAATTGGCCAACAACTTGCACCCACTTGCCCTGAAAGGGTTGAAACATAAAAACCAACGCATGGTCAGCTCTAGTGTGTCTTAAATGGTCAGGCGTGTATTCCCCAAGGTCTACAAAGCCTTCCAGTTCTAATGTTTTACGGTTTAATGCAATGCCTTCGCTAAGTGCTATCTCGTCGACTGACAATATACCTACAAAATATGTTGTTATATTTAATTAACATGAAAAAAAAATAAAACATATAAAAAGCGTATCCACTTCTAAGAAAGTTGAAACTACTAGTAAAAGAGTATAAGTTATAAAATAAAGCTGTCAAAAAAAAATTAATTAATAGCGAGTTAATCTTTCATCCTTATAGCACATTAATTACAAAAGCGAGTTAATTTTTATAGCAACATTTACTCATCAAATATCTATAATGTTTTTGTTATTTTTTATAAATTAGTATTAGTAAAAGTGTACTGGAAATTGTTAGTTAACTACTCAGCAGTAAGAATTGTGTATTAAAGTACCCCTTTTTTGATAGACTTCCATACGTGAACCTTTGAGTTTCAGTGTGTCAAAAATCGCCTTGGGAAACCCAAAAGCGCTATCGAGTTTTTGTATATATCTCATCAAAGTATCCTTACATGGTAAAGGGAGGATATTTTTTTTTCTAATGTGTTCATACAGAGCACTACTTTTAATGCTCATTAACAGGCATTCATACACCCACTCAACGGAATACCGGCGTTGTTTAGCACTCTTAGCTTTTGCAGCCAATAAACATATTTCAGCGCATTGATTTTTTAAATCTAATAATTGTTGCTTTAAATTTTTATTCTAAAAAAGAAATATTCAAAAATTTTGAGAAAATATATACAAACAATTTGAAATGATTACACCAGCGTCAAACGTTGAAGATCAACAAAATGAATCGTATTTCGTTATTAACTATACTTATTTTTTATACAGAAAGACTCCGAAAGTACTAAATATTAAGTGCAGAAAAATTTTTTCCGATTATTTCATCTACATAAAATTGAAGTTACAGCCTCTGTAGATTTCTAATATATTCCACAAAAAATTAAAGTGACAATTTAACGGAAAATGGTATACTTTATCGTTCCAAAGTCCGGCGAGAGTCCAATTTTTTTATAAGAGAATTTAAACATTTACCTGACATAAACAAAGTAAATCATAAGTTGATAGAATGACCCGGAAATTTATTTTTGTAATTTAAAAACGTTTGCGAGGTTCGAAAGCCATAGATTGAACGAAGTGTCTACTCGGATTTATGTTTGAATTATATTTGGGACTTACAAGAACAGTGATATATTTTTGAGTATACGTGACTGAAAAGGATTATTTTCAATTCATAACTATTTTGAAGTTGCAGAGATTGCACAAGAATATAAAAAAATGTCTAAATTTTCAACAACTGTTGTATATAAAGTTCTAAACTTCAAGCACCTTCATAAATTCATTACGCATTTTCAAATTCACAGTGTTTGAAAAGCCTTATTGCATGTGAATTATTAGCAATTAATGTTTTTTAATTGCAAGATGCTAATTTGGAATTAGATAAAAACAAAACTTTACCGTGTGAACAACTCGATTGAGCTTTCTGCGTTGTAAAATATAGCGATGCTTAAAACTCATCCATCGAGCTTCATTATTTGTTGTTTCCGTCTTACGTTTTTGGATCAAACGTCTCAACTTTCGACAAGTAATACATCTGTATTCCACAACTTTTCTTTTATATCTTTCCTCCGGCAATAATATACCTGTGCAAGTGACTGAACATCTATAAAAATGAAATATTAAGATTCAATTACACAAGTCAAACACGGTACTTGAGATTTTAATTACTAAGTAACAACAGCATTAGTTATTGTAAATTAATGTATCTAAATTCATGGTTACCTTTTGTCATCGTATCCAGTTCCACTGCAGAAAAAGGTGTTTTCTAAAGAGCTTAATAACTGCCAAACACAATCAATTGACGAAATATTTACATCCATATCAATAAGGATATTTGTTTTGGCATTCACGATCTGTAACGTAAGAATAACTTTTTGATACCATTAAAATAATTGTTTTCAGTTAAGCCTGAAAGCTTCTTACCGTAACTTTAAGATCTTTATGAATTTTTACGTGACAAACTAATTCCAATTTTAAATTTATATATGATAATGAAATATATGAATCTTTAATCACAGTCCAACTCCAATTTTTACGTAGTGGCTGAACTTCTAAAATTTTTTCTATGGAATGAAACGAAAACTTTTCGGGCTCATTTATGATCACCAAATTATCACTATTAATCAAAATATTTGTACCAATAGCAAAATTTGTGTTTGTAGAATTTTTATTGTCAGGCTCAATTACTTCGTTTATAATTTCATTTACGATTGTTGACTCAATAGACTCAATAGGATTTAGACTACAGTCGACAATCATATCATCGTTAATTATACCAGAGGTATTTGAACGAACATCATCTGATAATAAGCTGTAATTATTTTCATTGGTAGTCACATTGGATTTTGGTACAGCATTCTTCTTCAAATGAACTTTTTCGTATTCATAAAAATATATACTCCCATCTTTTAGAACCTCTTGATTACTTTTAATAACATCGTTTGGATTAAAATGTAATTCGCAAATAAAATTGGTATTTTTTAATTCTTTGCCAAGAGCAGTGCTCCATTTGCTGAGCATTTCAATATCCTTTTAGAAAAAAATATTAAACTAAAATAATTACTTCTATACTACACAAGAAAAATAAAAATGTAACATTTTTTAAACATTATTATTTAAAAACTACACTAATGTAATAATGAATTATTTATTAACATAAATTTTTAAATATTATTTTGAGGTGACTCACTTTTGGTGCTTTGAATAAAGCCACTTTTCCTAAATGCTCACTTGCCTTTCGGCCACTAAGACAACCATCAACGGCACAACACTTTCCCATTTTTTTATAAAAATAATTCTAATAAATAAATTAATATTTTATATTTAATTTAATTTATTTTTTTACATTGACGAGCCAAGTTAGCCAGTCCGTATGTCCGTGTGATAATAATAATAGTATCGGTACCTCCTCAACACTCGCGCAGCCTGTGGCAAAAAAGAGAACTATGATCTGGGTCGATTATTTGTGTACATAAATAATGTGAAAAATCCTATACCGTTCGGACTCCTTGTATCTATACTTCGTGGTCTAACCAAGCGATATATCCAGCCATCTTATAACCAGAATACCAGGCAAGTAGACGGTATTCTTTACCAACTATTACTGATTTTGCCTGAATAGCAGGTTGAAGGAGAGTTCAAGTAATTTGGGAAATACGAGAACTTGACACGAGAACGAGTAAATTTGGAGGAGGTTACACGAGTCACACTCGACCCAAAACAACTACATGACCAAGAGAAAACAAAACACGGACTAGGACAACTCATGTAGGAGAAATGACGGAGAAAGATATCAACGTAAATTGTGATAGGTATTTAGAAAATTTCCCAGACAGGGAAGCCGTTATATTTCTTAATTAGAATACATTAAATAAACGTCGTGTCTGCATAGTATTGTCGTGTCAATTAATGTGTAATAAAATAATCGAAAAACCGGACTCAACATAATTAGCTCCGTTATTTCCAGGCAGTTTGTCTAAGTCATTTGATGGAAAATTCTTCTGGAATTTTTCAGGCAGGTCGTGTAAAGCATTGCCGGATAATCAATTGCGATCTAGTCAAAATTATGTAGTCATTAATATTAAGATAAAATGAATTATAAGTAAATTCAACAAATGAATGAAATAAAATCAATTAATAAAATCATCAACGTTAAATGTGCCGTGAAGTAAAACAAGACAATAAATGTGCAAGTTTTGAGTATTGGGATAGAGGTTGTGATAAATTGCTAAGCGGTCAAATAAAATAAATCATAAAACCGACCTGAAAAAATTGTTGACAAGGAAAAGGTTAATGGTTATAAGAAATTAGTTGTTGTGATGGATCCACTTATTTTATTAGCTAAATGTGGTCGTAATAAAACAAGGGTCCACACATGTGTAAGACTTAAGGTGTCTTACGTACCTGTCTAGCTATGCTCAGTGAATCTCAGGACGAGGGTAACCCCGTACTGAACCATGCAGTAATAAAATTAGAACGAGATTTTATACTAACCTTAACAGGAAGGTTTTTATTAAATTTATGAACTAAGTATAAATTCAAATATGAAACTATGGCATTCATTTAACGAAGTCGCTTTACAAATAGTGAATGAAACTATTAACGATATTTATAAAAATGACTGATGAAACTGATTAAACTTGACACGGCTAAATTATTAATTAACGACTCCTTGACTAATCAAATATTATTTTACAAATAAAATAGTTAACCCGACAATAAATCAAAACGACTCGAGTTACTCTAACGATCTCTAATCCAAACGAGTCCTTTCTTCCACCGATCCGTTTCCTTCATGACCAAAACCTCCAACCAGTTCCTTCCAAGTCCACCAATCCATTCAAAACCTTTCCAAATCTACCAGGTCCAATCCACAATAATTATTACATAATGTAATTTGAATAAACTTAATTAACTTAAGTAAAATAAGCTTCCACCTGAGGTGGGCCTATATGCTCTTGGCGCATTATAAGTATAAAAATCAGCACGTGTAGTATTAGTAGTAGATGGTAGTTGTAGTGAAACCAAGATGGTAGTAGTAGAGTACGCCCGTCCACGGCGGTTGCTGCGAGCCAAAAGAGTGACAGCTCGTCGTCTCTGGGCCTCGTATCTCTCCACTCAGGTTGGCCAACCCCTAGAACCAAATATCGGAAAACTCGACCGTAGCGACCCCGGCGCATCAGTGTTTGTATTTTTTTCAACATTGACAGTTGTTGAAGAAGGAGGGCGGATCTATTGGCGCGAGTCGAAATTAAATTAAAATCAAAATGCAGGAACATTTCACCCCGTTACATTGTTAAAATTATTGGTGATTTTAAAGTGGTAATTAATTAGATGAAAATTAATTTTGAATAAAAAAATAGGTGCAATGGAATTTTTGAATGTAAAGAGTGTGTGTGAGTTTAAAAAGTATAATTATGGAATTTGGTAATAATTGAATAAGTGTAATCACGTAGAGAGCCCAATGGACCGCGTGGAATAGTGTTAAGGGTTTATCACATAGATAGTCAAGGTAACTGCTGAATTAGTTGTAAAAGTCGCGTAAAGGGGCCAGGGGACCACGGAGGTATTAAAAATAAGGTTGTAGCCACGTAGAGGGTCTTGTTGACCGCGTGGAGCTTAGGTAAGAAAAGTGTGTGTGTTAAATAGTCCAGGGGACTTAGTGTGAGTGTGTGCGTGATGTAGCCAAAGGTAGTTAGCTTTATTAAGGGTTAATTAATAATTATTTTACAATCGTCAAAGGTAGTTGACGTTACGTAATAAGGTTTGTAAGGTTACAAGGTTATAGGGTATGTGTAAAATGAGCGAAAAAACTAATTGGATCTGGTTTAGGCGAGGTTAATTAAACAATTAAGAATTACTCAGATTTTGTCACTAAATAAATTATAGATTTACTTACACTTATTAACACTTAAAAATTATGAGAATTATGATTAATAGCGAATGCGACTAGATAAATTCTACGCGATAGCGAATGCAACTCAAAGTTATTTTATTCACGTATAAATTGACACGTGGTCAGTAGCGGTTAAGACAACAATAATTAATTAACAATTAATCATTGGCGAAAGAACAATTTATTTATTCTCAATAAATAGCAGCCTTGATATACTGTCTAAATATTGAGGATAAGTCAGTGTAGCGATTTAGTTATAATTTCACACAAGTTAATTACTGAAGCGGTTCAAACACGAGGTTGCAAGTAGCAAAGACACGTTGTAGAATCGTCTGAGCGAAGCGGTTAGACAGATAGTTGTAGAATGAATAATGGTAGCGTCGTTGAATCGTCGAGAAGCTTGGTGTCGACGTGGCAGCTTTGCTGCATATAACGAATTTTCCTATTGGCTTAAAAGCGCGCCGACAGGCATCAGTTGATAGTGAACTATCTCATAGGCTGACCAATATAAAACGAATTTTGTGATTGGTCAGCTTGTAGCGGGTTCTCAGGACGTCTTGACACGATCCTGAGTTAGAAATTGTATGTGCCGGGCCCAAGTAGCGAGTGACCCGGCACTATTCTGACCTTCAGTCAGTAGCGAGCTCGGCTTCTCCCGAACCGAGCGGAAATGCACGAAGCTTGATTTAAATTAATCAAGCTCGTGACTGAACAGGTATGAAATATTGTTAAGGTTGAATAAGTAAGGGTTAAAAATAAAATAAATTAATTAATTATAAATTATGCTTCCTCATTCTTCTCTTACAAATTAAATTTTACAGCGACCTTGACGATCTAAGATCCGGCTCTGGGAGGCTGTTATTACTTCCAGTGGTGTCCTTGATAAGGACGACCAGAGTAACAGCATAACCCTGTTACAGTGCATAGGCCTGGTAGTACAGTATCCTATAGAATATAAACATCTTTATGTCCGGAGATATTTTGTCCTCGAATATTAACGCACATAACTATTTGACTATGTTAAGGATATAATTATTGTATGTAGACATGTATATTATTGATTTAGTCACTGGCATCTTTGTAAGAACTTTTATGTGTTTCATTGCAGAGCCTAAGAAACTGTTAATGATTACACGAAACGTCGTGACTAATAAATAGTCTTAACTAATTTATTCGACCCTATACCCTTTAAAAGTAAGTAATTTATTATCAAGGATCGTAATTAGATAAACATCTATTGTTACTGATAATAAATAGCTATCCAGGTCAAAGTATCTCTGATGTATACTGAATATTTCTCAGCATTGATTCAATTATTTATGTTGTTTATAAGTGTCCATGTTTAGCCTGATTGGGGTGTCAATAGGCCTTCAGTAAGTCCTGGTCATCGATTATTCAATTTTCATTATTTCTTGACATTGAATTTTTGATCCAATGACAATATCTTCATTCATCCTTCATTTACTATTATATTAATATGAGGATGAGAGTTTTGAAGGATGGTGTAACAGGGTATTTTTCAACCTTGCCAAGTTTGGCCCCTTTATTAATTGTTGTCAATAAGGGCGCCACTGGAAGATAAGACTCGGCCTTCCAGAACCGGAGATGTTATATTTAAAAATTTCAGGGTCGTTGAATTTTATGAGAGTAAGAGAGGATGAGGAATTAAATTTATTACACACAATATTTTGTTAATATAATTTAACAAATTTTATTTATCTCAAAACAATTTTACCCACCGGGTTTTAATTCACTTATAATTACTTTATTACAATACTTAGTCCCCTGGACTTTATATAAAATTAAATTATAAAAATTGGCCCCTGGCCTGATCCCCTGGATCTAATTAAATTTTAGTCCCCTGGACTTTATATTAAACAACTAGGCAACCTGCCAGATCCCCTGGATCTAATTAAATTTAGTCCCCTGGACTTTATAAATATACTTTGGCCCCTGGCCTGATCCCCTGGATCTCCATTAAAAATTTGGCAACTTGCCAGATCCCCTGGATCTAATTATTTCCCAAAATATTTAGTTAAAAATTCCCCTGGAATTATTTCATTTCACACACACACACACATTGAATTTTATCTTTCTCTTATCCACAGGACTTAATTCACACACACACACCGAATTTAATTTATTTCTTTTCTCACTAACATTTTAGGTTACTTAATTTAATTACTTTTTATTTTTCTCTTATATATAATCATTTAATTAATTTTTAATAATTTTCCGTAAATTTTCTAACTCGAGTAACTGACGCTACCTCTCTCTATTTCGCGTCTTTTCTTTGCGTTAAACTTTAGATTTTTCATTACAAGATTTTACTGATTTTACTGACACCAATTTATTCTCTTCAACTTTTGTTTATTTAAATTCTCAATATTTTCTCACTACTTTTCACAGCACTTGATTATTGAATTTTCTTAGTCTCACTAATTCTTATGTATATATTTTCTTATTAATTATTATTAATTAAACTATAATAAATTTTGGCTTATAACCAATTTAATTTCTGGCTCCACGCCGAGAAATTTTTCCAATCTTAATTATTAGTAATTATAAAATTATTAATTTTGGGCTGTTATTAGTTAATTGTAATTAATTAATTTATCCCGTCGTTTTTAATTATTAAATAATAATAAGTATTTTAAATGATAAAAATAATTCAAAATTCTGGCCTCTCTGCCGAGAATTTGCTCTATTCAAGACACAAAGTTGTTAATACTTCTAATAATTTTACTCTCAATGTAAATTAATTTAATAATTCTGGCTTACCTGCCGAGAATTAATATATGCACAGCCCTTCGATATTAACATTAAACTTAACACTTATTCACCGGATGATACTGTTGGCGTCTCTCTAGCTTCCCTTGGTCTTTCCTTGGTTTCCGGTCTTCTGGAGAAGGCTCACGGCAGATGGACGTCCGTTAGGCTTGTCGGCTCGACCGACTCTCTCTCGATTTTGCGGCTGTCCTGTTGTTATATATTTTCAGCTCGGCCATTTTCGGAAACTTCCGGAAAATGGCCTCCCCACTTAATTAATTTTGGGACAGAAGTCCGAGCTTCTTTAATTAGCGCACCCGGCGACAAGTCGAAAAACTCTAACGGGTACTTATTTGGGGTTTCGGCTCGGGTAACTGACCAGCCGTGGGAAACCACGATTTTCCTTGATGATAAATTAAATTTTACCCCGTTACAATGGCTAAGCAGCCGGTGGCAGCGCCCAGGCCAAGATAAACTATTGGTCTGAATGGGGTGGCCGGTCGCAGTGCCCAAAAATACAGGAGATAATGTAGGTGAAGTATTAGGGTGCCAAATGACACTCCAAAGTAGAGTGTTAATAAATTTATAATTATTTGTGGGGCTTACTTTATAATGATGGTGAGTAAAAAAAAAAGCTGCTAGATCTGGATTCAGTGCAGCACTCGTCTCTCCTGAAGCCTTTGATTAAATGAGTTTCTTTTTACACTCCATTATTTATATATCAAAATATTAATTTATGACATCAAAATTAAAAAAAATCGGGATTTGCTTATAAAGAGTATTTTAATTTGTGTGGATTAGTTAAGGGTAAAATTAGACATTCGAAGAAAAAATATTTAGAGCTCCGTTTAAAAAGTTGTAAAAATTTTAAATCTTTCATCAATGATTTTTTTCATTTGGGACTCATTTACTGACGAAATTGAGTATTATTACTTTGAAAAATGTTTAATTAAATGCAATAATAATTTTGAGTTTAAAGTTCTAGATAACAATACTGTCAAAAAATCATTAATGAGATTAACTTCTGGTTCTATGGGTCCTGATAATTTTGAGATTAAAATTTATAAGATTTTATGACTTTCTCTTTAAAATCATATTACTGCATTATTCAATCAATAACTTTCATCAGGAGTTTTCCCCTCATCTTAGAAGCAGTCTTTTATTCTAACTACAAAAACTACGTAGTCCAACTAACTACTCGGAAGACAGACCTATTTCTTTACTATGTACGTTATCAAAATCGTCAGAGCGATGTGCCATGATCAAATTATTGACTACATATCATCTAAGAGTATTTTTGATGAGATTCAAACTGCTTTTTGTCAGGGATTAAATACGCAAGATGCAGTGTTAAAATTTTAGGATAATAATTGTTATTCTCTTTGAATTTATTTAAGCGTTTGACTCTGTAGTTTTTGAAATATTAATTTATAAGTTAAAAGGTATGGGATTTGATTGTATTTCGAATAATTGGATTATTTCTTATTTAAAAGGCAGATCGCAAACGGTAATAGTCAATAATATCAGCATTTCTGAGTGGAAAGAAATTTTTAGTGGTGTGTCGCAAGGTAGCGTGCTAGGTCCTTTCCTATTTCCTAATATTATTGTTAATGGTACTTAAATTGATAAATGTAAATCGGTAAAATATTCTGGCGTCATTCTAATCAATATACTTATTTAGTTATTACAAATTACTAAAATTTGTAAGAATAGCATGAGAACACTTGCGCAACTCAAAATAAACGGTGTTATCTTTAATTAACAATTAAGGAAAAAATTAGTTGCGACTTTAATATTTTCGATTTTTGAATATTGTGCTGTAATTTACACTGATATTGCAACTCAACAACAAACGAGATTACGAAAGAAGCTTAATGAATGTGTTCGTTACATATTTTGGATAACTAAGAATGAGCATTTAATAGCATATTACAAAAACTTATGCCGGCTCACGTTAAACTCAAGGCGTAAATTTTTCTTATCTTGTTTAATGGATAAAGCTTTGTATCTCAACCAAAAACTATTAATTAGAAATGATTTATCTATTATAGAGCGTCATTGTTGCAGAGGTGATATTCGTCAAGATTATAGTCTGCTGCCAAGTTGCTACCGTGCTGAATATGATAGGTCATTTCTAGTTAGTGCTATCAGAGTTTAGAATTAGTTACTAGTTAATTATACACAACAGCTAACTTTTCTTAAATTCCGTAAATCAAGTTATGAATGTTTTTTGAGTAAAAATAACTAACTATTCAGCGTCATTTGTGAGCATTTCTTTCTTACTTTCTTTTTTTTGATTAAACGATGATTGAGATTAAGAATAGATTAAGTATAAGTCATATAAATAATGTGCTACAGAAATTTAAATAATTTCCTACTGTATGTCAATTACAGCAATGTATCTTATATGTTTTGATTTCTTACGTATTTTGGATGACCGTATGGAGTTACGACTTCATGACCACTTAACAGTAAATAATAATAATCTCAGGGTCTCTATGAGAGTATCGAAGCAGTCTGACTCTTATCTACGTAAGCACTTTGGATTGTCTGCGGATAGACTGCGTCAACTTTCTAAAAATGCTTATCAGCGATGTTTTCGTTTAAACGGATCAGAAACTACAAATTAAGAATAATAATTCCATAAATTGTACTTATTTAACTAATCAATTATACAGGAACGAACCGTACAGTTTGCGTATTTTGATGATTTCTTAAGAGGAATGAAAGTTCAAAAGATTTTTTAGCGCTGATTCAGTGATCCAGATGGCTTTTTGCCATTTTTAGTGTTATTTTTCAAGTGAAGTTATCAAGTTTGTCCAAGTAATTCTTTCTTTTTATGTATATTTTCAAAAAAATCGGTCTGTTGGTTGACCCTGCGGGCCAGCTCCAAAGCTTCCCGCCTATTTCGAGCTCCTTGAGCTCGAAAAATTGTTGTAGATACATTTTCGAGCTTGAAAATACTTTTGGATGCCTTTGTTTTCGAAAAAAAAACGTTTTTTACCAAACGATTTTTTCTCAAACGATATCTCTTAAACGAATAAACCGATTGAGACGTTCAAGGTGGCAACTGGCGCGTTTTATTGAGTGCTACAACTGATGAGATTTTAAAATTGATTTATCTAGTCGTTTTTGAGAAATTTTAAAAAAACTACAAATTTTTTTTTTTTAATACTTTCGATAACGGTTTCTCTTGAAAGAATTGACCGATTTTGATGTTTGAGGTGGCATTCGACGTGGCTTATGAAGCTTCAGAGCCCAGCTGATTTTACAATCAATCCATAGAGTCCGTAAAAAGTTATCCGGAAAAAACATTTTTTAAAAAAGTTTATTTTTGGAATATCTCTGAACGAGCAGTACCGATCAAGTTTAATTTTTTTTCTACTTTCAGATATTCGCAAGCCGCGTCGAATGACACCTCGATGATCGAAATCGGTTCATCTGTTCAAAAGTTTTAGATATTTACATACGTACGTACGTACGTACGTACATACATACATACATACATACACTCGGATATCATCGTGAAATTAGTCAGGATAGCTTCCTAGAACCTGCAAACGTCAAGATCTCTTAGAAATTCGATTTTCGAAAATCGGACTGAAACCAATAACTTCCCGAATTTTTGAAAATTTGCAATTTTTTTAGCCGGAAGTTGAAAATTTTCAAAAAAGGGAAGTTGTTGGTTTCGGTTCGATTATCGAAAATCGAGTTTTCATCAGATGTCGATGTTTTGAGGTCCCAGGAAGCTTTTCTGACTATTCCTGGATGGACGTCCGTGTGTATGTGTGTGTGTGTGTGCCTGTGTGTGTGTGTGTGTGTGTGTGTGTGTGTGTGTGTGTGTGTGTGTGTGTGTGTGTGTATGTAAACTTTTTTTGTTCGACGATATCTTTGGAACGAATCAACCGATTCGAACGCGCTTGGTAGCAATCGAAAGGGCTCATAAAAACTTAGAATTTATTAAATTTTGGGGTAGATCGGTCATGTAGCTTACGAGTTATACGATGAATAAAAATTAAAAATTTCTTTTCGTTTTTGGTTTTTTGCGTATAACTTATAAACCACGCGTTCGATTTGCATCAAAATGTAATCGGTTTTAAGTCTTGTTGAGCTCTTTCGATTGCCACCAAGAAAGTTCAAATCGATTCATTCCATCCAAAGATATTGTCGGACAAAAATTATAATTTTTTAGTATAGGTACGTTTTACCGGCCTAACAAATTTTTGAGCTCTTCGAGCTCAAAAATTTACAGGTAACAATGTTTCCGAGCTTCCTGAGTTCATAAACAGTGGGAAGTTTTTGGGCTGACCTGCAGGGTCAGGTGGTTTTCAGATTATTTTTTATAGATATAATTATAATACCGCAAGATTTTACGAAATTTGAAGAATTAATCTGATTGATCCTTATCGTTGCAGTTTCTCCAATGCTTTCAATACCACATCAGCTCGTAGGTGCACCTCTTGGATATTTAGTTACACTTGAATGTTACACAGAAGCTCATCCAACTTCCCTCAATTACTGGACTCGGGGTGATGATGGAAGAATGATTCATGAAAGTCGAAAATACAAGGTCACATCGACAGCAGAAAAGCCTGTGTATCGAACTCACATGATGCTTACCATTTATGATCTTGAGGTAATTTCATTTTGCTTAAAGCTCAATTTCACGAAACAGAACACATCAAGATAAATGAGCTATTTGCATTTTTGAAGCGTTTAACATTACTTTAAACTTCATTTATAAATATTTAAGTATATATTCACGTTTGTTTTGAACATTTCTATAATGATTTATGGCTATAAGCCGACGTTTTACTGTGCTTATGATTATGATTTCTGCATTGTTGCCTAAAATTGAAAAAAAACCCTTGGATTTTTTCTTACTTACAATGCGTCTTTTTAAACTTCAATTAAACCATTTAGACATCTATATTTCAATTTCTAAATTTTGAATAACATTTTGGGAACATCTGCATTTTTAATTCTACGAATTTTCTCGTGAAATGTTTAAGATTCGTCTTCATACTCTTATAATAATGCATGATTTATAATTTTTTTCTATACAAAAAAAACCATGCCTTCTCTGCCCTTTCCTATCTTTACTAAGTACTTTGAGAATTTCTATCATAAATTCAAGTGAAAAATCGAGACATTTCGGATTAAGAACTGGAAGTCGCCAGTCTGCGATTATTTATTGATCTATCTATATCCGCCAATATATCTATTGGAGTGTTTAAAAAAAAAATCTTTTTTTTTTTCCAAGTCTGACGGTCTTGAAAGTTAGTCTTAAGTAACTTAACTAAGAGCTCAACAAATATTTATTTTCCTATTTAAATTGGACTGAAAAATATTTTTATTTTCCGGCTAAAAAAATCGAAGATTTTCAAAAATTTCGAGAAGTTATTATTTTCACCCCGATTTGCAAAAATCAAAATTCCAACAGATGTCGACCTTTTGAGGTTCTAGAAAGCTATTCTGACTAAATTCAAGATAAGATCCGAGTCTATATATGTATGTACGTACGTACGTATGTAAATATTCTGTAACTTTTGAACGGATAAACTGATTTTGATCGTCGAGGTGTCATTCGACATGGCTTGTTAAATCCTATAAGCACTGAAAATTTGAGTTTAATCGGTAGGTTACGTTTGGAGATAATTGAAAAATAAAATTTTTTCAAAAATGTTTTTTTTGAATAACTTACAATTCACTAGAAGGATTGATTCCAAAATCTAATCAGCTCTAAAACCTTGTAAGCCGCGTTGAACGCCACCTTAACCATCAAAATCGGTTCATTCCTTCAAGAGAAACCGTTACCAAAGAATTAAAAAAAATTTCTATTTTTAGTTTTTTTGAAATTTCTCAAAAACATCTTGATAAATCAATTTCAAAATTTGATCAGCTCTAGAACTCAATAAAATACGTCGATTGCTACCGTAACCGTCTCAATCGGTGAATTAATTCGAGAGATATCGTTGTAGAAAAAATGCTAAAAAACATTATTTTCCGAAAACAAAGGCATACAAAAGTATTTTCGAGATCGAAGAGTAAACCCTTCTAAAATAATGAATGTCTTTTCAACAACGGTTTCGAGTTCAAGGAGCTTGAAAGCAGTTAGTTCACTTTTTACTCTTAAGCGTTGTAGGGGGAAATTAACTACTAGATTTTTTTGTATTGATAATATGTAAAACATTCCGTAGATTACGAAAATAATAATAAGAAAGCTCAATTCAGCCGCGTTTCTTGTATACATGATAAAATAACAATGGGGAAGCCAAGACACCGTGTATTTTCATTAAAAAACTTCTATCTATTAATGTAAAACCCTATGATGACTGGTATTAAATTAAAGGGCGACAAATTCTGAATAGGAAATTTCAAAAACCAATCTCCTGGGGCCTATTATGTTCACGAAAAAAATTAATTAGAAAAACAAAATAATTAGTTGTTTACATTTTGTCACGCTGTAGGTAACAGAGCTGCAGTAAACTGAGCTAGAGGGCGCGTGCAAGCCCGGGCTCAGTGGTTGTCATCTACTGCAATTTAAAATGTTCTCACCATTCTGTGTTATGAAAATTATTATTATTTTTTTTATTATTTATTATTTCAATTTCATTGGAAAAAGTTAAATTAATAAATAATAAAAAAATAACTCCACGCGAATATTATTATTACGATGTTGGTGTAAGAACGAACACAGAATTGAGAAAAGAATGGCTTCTAAACTAGCCTACTTTAGCCACTTATTCACCGGATAATACCCTTGACGTCTATCTAGCTTCCTTTGGTCTTTTCTTAGTTTCCGGTCTTCTGGATAAGGCACGGCATATGGATGTTCCTTAAGCTTGTCGGCTCGACCGACTCTTCCCGATTTCGCTACTGTCCTGTGGTTATATATTTTTAGATCGGCCATTTTCGCCAACTTCCAGAAAATGGCCTCCCCAATTAATTAATTTTAGGACAAAAGTCCGAGCTTCTTTAATTAGCGCACCCGGCGACAAGTCGAAAAATTCTAATGGGTACTCATTGGGGGTTACGGCTCGGGTAACTGAGCAGCCGCGGAGAATCACGATTTTTCTTGATGATAAGTAAATTTCACCCCGTTTCAAACTGAATATAACTTTGTAAAGTTGTGTATGCAATAATTGTCATGAAAAAAAAAAAAAATCTAGCCGGGTCATGGGCTTGAACCCGAGTACTTCTGATTAAAAGTCTGATCTATTAACCGCTCTGCCAAATCACAAACTTGAAATGTAATGTTGATTATATCTATTTGGATAAAATTGAACCTAAGAAAATTAAAGCAGTCAGATAAAAGAATGATTTGATTATTTGTATTATATTCAATTACGTTATTGTTTATAGAGTAACTGGACAATTAACGGTATACCTGTTAACGGGGCAAGAACTACTTCGTTTGGTAAAAAAAAACAAGAAGTTCAAGATTTTTAAACTTAATTAAACTTTTTTCAATTTAAAATCTTAGTTTTTTATATTTAAATTTATTACAAAAATTTGAAATTCTCTCAGATATTTCGAAATTGGTCTCGTTAGCTTATTGGAAAAATTTTTCAACAAAGTTTGTATACTTTAAAATATTTAAAAATGCGGTAAACTAAAATATTTAACAGACTTCATAAGATTTATGAATCATTATAAAATCGGTTTTTCCGAACAATGTTACGTTATTTGGTCATTTCTAAATTATTTTACCAAACGTATGTGTACAGAAAACTCGAAGAACCTAGTATATGTGCCCATATCAGGGCATATCAAGCCATATCAAACCTGATCAAGATTTTTTTTTCACAAGCATATTAAAATATAAATACCCTTATCAGGTTATATCAGGTCATATCAGGACATATAAAAGAAATTATATACGAACATATCAAGTCAGATCAAGACATATCAAATCTGATATCGACATATCAAGTTGATATGGCTAGATATGACCAATTTTCATATCAGACTATATCAGAATATATCGAAAATTATATATGAGCATATCAGATCATATGAGGCTTGATCAGGAAATTTTTTCACACGCGAACATAAAGGACCGAAATACTTGCCAATGTATTATCCACACAAATGTTCAACTAATGACAATGAAGTTACACGAACGTAAAGCTTTACCTAGCTGCAACTCAACAAGATTTTTAGCTATGATAACATGCAATGTCCATTCGATGTATGATACTATTTCTGTTGAAAAAGATAAAAAGACCAAGACGGTACGTAAGCCGGGTAAAAAAGAAATGAAAGTGCCAATTAGACAGCTGGTACAAAAGTTAAAAGAAATATTACCTTCATTCATTCAATACATTGCTATAATAGCTCACAAACATCGGACCATTTCCGAACTTAAAAAAAATTCGACTAAGAACGAAGTTCCTACTCATATTGACTTTAGTAAAAATTATTGTTCCAAATACAATGAAGAAATACAAGCAGTCCATTTTTGCAGGGCAAAAAAACAAATAACACTTCATACCGGTGTATTATATGTACGTAACAATGATATTTTTAAAGCCCAAACTTTTTGCTCTTTATCAGATGATAATAGACATGATTCAATAGCAGTGTGGGCTCACTTAGTACCAATTATCGAATGAATTAAATCTAAAAATGTAAACATCAACAGAATCCACATACTGAGTGATGGCCCTATTAAAAAAAAAATAAGTTTATATTCCATATAGTATATTATTATATAAATGATTTATTTCCGGGAACATCATACTTTCCATGGCACGATTCAGAACCAGGCCATAGCAAAGGTTCACCTGATGGTGTGGGAGGTACACTAAAAGGAAGTGCCGACATAGCCGTAGCTGAATGTGAAGATATTGTAGACTTAAGCTCATTAAAAGACATTTTAATGGTTAGATGTCCTTCGAGTATGTTATTTGAAATTACTACTGATAATATCGCAAAAAGAGAAGACCTCGTCAAACAATCAGGCACTATTATCGCATTCCGTGGAACTCAAAAAATTCACCAATTTATGTTTACTGGTGATATGCTGAAATTCAGAAGCTTTTCTTGCTCTAAATGTATATGAAAATGTCATCATTTTCATCTGGGATACTACTCGTGTCCAATAAAATCTTGTATTTCACTCTTCTAATAAGTTTTCTATTAGTAACGATTCTCTCATGGATGCAACTTATGATATAGGTGACTATGTCCTTATCAGATGGAACCATGAAATTTATCTAGGAACAATAATTTCAGTTTCTGAGGAAGCCGCTTTCATAAAGAGTATGGAAAAAAGAATCAAATCCTGGAGATGGCCAACAATCAAGGATGAGCAGCTGTACCCCTGGACAGATTTCTTACAGAAAATTAAACCTCCAAAATTGATTCGAAGAGAATGCTATTCAGTAAGAGAAATAGATCAGCTCAGGCTGTAAGATTTAAGGTTAGATTCGATAGCAAGGTTGTAGACTCTGATCTATGAACGACTGATATATTATTAACTTTGAGACTGAGTAGGCTATTACAAAGATTTTAACTGTGTTCTAAAATCTCTATAAGAGATTTTGAGGTTTCTAAGGAAGTAGAATATTTTTGTTAATCTTCAAATTGCAATATTAATAATGCTTCATAGTTTTTAAGTTAGTATTCTTTAAAGAAGTTATAAAAACATTATGAAAATAAAAAACAAGATATTCTATAAAAAATGAATAATTTTTGTATTGATTCTTAAGAATTGCCTGTAAAGATCTTTCCCTCACGTTAGTCGTCATTCCCTCACTTTTAAGTTTTTAAATCATTCTTGTAAGTCACTTCAAATGAGTTTATTCTGGAGACCATTATGTCAGTAAAATTAAGGAACATATGTATTATTACAGAACTGACAGAAAAAAAATTTAAATTGATTGAAAAATTTTCTGATAATTTTTTTCTAGCTACTTTCGGAATTTCATTAGAAGTATCCTTAACATGGATCTTTAAAACAACCCAAAGTGTAGGCAATTCGGTGGCTGAGTGGTTAAAGCCGTTTTTTAACAATTTTTTTCAATGATCTCTCAAACAAATTGACCGATTAAGACGGTTGAGGCGGCAATCGACACATTCTATTGAGTTCTCGAGCTGATCGAATTTCGAAATTAATTTCTCTAGTTGTTCTTGAGAAATTTCAAAAAAATCAAAAAAAAAAAATTTATTTTTGGAATATCTTCGAACGCACTTGACCGATTAGGCTCAATTTTCTACGGCTTTTAAATATTAACAAGTCGCGTCGAATGACTTCTTAACGATCAAAATCAGTTCATCCGTTTAAGAGTTATAGATATTTACATGCATACGTTCGTACACACATACATACACTTAGACATAATCGTGAGATTAGACAGGATAGCTTCCTAGAACCTCAAAACGTCAAAATCTAATAGGAATTCGCTGTAGAAAATCGGACCGAAACCAATAACTTCTGAATTTCTACTAATTTTCAATTTTCTTAGCGGGAAGTTAAAAATATGACAAATTAAATAAATTTTTTTACATACTGATCGACACTTTATTTTATTAAATATTCTTTGGTGGAGTTTAGAAATCATTATTAAAAAATTGCTAAATACCTACAAGTAGTCATTGATACTGCAGAAAGAGCTGTCAAATTAACAGAAGAATATATTAATACTTTAACTAAAAACGAAGATCAAAAACAATATGTTACCTGGGTCAAAAATAAAACTTGATTTAGGCTTGGTTTACCAAGTTGAACTTTGGAGCCGTTTTTCACAAGACAAACTCGACTTTTCTTCACGGAAATATGAAATACATTGCGTTTTCGCCTTGGTTTAGACTCAACTGGTTTATTTAGTCACAATTTACGACGAAAAAGTTGAAATCAAGTCAAAATTGACACTGTTTAGACTTATTCGACTTAAAATGTAAGGCAAGGAAGCCTAAGTCAAGTCGAAACTGACTTATTTGACTTAAATTATAAGGCGAAAAAGTCAAAATTAACGTAAAATAATTTTTATACATTAAGGTGAAAGTCAGCCGAATAAATAACATTTTTTCGACTTGGTTTAGCAAGTCAAAAGTAAGGCGAATGATTATCGTGTTTAAAGTTAAGACGAATAGTTCAAACTAAGACCAAAAAATATAAATAAGTTGAAATAAGATCAATATAAGATGAAAACGTTCAAAAAGTTAATTAAAATTTAATTTAAGTCAAAAAAGTCGAGATCTTATCAAAAAATCGTCGGCAAATCGATAACTTTAAAAGAAAATAAGACGATTCGACTCTCAATCAAGTTTTATTTTGGACCCGGATACTCAAATCGTACAGTCTTTTTTTCAATAACACAGTTAAAATTTAATATTTTCCGCAATAAACAATTTACTTTTAAAGAAATAATGATAATTTTGAGGTCACAGGAAAAAAATAAAAAATTAATTATAAGTTTACCTTTAATTTTGAATAACTTTTAAACCTGCATATTTATCAAAAAACCATAAGAGACCGTTTTTGTAGTGTTCAATTTCCTACAAAACTATGTATTTCTCATATTTGTAGATTAACTAGCCTAGAAGTAAAAAATTGAATGTAAAATGCGCCGAAATCCCATGTTATTCAAATGGGAAATGTATTGTCTTTGAAGCACGATTTAATATGAATATTAAGGGCTTACATGGATCTGATAATTTTTTTAGGAAAAAAACAAAAAATTCAAGGGGCGTTGCTAAAAAAAATCAATATGCCAAATTGTTGAGGGGCAAGGTTCATAGTGCTAGTATGTTCCAAAATATACCAGAATGTATTAGTTATACTAATGACCATGCCGACTTAGATATAGTGGATAATTCTTGCCGGTATACCATTCTAAAAGGACGTGTATCTTATATTTACAGATACATTGTAATATATGTGTAATTAATTAATTAATTAATGTAACGGAACCTTAGTCCACCTCCGCGGACCGGAGGCCGAGGCCTCGCCCTTTTGGGCATACTCGCGCTGCGCAAATCTTCTATTTTCCACTATAATATTATAAAAGCAAAACATTGAGCAAGTTCAATATTGGCGGATGTCATAACCCTTAGGATCAGAGATCCTTTGCATGTAGGTGCCGAACCAACAGCCACTACGAGTCCGACCTCAAATGGGCCCATGCACTCCTTCCGTCTCAGGAAATAAAGAGACTCTTAGTCAAAGTGGGGCTTGGAATAATATATGTGTAATATATTTAACACTAGCTGACCCGGCGAACTTTGTTCCGCCTTAAAGGCAATAAATGAGCAGTTTTTACGGCTATATATCGGCGTTTTTACGGCTATATATCGCTTTGTACTGTAGTGAGTCTATCAGATCATAGTCAGCATTAATTAACGTTATAGTCAATTACACTTAGTTAATTGGGTTAATTAATCAGGATATTTGTTACACTTAGTTAACAATTATAATAACCAGTTAGTGTTATACTAGTATTGGGTAAATAATACAGTTATTGGAGTATTCTCAGTAGCTAAGCCCTGTGCACTTAGTCACAGTAACAGTAATATCACACGCAGTTAGTTGTATGATATTCAGACAATTGTACTAGCATGTATGCGTTCTGGAAGAACTGATAATTATTAGTTAAATAAATAATTATTCAGTCAGTAACTGAACCAGTGTTTGAGTGAATTCACTTGATTGTCCAGTCAGCTCCTTATATTTAAGCATAAGGGAAGCAGCACCTGAATACGAGCGTCAACGTCCAAGAGGGGTATCCTGAAGGACCTACAACCAGCCAGTTCAAGGACATCTAGAACTACACCTCCGAACTCCAGATTAGGCTAAGTACTAGTATTAGTTTAATTTGTAAGGCCACTTCAGGTATGAATAAATGACAGACGAGTCTTATAGCGAGCTAATATACCATAAGCGCAAGTGTACGTAAGCCCTAACGTAACAATTAAGAACCTACCCGTCCTTATCATCAGGTTATGGGCCCAGATAACGCGGGTATCCCATTGTAAAAATTGAAGTGGTTATTAATTAAATAAAGAAGTTATTTGAAAGCACGTGAAAAACGCGCAAGAAGCGGCGAGAAGTTTCGATAGCATACAGTGGCGTGGAATTCGTCATTGTGAGACACTAGGCGTAAGAGCTCGAACATTTTTGGTTGGAAAACCGTTGTGTGTTGTGACTAGCGTAAAAGTCGATAGTGTCGATTTTTGTGGTTGTTAAGAGAACAGTAAAACTGCTTTTTCAATAAAAATTAACCCCTTTACCAGAGAGAATTACCAGTCGTGGAAAACACAGATGAAAGTTAATCTCATGAGTCATAAAACGTGGGAGTATGTCGTCGGTGAAAAAACCAAAACAACAACAGGACCAGAAGCTATCGCGGCGTGGGTCAAAAAGTACAGGAGGGCGATGGCAGATCTTCTGATTGCGTTGGGGACAGATGAGGCAGCAGCGTATGATGATTTGGAGACATCAAAGAAAATCTGGAGTAAGATCAAGGTGACGTATGAATCTGGGGGACATGCGCGAAAAGCGT
Organism: Microplitis demolitor; assembly: GCF_026212275.2. Classification (NCBI taxonomy): domain Eukaryota; kingdom Metazoa; phylum Arthropoda; class Insecta; order Hymenoptera; family Braconidae; genus Microplitis; species Microplitis demolitor. Next base: position 11,283,359 of record NC_068546.1, read on the forward strand.
ACTTGCTGAAAAAGCTGACTTTATCGAGGATGACAGAGGGGGATGATGTGAGGAAAGACATCACCGAGTTTATCGAGACAATGAAGAGACTGCAATAAGTTAAGCTCGAGATAGCCAACGAGATGTTGGCGACCTTGTTGTCGAACAGCTGACCAGAAAGTTACACAGTATTTAAAACGTCGACAGAAACACAGAAGGTGTTACCATTACTGGACCAACTCAGGGTCAAAATTCTGGAATACCAAGAGAGACATGCAGGGCAACATGTCAAGCCAGCACAAGGAGCAATGTATTCAAGGCAAAATCAAAAGAAAAAAGTCGAGTGTTTCAAGTTCTATAAGAGAGGGCATATCGCAAAGAACTCCCTAGAACAAAACAAAAGAGAATACAATAGTACGAGAAATATAAATTAGTCGTCGTTAAGTTCCAATGAAGAGGCTATTTACAATAGTAGTGGTAATCCGTGTTGGTGTATAGATAGTGGTGCGACCAGTCATTTGTGTAACAATAGAGACAAATTTAGTGAATTTAAGCCTAAATGTGCGGAGTTAAGCTTGACAACTGATAAAAACACTAAAATATTGGGAACGGGAAACGTTTCAGTAAAAGTGTTGACCGGTAAAAGACAGTGGGACATTGGGTTTAAGAACGTATCTTACGTACTAGATTTGAGAACGAATTTATTCTTGGTGGCACGAGCCACAGACTTTGGACATACGGTGACCTTTAGGAAAACTGAAGCAGTTGTAATAAATAAAAACAATGATGTGATTATGCGCGTTCACAGACGTGGAAACTTGTACTCTATAAAAGACATCAAAGTGTTAGCAATGCCGAGACCAGTGAAAAACTGGGGATAAATAAATGGCATGAAACGTTGGGGTATGTAAATGAGCGAGACCTGAAGCTCATGGCTAAAAATAAATTGGTGTATGGCTTGGAAATAAGCGATAGTGAAAAGTTATCAGAGTGTGAGGTGTGTATACAAGAAAGACCAGACTACCTTTCCCTACGACCAGTGAAGATAGTCAGAAGATAGACTCAGAAGTTATTAGTAATAATGCATTCAGATGTATGCGGACCAATGCGACATGCATCTGGCTCAGGGAAAAGATATTTTGTCACCTTCATTGATGACAAGTCAAGATGGTGTCAAATATACTAGATGAAAAATAAATCTGAAGTCCTGGAGAAAATCAAGGAATACAAGAACGAGGTGAAAAACCAATCTGGGGAATGAATAAAGGCGTTACAATCAGACAACATAAAGGAGTATTGTAACGGGGAATTCAGCGAATATCTACTAATAAACGGAATTCGGAGAAGACTAACTGCACCTCCCCCCCCCCTTCCCAACAGAACGGCATTACAGAGAGAAAGAACCAAACACTAATAGAAATGGAACGATGCATGATGCGGCAGGCAGGGATACCCCCTCACCCGTGGGCCGAGGCGTTAAGCAATGCAAACTATACAAGAAATAGATGTCCGACCAGTGCGTTAAACGGAGAAATATCGTATTGTGTGTGGAAGGGAAAACCTCTCACGGTTAAACACATGCAAGTGTTTGGAACAAAAGCTTTCGTCTTGGATAAGACGCAAAAGCGCGGGAAACTAGATTCCAGGTCAGCACCAGGAGTAGGGTATACACTTACCTCGAAGGCATAGTGCATCGACTTTCCGCGAGACAGATCAGTAAAGACCACATGGGAAGTGAAGTTTGTCGACCAGATTGGTTTTAAGGGCGAGTATAAGGATATATTTGAAAACGAGAGAATCACTTAGATAATAGAGGAGCAGTGCGAAGAGCAGTGTGAAGAGTAGTGTGAAGAACTCGAGATGCCGAGCGAAGAGCCGGAGAAGCCCGAACCAAAAAAAAACAACAGAGGCCCTAGAGAAAGAGAGGGGCAACAAATGGGAAGGCGTAGGTTTACCCAGCAAGAGAGGCCGGGACGTCCGATTTACATTCGGACAGGATTGGTAGGAAGACCGAAGAAAGCATACGTCACAGTACCAGACGAATAGAGTGGGGATGACCACGGAGATGCTAGCGAAGAAGGGAATGAAGAAAAAGAGGATAATGCGATGGACGAAGATGTAATCACATCTCTAACAGTGACAGAAAATTCGACTATATGGAAACAAGTGAGCAAGATAGAAAATGCGGACTCGTGGAAGATAGCGTTTGAAGAAGAGATGCTAGCCCAAATAAAGAACAAGATATGGGAAATCGAAAAAAGACCCAGAAACAGCAAAGTAATCGGAAGTGGCTAAGTATTTTGCACTAAGTCTGATGGCAAAAGAAAGGTCAGGTTAGTTTCAAAAAGATATTCTTAGACGCCAGGAGAAGATTTCACCGAGACATTTTCACCAGTAGTGAGGTCAACGTCAGTGAGAATCATGGCGGCAATAGCAGCAGAATATGACTTGAAAATTCACCAAATGGACATAGTGACTGCGTATTTAAACGGAGAGTTGCGCGAAAGTGTATACATGGAAGTGCCCGAGTATATGCATGAGATTATCGAAAAGATAATTGCGGGTGAGCCCATCGGTGTAGGCGGGAAGGTAATACTTGACGGGAAAATAAAAGAAACCGCGAAGCGCTGGAGAGAGGGCTTGAAAGCGGGGAGTGACAGCGTGTGTGCTCTGAAAAAGTCGTTGTATGGGTTGCGCTAAGCCGAGGTTGAGTAGCATAGAAAATTATTAGATAGACTAAATGTATTAGAATTTAATGCAGTGCCACAAGACAAATGTTTATTTGTTAACCGGAAAGGTGACAGAGTGATGTATATAGTAATATACGTTGATGATGTATCATTAGCCAGTGACGACGAGGTCTGCATCGGAGAAAATAAGAAAGCGTTGTCAAAGTCATTCGTGACTAAAGATCTCGGGGTAGTTAAAAGTTCTATAGGGATTGAGTTTGAGCGGGACGAACAATCACGTGCGTTCTTGAGACAGAGGCAGTATACCAGAGCCGTACTTAAACGTTTTCGGATGGATGAGTGTAAACCGATAGACACACCCATTGAGGCTAAAAGTAGTTGAGTAAAACCAGAATGTGCGAGTGAGTCAGAAATGAACAAATATCCGTACCAGAGTTTAATCGGAGAGTTGTTGTATCTTGCGATAACTACCAGGCCAGATATAATTTACGCGGTTAATTATTTAAGTCAATTCAATACCAATCACAATGACGATCATTGGAAAGCCGCAAAAAGGGTTTTGAGGTATTTGAAGAGTACGATAGACTACAGGTTGAGATTCGAGCAAACTGGGCTAGCTCTATTTGCTGTTGTAGATGCTAATTGGGGAGGGGACTCATCGGATCATAAGTCATATATGGGGTATGGATTCACTCTGGCGGGATCTGTAATTAGTTGGCAGGCGCAATAACAGAAAACGGTGACGCTCTCGAGTACAGAGGCAGAATATATGGCAGTTGCGGAGGCTACTAAAGAAGGCCTATACTTGAAAGGCTTATTAGTAAGTCTAGGTATACAAAAAAACTCAGAAACTGTCACGACACTAAATGATAATCAGAAATCAATCACTATGATCAAGAACAATGTATATCACCAGCGTACTAACCATAAAGATGTAAGACATTACTTTGTAAGGAATGAGTATCTGTGTGGAGTGATAGATGTAAAATATCTGTGTACAGAACGAATGCCGGCAGATATGTTCACAAAAGGTCTAAGTAATAATAAGCACAGAAAATGTGTGAGTAACATAGGTATTGTAAATTAGTGTGTGTGAGCGCTTGGATAAGTATGCGCGCACCATGCACTTTGAGAGAGGGTGATAAGGGGCAAGGTTCATAGTGCTAGTATGTTCCAGAATATACCAGAATGTATTAGCTATATTAATGACCATTGCCGACGTAGATATAGTGGTTAGTTCTTACCAGTAGACCATCCTAAACGGAAGTGTATCTTGTACTTACATATACATTGTAATATACGTCTAATATACTTAACATTATAACCACGAATATATATGTATATATATATATATATATATATATATATATATATATAATTTATATATATATATATATATATATATATATATATAAATTAGGATGTGTCTAAAAAAAATGATTTTTCTTTTTTCTAGGTCTCATGGTCTCAAAAGTTTTTTGGGACCTAAAAAAAATCCTCCTAAAAAATCAGCTCGGTATCTCGAAAATCAAGCTGGCGGTTTACAAGTTCATTTTCCCTTCAAAAATACATGTAAAAAAATTTTTTGCAGTTTTTTAAGGAAAAATCAAAGAAAAAATTTTTTTTTCCAATCTTAAATTTCTCAACCTTCTAGAAAATTAAATTCCCTACAAAAATGTCAAGAATAGTCATGCTCGTAACTACAATATAAAAAAAGTTACAAGCCCCCAGAGTTCAAAGAAAAATAACTTTCATAAAATTTTTCTATATTTAATCATAACTATTTGATAAACGGGAGAAAAGTTAAACATTTAATACTGTTAATTTTTTTCATAACACAATAAAATTTTACTCGCGATTCATTTACAATAATTTTTATTTATTTTGTGACAATGCGGTTTTGATTTTGAAGACGTAAGAGTTGAGGTGCTCTATCTTCGTAACGTTCATTATTATTTGCAGCCTAGCTTTGTCTCCAAGCTAATGACCGGATGGGGGTAAGTCTCGCGCAGCAGGGAACCGTAAGTGAGTCCCCTGCGCAATTAAAAGTGGGGTCAGCTGGGGACTTGACCCCCCCCCCCCCCCCCACAGATTTATTCCTGAGACACTTGAGTTCCTGACTCGACAATCAGTGCCTCGCACAAGATATCCGCCTTCTAAATTTCACTTATTGCATATTGACGATTTACAGAAGAAAAATTCTTAAAGTTAATTCTGAATAAGTTAACCTAATTAATAAATAAGTTCACGCTGGTGATTGTGTGATAGTTAATCGTAATGGTGGTAAATTTTTCCCGGGAGTTGCTGAGGTCCAGTCAATTTCCAAGATGGAACGTCGTCCATTGACAGTGAGTCAATTTTATCATCACTGAAGTAAATTGCTAGCTGTTTCTTTCTTTCTCCAAGTACGTTTGGTCGACATCATTGCCTCCGTAAACTCAGGATCTCAAACTTTCACCCGCAAATTTTGTCAATTTAGAATTTCAATTTATTAATTATTCAGGAGAATTTGTACTTATTTTGGGGACAGTTGGTTAAATGAAATTATAATTATTACGTAATTTAGTTTCTCTATTTTATTTCAAGCAATCCTGTAGAATCAAGTTTTATTTCCAGCCGCTTGACCAGTCTACGACTGAGACAACCCGCGCAACAGAGTGCATGCCAGCAACCGTAAATTAATATTTTTACATAAGAAAATTTATTGATAAGAAGTTAGTCTTAATTAAGAAAAATCTCACTATAAAACAAAATGAATTAATTTAAATTTTTCAACTTCATCACTAACGAGTACCATGGCTGGCTGACACGGGTCAGTCAAAGTCACCCGTTATAATTCAACCAATATTTAGTTATGGAAAATAATTAATTATGAATAGAAAATCTGTAATATATACTGAATTAATCTAAATAATTGTTTGTATTACTGGAGGGATATAATTTTCGGTGTGTATGTACTATACGTCTGTTCTTCGTCTTTAGTTGCTAATTCGTTAAATTCTTTAATCAAAGTAACACCCCTTCAGCATTAATAATATTTACAACTGTAATAGCTCGATGTATCTCCGGACAATGAATATAATTTGGATCATTTTGCCATTCTGAAGGCGATAAATCAAGAAAATCAATTGGTAATTCGAAATATTGAAATAATGTCGTTGATTTTTTAGTGATAAAATCACTCATGTTTCTATCACATTTCAAATCTAAATCTTTTTTACTTATCTTGATACGTTTATTATCTCCTAGACTTTCGTTATTTTTTATTGCTTGTAACATTTTTAATTTAGTTTCTAATGATATAGAATCATCGAAAAATGACAATGAAGCTAGCTCTTCTGACAAGTACCATAAGTGCCCGGTTAATTATTTAGTAGCAACTCGAGAAACTTTTTAGTTTGACACTTTTTAATTTAACCAATTGTTGTACAAATTAGAGATCCTGATATGGAGCTTTTAGTGGGTTAGGTCCACCGTCCCATGATATCGCATAAATTTTAATAATAAATAAGCAAATGACTCTGCGTTGTGAAACTTGTGTTGCCGAGATCTTAAACTGTTGCTTGAACAGGAACAATTTAAGACAATAAATGGCTTTTGCCAACCACCTGGCGTGATAAGTAGCTCCAGGAGCTTTGAACTTAATATTAAATGATGATTCATCTTCTAAAAGTATTAGAATGAGTTCCAATAACGCTTTATAATCATCACGTGGTTGATATTCCTAAAAATATAAAATAAATACGAACTGTTGAATAATCGGGATACAAAAAAAAATTGTATATATAAGAAATACTTCATATATAAATCAATAATGAAAAAAAAACAGAGTAAAATAATCTATAATAAACAATTCAAAAAAATTTCATTCATTTGATTGAAAAAAAAATTTGAAAGTATTCTCCTTTTCATCGGCGATCTTTTCTGCAATATAAACGTCTTTTCATCCGCTTTCAAACTGCGTTTGATCAATGGTTGACCAAGCTGCTTTGAAGCAATTGAATATTAACACATCAGGGCCAGTTGTTAATGGCCAACAAGTTTCTACGACGCATCGAAGAACCAGCTCGTAGATATGGTGGTGACAGGCAAGATAAAGTAAATTACTTCCTCAATTTTTCTCAAAAAATGCGCAAGTTCCTCAAAATTCTCCTGCCAAGATCCGTAATTGTAAGTAAAATAAATTCGAATCAATAAGTAAATTAAAAGTTGAAAAATTCTACCCGTATTAACACTCGCGGTATCAAAACAAATAGCTTTTATGGAGTCTCCAAGTTTCCATTCATCTAATAAAATTAATTATTGCATCAGCCTTTCTTTTCCCAGATCCAGATATGAATTTTGGAACACCAAGAAGTTGGCTCGTATTTAATCCAGATACCAATATGGGAAGTCTATCAACTTTTTCCAACTTGTTATTATCTGCCCGTGAAAAATGAATCATAGATGGCCATGCATGGCCGTATATGGTTCATGTATGAAGCATATATGGACATACATGGAGTATATATGGTCATACATGGAACATATATGGCCATACATAGACACACAAACTTTTTTAATAAAGTCATGTATGACCATATATAAATCATACAAGGCCATGTATGGCCATACACGGTTCTGTATGACTATATATGTCCATGATTAATTAAACATCTATCGCCATGTATGGCCGTATGTAATCCACGTACAGGTATAAATGGTCAAACATAGTCATGCATAGGCATATAAGGCTATGTATGACAATACATGACCATGCATGTTTGTAATTTATTAAACATGTATGGCCATATATGGCTGGTTCCAGTCCATGTATGGGCATATATGGCCATACACAGAAACGTATGACTATTCGGGTGTGTCAAAAAAAAAGATTTTTTTTCAGGTCTCATAGTCTTCAAAGTTGCTTTGGGACCGAAAGAAAATGCTTCTAAAAAATCAGCTCGATATCGAAAAAATGAAGCTGGCGGTTAACAAGTTTATTTTCCGTTTTCGAATACATGTAGAAAATTTTTTTCAGGTTTTTCGAGAAAAATTCAAAGAAAACGATTGTTTTCCGGACAGTAGTGGGTACATTCTAGATAGCATACAGTACTGTTTGAAATTTTTCTTTTACTGAATGAACTCAGCACTATCCCAGAGAATTGCCATTACTATATTGTTTTTTCCGTGTATGATATCCATTGAAACATATATGGCCATGCATGGCCGTAAATAGTTCATACATGGCCATATATGGACATTGTCCATATATCAGTGATCGGCAGTATCGATATTTTGGTTATCGATATCGATAATATTACTAATTTTTTTCAAAAATTAGTAATTAGCACGAAATTATTACTAATTTTCTATAAAATTAAAAAATTAGCAAAAATGTATGGCTAATTTTTTCGAAAATAAGTAATTAGCGAAAAAATATTGCTAGTTTCTTTCAAAAATTAGTAGTTAGCCGGAAAATATTACTAATTTTCTATAAAATTAACAAATTAGCAAAAATATATTGCTAATTTTTTCGAAAATAAGTAATTAGCGAAAAAATATTACTTATTTTTTTTTAAAAATAGTAACTAGCGAAAAATATTACTATTTCTCCCTAAAATTAATAATTAACTAGAAAATATTACTAATTTTTCATAAAATTAAATAATTAGCAGAAAAAAATTACTAATTTTCCATTGATTTAAAAAATAGGCAAAAAAAAAAATTACTAATTTTTTTGGAAATAAAAGATTTGCAAAAAAAAACTAATTTATTTCTACAATTAGTAATTAGCCAGAAATTATTACTACTTCTCTATAAAATTAAAAAATTAGTAGAAAAAAATTACTTATTTTGTCGAAAACAAGTAATTAGCGGAAAAATTACTAATTTTTTCGAAAATAAGTAATTAGCGGAAAAAATTACTAATTTTTTTTGGAGAATAAGTAATTTGTAAAAAAATATTACTTATTTTTTTCGGAAAATAATAATTGGACTGTAAATATTACTAATTTGCATTTTAACTTAGTAATTAGCCAAAAAATATTGCGAAATATTTTGGAAAGTTAATAATTAGTAGAAATATTACTAATTTTTCGAGAAGTTAATAATTAAAAAAAATATGACTAATTATTCCATAGAAATTAGTAATAAATTGAAAAATATTGCTGAGTTCCTGAAAATATTAGTAATAATTACAAAATATAATTAATAACTAGGCATAGCATATCAATAATTTCTGTTGGGAAAGAGAAATAAGTAAAAAAAATATTGCTCAGCATTTTTTGATTTGTTAATTAGCTATTTCAAAACTTACGACAATAAAAAACAAATTTGAACTATTTCAATCTATTTTAAATAACGCCCGGCATAATCGATCCTTTTTTTAGAGTAATACGTATAGTGGTGGAGATTCTACATAAGCTGACGAGTGTTTCCAGCTATCAACTCCTGGAAGTTGTATACATGCTCGATAATATTACGACGGTTACCGGCCTCCGATTACCCTACATTTTGGAGAATATTTATAATATCACAGAAAGGATGAATGCCGTCCGGCTAATTCGCCACGTCAATGCCCGAATTTCTTTTAAAGATTATAATGCCCCATATTCATACACGAGGAATGTGGAGGGCATCAGAGAGATGGCTAATGTATTAACTCAGTTTTTTGATTAATAAAAAAAATACAAGTAATTTTTTTTTGTGATTTAATGCGGTTGAGTGTTTTATTATAATAATAGTAACGTCGTTATATTTACTTTAGTAATAAAATTTTAACTCGGTTACGAGGGGACGCGCACAGTTCTCGCCGCTCTACTTCCCACCACCCCGTGTATTCTCCGCTCCGACTTGGAGGAGAGCTATAGCGAGAATAGCTATCGCTCTTCTTATGTTTAGAGATTTTTGTCTAAACCAGAGTACGATAGAATACCATTATACAAATTTTTCTTTTACTTTTTTGTGTTTTCTACCCTGGTCGTAACGATATAATTATAGAATATAAAATTTAGAATTAAAAATTACTGATGTACTTTTACTCTAAATAATCTTAATCATTGGAAAAAAATCAGCAATATTTTTTCGCTAGTTACTTATTTTTGAAAAAATTAGCAATATATTTTTGTTAATTTTTTAATTTTATAGAAAATCGTAATAACTTCTGGCTAATTACCGATTTTTGAAAAAAATTAGCAATTTTTTTTGCTAAGTATTTATTTCCGAAAAAATTAGTAATATTTTTTTGCTAATTTTTTAATTTAATGAAAAATTAGTAACTTTTTTCTACTAATTTTTTAATTTTATAAAAAATTAGTAATATTTCTTGGCTAATTACGAATTTTAGGAAGAAATTAGTAATATTTTTTTACTAATTGTTTATTTCTGAAAAAACTAGTAATTTTTTTTTTGCTAATTTTTTAATTTAATGGAAAATTAATAATTTTTCTGGCTGATTACTAATTTTTGAAGGAAATCATTAATATTCATTTGTTAATTCTTCATTTTTTTAAAAATTAGAGAATGGAAATAGGAAATTTTTTTTTCGCCGATCACTGATGGCCATTAGGGTGTCGGTTATTTACCAAATTAGGTTTTCTTGCTTGGCCATGATATAAATCATTTATTTATGATCCAAAAATGATAAAAAAAATTAAAAAAATGTATTCTAGTGCTGTTTAACCCTGTCTAAGTAATGATACATTCTCATTTTAGTACGGTTAGAAAAATTTTATTACTTGCTTAAAAATAAGTGCACAGCAATGACTAATACATAATTTTGCAGGAAATTTTCCGCGCTGCAAGAAAGGATTCTAATGTTCTCTTCGTAAGTCCAACTGTTTAAGAGATATTGAAATTCAAAGCTTGATTTGTTTAAAAAAATTTGCGTTTTTGTTTGAAATTTTATAACTCTCTAATACATAGACGTAAAATTAAGCGCTATCAACTTTCTTGAAGGAAATTCATCGCTCTTCAAAGAAGGTTTTCTTAAGTTTTTTTCGTAAATTCAACCATTTAAGTGACATCAAAGCTTAAAGTTGATAGGTTTAAAAAATAATGTTTTTCGATTGAAATTCTATAACTCTTGAACAAACAGATATTTACTTAGGCTTTTAAAAGAGTTTTGTCGTAAATTTACCATGCTAAAAAAAGGTCCCTTTGACTTTTCTGATAAACTTAACCGTTTAAGAGATATTTAAGCTTGAAGTTCGCAGAAAAGTTTCACAAGCCAACTAAAAATTTTACTCTGATGATATAAAAAAGTTCTTTTATTTTGAGCTTAAATATTTCTTAAAAGGTAGAGTTTATCAACAAAATTTAAGAGACCTTTTTTATAGAGCGGTAAATTTTCAACAAAAAGCTGTTAAAAGCCTATATAAATATCCGTTTGTTGAAGAATTATAGAATTTTAATCGAAAATGACTATTTTTTAAATCTATCAATTTTGAGCTTCGATATCACTTAAATGGTTGGATTTACGAAAAGAGTGTAAGAAATCTTTTTTGAAAAGCAATAAATTTTCTTCAAAAAAGTTTATAGCGCTTAATTTTACGTCTAGATGTTAGAGAGTTATAAAATTTCACACAAGAACGCAAATTTTTTTAAGCAAATCATACTTTGAATTTCAATATCTCTTAAACAGTAGGACTCACGAACAAACCATAAGAGACCTTTCTTAAAGCGTGGTAAATTTTCTACTAAAATATGTATTAGTCATTGCTGTGCACTTATTTTTAAGCAAGTAATAAAATTTTTTTCATTGTACTAAAACAAGAATGTATCATTACTTAGGCAGGGTTAAACGGCATTAAAATAAACTTTTCGATTTTTTTTTTATACAATTACTTATAATCAAGACGTTGTAGTGTAAAAAAGATAGGAATTTTTTTTGATATTATTAACAGCATATTGATGATTATATTTTGCTATTTCGAAAGTGATAATATTCTTTTAATCTTACTTAGCACGTCTAAATTTCGTTATAACTGTCGGTTGCATAGCTTAGTCGTCAAAGTGTCGGTCTCTCGTACGAAAGGTCCCGGGTTCGAATACTACTGAAGTGGGTGTAGAACCCAGTGTAGAACCAAAGAAGTGACAACTTGTAGATCATCCTTAATATTAGAAGCAACTATTTTTCTTATTTGTAAGCGATGTCGATGAATAGTACTGGCACTCAAACTTACGTCCTTGAGATCAACATCAAACGCTTGCGCAAAAGTCGTCATGTAACGATTTAAATTATTTAATTTTTAATTAGTTGTAAGTTGAATATTTCAATTTCACGTTTAAATTTGAGTCGTTACGCGGGCATACCGCCTTTTCGCCGATGGAGACGGCAGTCCGTGCACAGTGCTAGCGCATGCGCGCAGCGTATGAGAGAGCACGTGTGTGAATTTCTTTGATTTTATGATTTAAAGATACAAACCATTGATTTTTGTTAATTATAAGTTTTTGTTTATGATTTCAAAACAGTTGGGATGCATAATCCAGCGTGATATTATTCCCCAAAATTTGTTCAACATATTATTTTATTTAAACTTGTCATCCGACTAAGGATGTCAGTTGTAGTTTGGAAAAGTATTGACCGCTGGGTAAAGGTAAATCAATAGCTTGGCTATATTCCCGATGTCAATTCTATGATTTTAAATAATTATTATTTAATTTATTGGATAGAATAAAATATGTAGATAGTATGAATAAATAGTTCATACACTTAAATTATTATTCATGTATCATTCAGGTGTCCAGAAATTATCATTATAATTTATATTTATAATTTAAAACTAGGCCCAGGGCTAGTAGAAATAATCATAATAGTAATTAAGGGTGATATGCGCGCCACGTGGGTGACGACCAACAGGTGAG